>NC_135531.1:0-600000 GCF_045843805.1 Urocitellus parryii | reverse complement strand
AAGATTGTTCTCCAATTCTGAAGGCTCTCTCTTTATGTTTTTGATTGTTTCCTTTATTGTGAAGAAGCTCTTTAGTTTGATACCATCCCATTTATTGATTCTTGATTTTACTTCTTGTGCTTTAGGAGTCTTATTGAGGAATTTGGTTCCTAAGCAGATATGGTGGAAAGTTGGGCCTATGTTTTCTTCTAGTAGGCACAGGGTTTCTGTTCCAGTTCCTAGGTCCTTGATCCACTTTGAGTTTTGTGCAGGGTGAGAGATAGGGGTCTAACTTTATTTTATTATGTATGAATTTCTAGTTTTCCCAGCATCATTTGTTGAAGAGGCTATCTTTTCTACAATGCATGTTTATGGTTCCTTTGCCTAGTATGAATAACTGTGTTTATGTGGGTGTGTCTCTGTGTCTTCTATTCCTGTTCCATGGGTCTTCATGTCTGTTTGGGTGCCATGCTGCTTTTGTTACTATAGCTCTATAGTATAATTTAAGGTCCGGTATTGTGATGCCTCCTGCTTCACTTTTCTTGTTGATTGTTTTGGCTATTCTGGGCCTCTTATTTTTCCAAATGAATTTCATGAGTACCTTTTCTATTTCCGTGAAGAATGTCATCAGAACCTTAATAGGAATTACATTAAATCTGTATAGCACTTTTGGTAGTATGGTCATTTTGACAATATTACCTCTGCCTATCCAAGAACATGGTGATCTTTCCATTTTCTAAGATTTTCTTCAATTTCTTTCTTTAGAGTTCTGTAGTTTTCATTGTGAAGGTCTTATGTTTCTTTTATTAGATTGATTCCCAAATGTATTTTTGAGGCTATTTTGAATGGGATAGTTTTCCTAATTTCTCTTTCAGTTTATTCATTACTGATGTATAGGAATGTCATTGATTTATGGGTGTTAATTTTGTATCCTGCTGCTTTGCTGAATTCATTTATGAGTTCTAGAAGTTTTCTAGTGGAGACATGATAGTTTTAGACAAGGATTGTTTTAGTTCTTTTCCTATTCTCATCCCTTTAATTTCTGTCTCCTGCCTAATTGCTCTGGCTAGAGTTTCCAGGACTCTGTTGAGTAGAAGTGGTGAAGGAGGGCAGCCCTGTCTTGTTCCAGTTTTAGAGGGAGCAAAAGCACAAATCTTACCAGTACAATTTGACCATGGCACCCCGCGTCCTCATCGGGCTACCTGGACTGGCAGTAGTTTGCTCTTTGGCAGATGTCCCTGGGTTGGGACAATGCCCAGAGCCTCAGTACTGAATGGAAGTGGGCTTGAGACTGAGATTCTGGACTGGCTGGTGCTGTTACAACAGTGTGGCCTGGTGATGAGAGGTTACAGCAGAGGAGGCCACTGGAGCTCGCTCTGCAGAGGGACCCTCATACTTTTGTCATCTGAACTTCCTCTGCAAAAGCTGCCTGTGAGGTGCTGTGCGGACCGGCCCTGGCCTAGGATCCCCTCCTAGACGCTCTTCCTCCCACTGGTCAGAGCTCAACAGGGGTCCTGGCGCCCCCTAGAGGCCGGGGCTTGGGGGCTGACCTGCGTGGTGTGGGGTCTGCCTTGCGCTCCCCCGGCTCCCCCTTACCCTGGAGGGGAGCTGTCCGAGCTTTGCTGGTTCAGGTAGTGGAAGTGTCTGGGTTTGGAGGAACAGGGAGATCATGTTGTAGGGGAACACGCAGTTGAAGAGCTTCAGCGCCTTCCTCAACATCTTCATGGCAAGCACCATCTGGCCCATGTTAAAACAGACCTGGAGGCAGCCGGAGGGAAGAGGAGAAGCCAGGAGTCTGGGTGGGCCTGAAGGTTCCAGCCACAGACGGTGGGACGCTTACAACACAGCTCCTCTGTGGCCCGGAAACAAACCTCCTATGGGGTGGGATGCGTGGGGGATGTAACTGTGACTGCTGGCTGGATAACTGCGTGAAGGAAGCTGCAGCCTAGGGTTAGTATTTGGCATCTTGCTAGTGTATCATGAGCTCACGTCCATTCCTAGAGGTTGTTGAAAGGGTTCACTGAGCTTTCGGCCCGGGACAGCAAGCCCCCCAAGGCTGGGGGCTCGGGGCTCAGGCGGGACTATGGTGTGGGTGGCAGGAAGACTTGGGAAGCTCAAGGGTGACTTCTGCCAATGACCAGTGGCTTCTTACCTGGCCTTTGAGACTGTAAAATGTGGCAGACCCAAAAGTCCTTCTCCAGGACTTTTTGTGCCTGAGAATTTTTGGCAGCTTCTCTCCCTTGTTCAAGTACATGTATGCCTGCAACCAGTACAGAGAGAGTGGCCCAGAGCCAGAGGGACAGACCCCTGGAGGGACACAAGCTCCCCCCCCCACAACCCCTGCAGTACGTGGTGGAGGAGAGGAGGCAGGCACCACTGTGGGCCTCCCCTGTCCCCAGCCCCACTGAGGAGAATGACCGGCAAGCTCCAGGCAGCAGGTGCTGGGCAGAGCTCCCTGTCGCATGCTCCTGGGTGCAGGATCCCTCGGCCAAGAGGACCCACTAGCCATCCCGACTTTCCTCCTGCTGCTGCACGTTTTGACCACCCCCACTGCCTCTGCCGAGGCCATCTCTGGGAGGCAGCAGAGTAAGGTGAGCCCCAAGCAGCTCTCCTCACTTATCGCCAGCCTCCAGGGCATGAGCAAACACCAAGTCAAGATCAGACCTGGAGAAGAGCACGGGGGAGGCGGCACAGCCAGCCTCCTGCAGCCAAGGGAGGCCAGGAGGCTCGTGAGGAGGCAGCTACAGTCCAGCCAGCCAGCCAGGTTCTCCTTGGCAGGGTGCACTGGGACCTGGCACCTGGCCCCTGCTGTCAGTCACTGTCTTCCTCCTCAGTCACCACTCCCTCCGTGTGGAGTGACCGGGGAACCCACAGGCTTCAGCGAGTTGGTTACTGAGGCTACCTAAACCTCTGCCTCCTGGAACCCACTGGCCACCTCCTCACTGCCTCCCCAGCTACATGCCTGAAATACATACAAGACTTCCATGTTTAAACACGTGAAAGGCTGACAGACATTCTTAATGGTTTAGTTTTTAAAATTGTACATGAATCCAAGGTATGAATTTTGATTGGACTGCTGCGATGGACAGTAACTTTCAAACAGACTAGACCAGCACTGTGGCCAAGGACTGGGGACACAGCCGCTCAGGTGTGTGGAGCTTCTGCAGCTGCTGGAGGCAGAGGAAGCAAGGCCCAGAGAGACCTTCCTCAAATTCCTTCAGGGAAGGTTAGTCGGCCAGCAGCTCCAGGAGGCCCTCAGGGCATACAGGTGGAGAAACACCAGGTTCCTCAGCCCCGCCTGCCTGCCCTGCCCCATCCTCCTGAGACCTACAGGTGTCTCAGCATATCAGAGCACCTGGAATGTCTGCAGTAAAAAAACCTCCTCAGCCAAGCCCAGCTCAACCCAAGTTGCTTAGCAGTGGATCATTTCAATGTCATTCTATGGGTCACATTGCCCTGGAGCCTTATTTATACTTATCCTGGAGACACATTCCTTTGTGCTTTGGGGCCTAAAGCTATATGTGATGATTTTAGCACAAATTGCATCAAGAAAAAGTGGAGGAGGCCTTTTTTAAAAATGTTTTAACATATTGTTTAGTTGTCAAAGGATGTTTATTTTATTTATTTATGTGGTGCTGAGAATCAGACTCAGGGCCTCACACATGCTAGGTAAGTGCTCTGCCAATGAGCCACAACCGAAGCCTGAGGAGGCCTTTTTGGAGATGAGATTAAAACCAGATTTACACCCATCAGAAGACCTCTAGGTATTTCATGCTCGAAGGCATTCTGGTACCAGAGGGTGAACGTTACCAGGGATATTGTAAGGGGGGGTCCGGCGGAACGTCGGAGGGAGAGACCACACAAGAGACTTACTCCATGCAATTGGCAAAAGGGGATTTATTGGGGATCCATTCCAGCGTGCTGGGACTCTGTGCCCACTCAAGAAGGGAGCGCAGCTCAGAGCCCAGAACAGAGGTCAGGTGGAGCTTAAGTACACTTTTTGGAGAGGGCGGTGGGCTTTGCATACATCAGAACAAATCATCATGAGGCGCGGGGAAATTGAACAACAACTCTGAGATGTGATTGGCACAATCATTGGCGGGCGAGGGTGATTGGTCATTCGTAAGCGGGTTACACATTCAAACTGATTGGTTTGGGCCCTGTGAGGAACTGCACAGGGCCCTAGGCTAAAGGGCCAGTAGGGTGTTGTTTTAACTATCTCAGGAATCTGGGTGTAACAGAGGAACTTAATAATACCTAATCTTTTACATTCAAGCTTTCCAGCTTAGAAACTTTACCCTTTCATTCCCCACTCCTTTTTCTGACTACTTTTAATCTTAAAAGTAATGAATCATAATTATTGGGGAGTCTCGTTTTTCATCTCTGTCAGTGGAGCATAGTGCCTTCCGATTACCATGAGTTGTCCTGTGTTTCCTGGAATCATTTTTAGCATGGCCTCCGTTTTAGATTTTACTCGGTATTAGACCCCGATTTATCTAACTACACTGACTACCTAACTTTAAATCTGGCTTCATTCCCCCCTCTAATTTGGGAACTCCATACTGCTGTGAGGAAGGGGGACGAAGATGATCTTTCTGGCTTCTTCAGGCTGAAAAGGGACGGTGTGGGGCAAGCAGTTTGGAGTCCCCCTTAAAAATATCTGGTCTATCGAGTGGTCCATGCTAACAGTCCAATTGAGAAGTAATAGGCTGGAGGGCCATTCGAATGATAGTTGGTCTATAAGAGAAACAAGAACTCATTAGTACTGGAACCAGATTGATGCAGCAATAAATGCCACAGCACAGGAATATGCCAATGAGTATAATGGCCAAGACAAAGACTAACAATGTTTTCTATCAGGCAGTACCAGGAACTAGGAGTTAAGATACTGTTTCCACGACAATGTTGCTGAGGACATGGCTTCTATCTGAGCATGTAATTCTTTAAGGAATTTGTCACATTGTCAAAAATGTCAGGGATGTCAACACAACAACTAACATTTAGGTTTACAGATGTCTTTTCCCTTAAGATATAGTCTAATAATTTAATGCCATCTGATCCTGCAAAATCCTTTTACTGACCTCTGTGTCTAATAGAGAAATCTTTAATTCTGCTATTCAGGGCTGGATAACCATACTGGCAAACATCAAGCCTTCCTGTGTTGGTTAGAAATAAAGGCCTTAGACTAAAACTACTCTAACAGTCCCTTTGACAGTTATCAGGCATTTCTGTCTAAGAATCTCTTTTGTAGCGTCCAGTCTATTTATTATTATCATTTAAGATGTCCAGGAACAGCTGTGCTTTGGCTTTGACTGTCTTTGCTAAGTGTTTAAGATGAAGCAAGTCAAACTGACTTCTGTTTCTACCTATTGTTAACAGTCAGCTGAGCCTCCTGGGAGTCCTCGGGAACTTCACAGCAGCTTCTCAGTTCTGCTAGTGCCATTTGCACAAGGATGGGTCCAGGCCTTGCTTGACCAAGTGGCTTCCCTCAGAAGCATCAGGGATGTCTCCCTTTTCTGATGACCCTCCTCTTCACAGCAAATGCACTGATTGGCTTTCTGTCCTCCACTGGTCTCATTAATCTCCCTAATCAGGAGGTTATGTGGCCTAGAGTTGCAAAGCCTTTTGGAGAAGTCCCCTATCCCTGATTCAGACTGACTCAGAGGGCAAGAGCCAAATATTGGTTTTCTCGGCCCTTTAACTTTAATTTTAAAATTTAATCTTAAACATCTAGCAAATAAACTTCAACAGCCTTATATTAAGTACTGGGCTTTAGTACCTATCTCTCTATCCTGTACGTGATAACTCCTTATCTTAAGTTAACCCAGGTTGTGAGTTCTTAAAGCAGTACTTCTTTAAAACATTAACAGGCAGTCCTTAGACCATCTAAAAGTAAACTACAAACAAAACTAACTAGGATAAAAACATATTTAGTTTATGTAATAGCTACCTTGAATTCTGGCTGAGTTATACATTATAATCCCCTGTTTGAGGTCCTGGCAATCGTGACAAAACCAACTTTTGGACACAACCTTAAATGCACTGAAATCTGGCCTACTTCTTTCATAGTCACTTTCACATGAGATGGGACATAGAGCCTTATCTCAAGTAAGGCGGGGTTCATCATAAGTCTTAAATACTATAGTTCTGAAGCTGATCTTTGCTTTTCAGACATCATTTTACAAAGTCTACATAAATTGTTGCTCAATCTTACATGAATATTAGCTAACACAATATAATATCACATCTAAAACATAAATTAAAGAAAGGCTGAAAACTTTTAACCTCTTGTAGGAAAGTAGCAAAGTACTTTTGTGTTTTACAATAAAACCTTTACCCAGATTAGGTCTCATTAACTTAAAAATACATTTAAATTGTGTCTCAGTGTAGAAAGCAACATAGAACTTTACATATCTCACTGATAACAAGTCCAGTTACAGAACACACATGATAAATAAATTTCCAGCATGTTTTTCTCTTTGAGCCTAAAATTACCATACAACTTTAGAACACCAGCTTGTAAAGCTTCTACCTTACAGACTTGTATACCTGGAAGATATGAACACATTAGTAACATCACAATTGCATTGATGATTTTATGCTAACCAAGTTTGGGCTTTTAAAGAAATAACATAGCACAATTCTCTAAAACAACAGCACTCGTTTAACCAGCTGTTTAATTTCTTTAAGATTACTTGTTCAAAAACTTACACTTATAACCAACGTACACAGACCTTTATCACTTACTTAAACCCTCTTAATTACTTAAACTCTTATCCAGAAACACACTTTCCCTCTATTAAGTCCATACCTAAAACCTTCTAGTTTCTCTCTCTTTTTTTTTTATCTGTTAACCTCCTTCTGTTCACATTTTGAAACAATACCTGCAAACCTTTGAATCTAAGCAGATTATTTCATAGACATCAACATTTTATTAGGGCCTTTTTGAACACCTAGAAAAACTTATAAGCTTAATTTTAAAGACATCTTTATTTTTATCTGTTTACCCAATTTAAATTGAACCATTTGAATCACGTGAATTAAAGATATTTGGATCCATTTTTAATTTTTCATGAGCGCTCCTCATCTGTCATTTGTCATATCACTGCAGGATATATGGACATACACACATACAGACATACCGACATACAACACATAACAAGAGTGTGCACACATAATAGTGAAGGCCTTGTAGCTTTTCGCAGATGAAATCTCCATTGCAATGTTTAAAAAAAAAAAACTCCAGTTGATCAAAAATAGAACTTATCAGAAAAACATTAACTTGTCTGTAGGAACAAAATCATGAGCTCAAAAATAAAGATACAGAATCTAAGAAAAAAGCAAAAGTCCTAAAAAATTAACCGGCCAGTAATTAGTAAATGCCATTCAATTTACTTTTTGGTTTAATCTAGTTTGAGTTCAGGTAAGACATCTTTACTCCTTTTTTTTTTCCCTTGGGCCTCAGATCTGTCTCCTATTGAGCCTCAGGCTTCTTCTATTTGCATATCAACTCAAGTCCTGGCTGAATTCTGGAAGGACCTGGGAAGACCAGAATTCTGAACAGAAACTTTATGCCTAAGGCATTTTAACCATAAGTCACAATTTTTTTTAAAGTTTAAATACAATTTACAAAATTTTATCTTTATCTTTCTACACTAGAAAAACTTGCTCACATAAAACTGAAAATAGGATCCTTCTTGATAATATAAAAGCCACCATCAGAAGAAGTACCTTCAAGATCATTAAGCCAACTTTTTTTTGTTCTGAAGTTCCTAAAGTAGTATTAAGTTACACTAAATTGCCTGAAAAATTTTAAAAGAGAACCACACACTACCATGTATATCCAAAATTAAGCTTTGAAAATTCCCAAGACTGTTGCTAATTAATGTCATTTCAATAAGCCAGACCAACGTTTTAATTTAACATTTTTTTTGTTAAATCTTACACACTGAGAGAAACAGATACCAAATCGTAATTTACTATCCTTGTCCAAATCAATGCACTGTATACCTAGTGAAATCTCCTTAGGCTACCCAGTTCAAAAATTGATAAAAAATAAAACTGAATGATTGGGAGTTACTTGCCAACTTGGAAGTAGAGTTCTTTTAATTTTCTATCCTAAGTATCTAAGTTCTCTGGCATGAATTGTCTGAAACCACAAACTAAACAATTACCTAACCCTAACTTTTAACTGCAAGATTTTTGAGCTTACATTTAATTATGACTCCTATCAGTGGCACCTTAGATTTCCCATGAGTGGACAAGATGTCCTCACATAGGGGCTGCCAATGTCTCGGGTTGGCACAGAATCACGAGCCACCACACACCTTGTAGATTTAAACAGCAATCCTTTATTCCTGAACTCACACTGGCCTCTACACAAACAGGTTCTGGGGAAATTCAAGTTCTGCCGCCAACTCACCTACTCCATGAGGCTTTTTCCCCATCCCATTTTAATCTCACGAGAACTCAACGGGAACAAGCAGCAGGAGCACTCTAATCCTGCAGCAATAATCTTCAACTTCCAACTTCCCTAAAACCCCTATTGTAAACCGGGAACGCCCTAAACTCAAATTATCTTAAACCGGAATACTTCCTAAAACCTGCAGGATACACCCTAATCCTGGATCCACCCTGGTCATTGAGCAGGGTCACCTTTCTCAAACACACATGCAAGGTCACAGCAAATTCTCAGTGTGACTGACTTACTGCATTTAGGTGGAGTAGTAATCCTTACAGTGCAGAGAAAAAAATGAGGAAATTTCCCCAAAGCGAAAATGGCTCTGGCAGCTGCTGGGAATTCCTCAGTTTTTCCCTTCACTTGCAAGATTAGCTCTTCTCCAGTTTGGTTTGACCTTAGGCACTAGGCATTTATATATATATATATATATATATATATATATATATATATATATATATATATATATATATTTTCCCCTAACTTTAGTAGCCAGCTCCCAGTATGCTCATCCTCTGCTTGCAGTTATTTTGAGTCCTAGGCTTCCCCAAGAAAGCAAAGTGGGGATTTCTTAAAAGCCCCCTTGGGAGTGACAAAATTTGTGACTGAAAATTTGGTTCCCATCCCCCAAAGCCAATTAACACCAATTTAATCAGCAGGCATCTCTATTTGCACTCAAGCCAACTAAGCGAGGGAAAGAAAACATTGTTTTCCTAATTTTGTTTAACAAAGGGGAGCAAAGTTTACCACTCGCTTTGGGGCTGCATTCCCAAGCAACAACTCAGACTCTGGGGACCTGGGCCCTTCTGCCTCCATGAGGGAGGGAAAGGGCCGGGTGCCCCAGCCACCTTCCCCCGCTCGCCAGGTGGTCGGAGGGAGGGGGCAGTCCCTTGCCGACTCCCATCTCTGACTCACCTGCCCCACTCTGGTGGAAATGCTTCTGATGGCAACCAGTCGCAGGCAGAGGAGGGGGAGGGGCGGTCCCCCGCCGACCTTACCTCCGACCCTGCCCGCCGGGGCACCCCCCCCTTCCGGGGAGGGGAGACAGCGAAGGGGCGGAAAGGACAGGTGGGTGGAGGGGCCAGGAGGAACAAGGACAGGACAGATCCGCCCTACCATCGGGTGGAATCCTCCCAGCAAACTGCGCGGACCCCACCCATGCAGGAAGAGATTCGCAGAGGTCCTGAAAGGTTAGAAGCCATGATCTGGATGGCCATGTGGCCCCGGCTGAAAGACAATATCTCTGACTTTGCAGATTAGAGAGAGAGATGGAGGGACTCTCCTGGGGGCCATTCAACTCTGAGGGTGGGCCACTCTGCTCTGAAGCGCAGAGAGACAATACAAACGTGACACAAACACGGAATGAAGCGGAGAAAAAGACAGAAGTACCGGCAGCCGACCCAGACGGGGCAAAGCGAAGCCCGTGCCACCGAAGGAACCGCTCAGACCGCCACCCGCGGGGCCCGCGGCCTGGACCGAGCAGAGACAGGAGACAACTGACACACACACAATAAACGTTTAACATGAGTTCAGAGGCAAAGATTAAAGACAGACAATAAACTCAACCCAGACAGTAAACAGAATTGCCAGCAAAACCAGACGGGTTGGCAGCACCGACGGGGGCGTTTTCGCCCCCCCTGATGAGGGACCTTCGTCCCTCCCCCGAGTTCCCCAAGGCGTCCCTCTGGGGAACGTGGCTGGCTAAAGACACGTCTGTCCGCCACAGCCAGCCACAGCCAGGGAAAACTCACGTTTTCCACTGGGAACCATACACTACCAACCCAAAACCAGAAAGGCTCTGAGGGCTCATGCCCTCTGGGGGCTCACGCCCGCCATTGAGCACCAGAAGGCTCTGAGAGCTTACGCTCTCCAGCCCAAAACCAGAAGGCTCTGAGAGCTTACGTTCTCCAGCCCAAAACCAGATGGCTCTGAGAGCTCACGCTCTCCAGCCCCAAACCAGAAGGCTCTGAGAGCTTACGTTCTCCAGCCCAAAACCAGAAGGCTCTGAGAGCTTACGTTCTTCAGCCCAAAACCAGAAGGCTCTGAGAGCTCACGCTCTCCAGCCCAAAACCAGACCAGACTCTGAGTGATCGCAAAGGAAAAACAAGAAGGAGAAGAAGGAGGAGGAGGAGAAGAAGAAGAAGATAAGGCGCCTTACTTACCCCCCGAAGTAGTCCGTTGTTAGGGTCTCCCTGTCCGGCGATGCGCTGTTCCCGGCCAACGCACCAAATGTAAGGGGGGATCCGGCGGAACGTCGGAGGGAGAGACAACACAAGAGACTTACTCCGTGCAATTGGCAAAAGGGGATTTATTGGGGATCCATTCCAGCGTGCTGGGACTCTGTGCCCACTCAAGAAGGGAGCGCAGCTCAGAGCCCAGAACGGAGGTCAGGTGGAGCTTAAGTACACTTTTTGGAGAGGGCGGTGGGCTTTGCATACATCAGAACAAATCATCATGAGGCGCGGGGAAATTGAACAACAACTCTGAGATGTGATTGGCACAATCATTGGCGGGCGAGGGTGATTGGTCATTCGTAAGCGGGTTACACATTCAAACTGATTGGTTTGGGCCCTGTGAGGAACTGCACAGGGCCCTAGGCTAAAGGGCCAGTAGGGTGTTGTTTTAACTATCTCAGGAATCTGGGTGTAACAGAGGAACTTAATAATACCTAATCTTTTACATTCAAGCTTTCCAGCTTAGAAACTTTACCCTTTCATTCCCCACTCCTTTTTCTGACTACTTTTAATCTTAAAAGTAATGAATCATAATTATTGGGGAGTCTCGTTTTTCATCTCTGTCAGTGGAGCATAGTGCCTTCCGATTACCATGAGTTGTCCTGTGTTTCCTGGAATCATTTTTAGCATGGCCTCCGTTTTAGATTTTACTCGGTATTAGACCCCGATTTATCTAACTACACTGACTACCTAACTTTAAATCTGGCTTCATTCCCCCCTCTAATTTGGGAACTCCATACTGCTGTGAGGAAGGGGGACGAAGATGATCTTTCTGGCTTCTTCAGGCTGAAAAGGGACGGTGTGGGGCAAGCAGTTTGGAGTCCCCCTTAAAAATATCTGGTCTATCGAGTGGTCCATGCTAACAGTCCAATTGAGAAGTAATAGGCTGGAGGGCCATTCGAATGATAGTTGGTCTATAAGAGAAACAAGAACTCATTAGTACTGGAACCAGATTGATGCAGCAATAAATGCCACAGCACAGGAATATGCCAATGAGTATAATGGCCAAGACAAAGACTAACAATGTTTTCTATCAGGCAGTACCAGGAACTAGGAGTTAAGATACTGTTTCCACGACAATGTTGCTGAGGACATGGCTTCTATCTGAGCATGTAATTCTTTAAGGAATTTGTCACATTGTCAAAAATGTCAGGGATGTCAACACAACAACTAACATTTAGGTTTACAGATGTCTTTTCCCTTAAGATATAGTCTAATAATTTAATGCCATCTGATCCTGCAAAATCCTTTTACTGACCTCTGTGTCTAATAGAGAAATCTTTAATTCTGCTATTCAGGGCTGGATAACCATACTGGCAAACATCAAGCCTTCCTGTGTTGGTTAGAAATAAAGGCCTTAGACTAAAACTACTCTAACAGTCCCTTTGACAGTTATCAGGCATTTCTGTCTAAGAATCTCTTTTGTAGCGTCCAGTCTATTTATTATTATCATTTAAGATGTCCAGGAACAGCTGTGCTTTGGCTTTGACTGTCTTTGCTAAGTGTTTAAGATGAAGCAAGTCAAACTGACTTCTGTTTCTACCTATTGTTAACAGTCAGCTGAGCCTCCTGGGAGTCCTCGGGAACTTCACAGCAGCTTCTCAGTTCTGCTAGTGCCATTTGCACAAGGATGGGTCCAGGCCTTGCTTGACCAAGTGGCTTCCCTCAGAAGCATCAGGGATGTCTCCCTTTTCTGATGACCCTCCTCTTCACAGCAAATGCACTGATTGGCTTTCTGTCCTCCACTGGTCTCATTAATCTCCCTAATCAGGAGGTTATGTGGCCTAGAGTTGCAAAGCCTTTTGGAGAAGTCCCCTATCCCTGATTCAGACTGACTCAGAGGGCAAGAGCCAAATATTGGTTTTCTCGGCCCTTTAACTTTAATTTTAAAATTTAATCTTAAACATCTAGCAAATAAACTTCAACAGCCTTATATTAAGTACTGGGCTTTAGTACCTATCTCTCTATCCTGTACGTGATAACTCCTTATCTTAAGTTAACCCAGGTTGTGAGTTCTTAAAGCAGTACTTCTTTAAAACATTAACAGGCAGTCCTTAGACCATCTAAAAGTAAACTACAAACAAAACTAACTAGGATAAAAACATATTTAGTTTATGTAATAGCTACCTTGAATTCTGGCTGAGTTATACATTATAATCCCCTGTTTGAGGTCCTGGCAATCGTGACAAAACCAACTTTTGGACACAACCTTAAATGCACTGAAATCTGGCCTACTTCTTTCATAGTCACTTTCACATGAGATGGGACATAGAGCCTTATCTCAAGTAAGGCGGGGTTCATCATAAGTCTTAAATACTATAGTTCTGAAGCTGATCTTTGCTTTTCAGACATCATTTTACAAAGTCTACATAAATTGTTGCTCAATCTTACATGAATATTAGCTAACACAATATAATATCACATCTAAAACATAAATTAAAGAAAGGCTGAAAACTTTTAACCTCTTGTAGGAAAGTAGCAAAGTACTTTTGTGTTTTACAATAAAACCTTTACCCAGATTAGGTCTCATTAACTTAAAAATACATTTAAATTGTGTCTCAGTGTAGAAAGCAACATAGAACTTTACATATCTCACTGATAACAAGTCCAGTTACAGAACACACATGATAAATAAATTTCCAGCATGTTTTTCTCTTTGAGCCTAAAATTACCATACAACTTTAGAACACCAGCTTGTAAAGCTTCTACCTTACAGACTTGTATACCTGGAAGATATGAACACATTAGTAACATCACAATTGCATTGATGATTTTATGCTAACCAAGTTTGGGCTTTTAAAGAAATAACATAGCACAATTCTCTAAAACAACAGCACTCGTTTAACCAGCTGTTTAATTTCTTTAAGATTACTTGTTCAAAAACTTACACTTATAACCAACGTACACAGACCTTTATCACTTACTTAAACCCTCTTAATTACTTAAACTCTTATCCAGAAACACACTTTCCCTCTATTAAGTCCATACCTAAAACCTTCTAGTTTCTCTCTCTTTTTTTTTTATCTGTTAACCTCCTTCTGTTCACATTTTGAAACAATACCTGCAAACCTTTGAATCTAAGCAGATTATTTCATAGACATCAACATTTTATTAGGGCCTTTTTGAACACCTAGAAAAACTTATAAGCTTAATTTTAAAGACATCTTTATTTTTATCTGTTTACCCAATTTAAATTGAACCATTTGAATCACGTGAATTAAAGATATTTGGATCCATTTTTAATTTTTCATGAGCGCTCCTCATCTGTCATTTGTCATATCACTGCAGGATATATGGACATACACACATACAGACATACCGACATACAACACATAACAAGAGTGTGCACACATAATAGTGAAGGCCTTGTAGCTTTTCGCAGATGAAATCTCCATTGCAATGTTTAAAAAAAAAAAACTCCAGTTGATCAAAAATAGAACTTATCAGAAAAACATTAACTTGTCTGTAGGAACAAAATCATGAGCTCAAAAATAAAGATACAGAATCTAAGAAAAAAGCAAAAGTCCTAAAAAATTAACCGGCCAGTAATTAGTAAATGCCATTCAATTTACTTTTTGGTTTAATCTAGTTTGAGTTCAGGTAAGACATCTTTACTCCTTTTTTTTTTCCCTTGGGCCTCAGATCTGTCTCCTATTGAGCCTCAGGCTTCTTCTATTTGCATATCAACTCAAGTCCTGGCTGAATTCTGGAAGGACCTGGGAAGACCAGAATTCTGAACAGAAACTTTATGCCTAAGGCATTTTAACCATAAGTCACAATTTTTTTTAAAGTTTAAATACAATTTACAAAATTTTATCTTTATCTTTCTACACTAGAAAAACTTGCTCACATAAAACTGAAAATAGGATCCTTCTTGATAATATAAAAGCCACCATCAGAAGAAGTACCTTCAAGATCATTAAGCCAACTTTTTTTTGTTCTGAAGTTCCTAAAGTAGTATTAAGTTACACTAAATTGCCTGAAAAATTTTAAAAGAGAACCACACACTACCATGTATATCCAAAATTAAGCTTTGAAAATTCCCAAGACTGTTGCTAATTAATGTCATTTCAATAAGCCAGACCAACGTTTTAATTTAACATTTTTTTTGTTAAATCTTACACACTGAGAGAAACAGATACCAAATCGTAATTTACTATCCTTGTCCAAATCAATGCACTGTATACCTAGTGAAATCTCCTTAGGCTACCCAGTTCAAAAATTGATAAAAAATAAAACTGAATGATTGGGAGTTACTTGCCAACTTGGAAGTAGAGTTCTTTTAATTTTCTATCCTAAGTATCTAAGTTCTCTGGCATGAATTGTCTGAAACCACAAACTAAACAATTACCTAACCCTAACTTTTAACTGCAAGATTTTTGAGCTTACATTTAATTATGACTCCTATCAGTGGCACCTTAGATTTCCCATGAGTGGACAAGATGTCCTCACATAGGGGCTGCCAATGTCTCGGGTTGGCACAGAATCACGAGCCACCACACACCTTGTAGATTTAAACAGCAATCCTTTATTCCTGAACTCACACTGGCCTCTACACAAACAGGTTCTGGGGAAATTCAAGTTCTGCCGCCAACTCACCTACTCCATGAGGCTTTTTCCCCATCCCATTTTAATCTCACGAGAACTCAACGGGAACAAGCAGCAGGAGCACTCTAATCCTGCAGCAATAATCTTCAACTTCCAACTTCCCTAAAACCCCTATTGTAAACCGGGAACGCCCTAAACTCAAATTATCTTAAACCGGAATACTTCCTAAAACCTGCAGGATACACCCTAATCCTGGATCCACCCTGGTCATTGAGCAGGGTCACCTTTCTCAAACACACATGCAAGGTCACAGCAAATTCTCAGTGTGACTGACTTACTGCATTTAGGTGGAGTAGTAATCCTTACAGTGCAGAGAAAAAAATGAGGAAATTTCCCCAAAGCGAAAATGGCTCTGGCAGCTGCTGGGAATTCCTCAGTTTTTCCCTTCACTTGCAAGATTAGCTCTTCTCCAGTTTGGTTTGACCTTAGGCACTAGGCATTTATATATATATATATATATATATATATATATATATATATATATATATATATATATATTTTCCCCTAACTTTAGTAGCCAGCTCCCAGTATGCTCATCCTCTGCTTGCAGTTATTTTGAGTCCTAGGCTTCCCCAAGAAAGCAAAGTGGGGATTTCTTAAAAGCCCCCTTGGGAGTGACAAAATTTGTGACTGAAAATTTGGTTCCCATCCCCCAAAGCCAATTAACACCAATTTAATCAGCAGGCATCTCTATTTGCACTCAAGCCAACTAAGCGAGGGAAAGAAAACATTGTTTTCCTAATTTTGTTTAACAAAGGGGAGCAAAGTTTACCACTCGCTTTGGGGCTGCATTCCCAAGCAACAACTCAGACTCTGGGGACCTGGGCCCTTCTGCCTCCATGAGGGAGGGAAAGGGCCGGGTGCCCCAGCCACCTTCCCCCGCTCGCCAGGTGGTCGGAGGGAGGGGGCAGTCCCTTGCCGACTCCCATCTCTGACTCACCCGCCCCACTCTGGTGGAAATGCTTCTGATGGCAACCAGTCGCAGGCAGAGGAGGGGGAGGGGCGGTCCCCCGCCGACCTTACCTCCGACCCTGCCCGCCGGGGCACCCCCCCCTTCCGGGGAGGGGAGACAGCGAAGGGGCGGAAAGGACAGGTGGGTGGAGGGGCCAGGAGGAACAAGGACAGGACAGATCCGCCCTACCATCGGGTGGAATCCTCCCAGCAAACTGCGCGGACCCCACCCATGCAGGAAGAGATTCGCAGAGGTCCTGAAAGGTTAGAAGCCATGATCTGGATGGCCATGTGGCCCCGGCTGAAAGACAATATCTCTGACTTTGCAGATTAGAGAGAGAGATGGAGGGACTCTCCTGGGGGCCATTCAACTCTGAGGGTGGGCCACTCTGCTCTGAAGCGCAGAGAGACAATACAAACGTGACACAAACACGGAATGAAGCGGAGAAAAAGACAGAAGTACCGGCAGCCGACCCAGACGGGGCAAAGCGAAGCCCGTGCCACCGAAGGAACCGCTCAGACCGCCACCCGCGGGGCCCGCGGCCTGGACCGAGCAGAGACAGGAGACAACTGACACACACACAATAAACGTTTAACATGAGTTCAGAGGCAAAGATTAAAGACAGACAATAAACTCAACCCAGACAGTAAACAGAATTGCCAGCAAAACCAGACGGGTTGGCAGCACCGACGGGGGCGTTTTCGCCCCCCCTGATGAGGGACCTTCGTCCCTCCCCCGAGTTCCCCAAGGCGTCCCTCTGGGGAACGTGGCTGGCTAAAGACACGTCTGTCCGCCACAGCCAGCCACAGCCAGGGAAAACTCACGTTTTCCACTGGGAACCATACACTACCAACCCAAAACCAGAAAGGCTCTGAGGGCTCATGCCCTCTGGGGGCTCACGCCCGCCATTGAGCACCAGAAGGCTCTGAGAGCTTACGCTCTCCAGCCCAAAACCAGAAGGCTCTGAGAGCTTACGTTCTCCAGCCCAAAACCAGATGGCTCTGAGAGCTCACGCTCTCCAGCCCCAAACCAGAAGGCTCTGAGAGCTTACGTTCTCCAGCCCAAAACCAGAAGGCTCTGAGAGCTTACGTTCTTCAGCCCAAAACCAGAAGGCTCTGAGAGCTCACGCTCTCCAGCCCAAAACCAGACCAGACTCTGAGTGATCGCAAAGGAAAAACAAGAAGGAGAAGAAGGAGGAGGAGGAGAAGAAGAAGAAGATAAGGCGCCTTACTTACCCCCCGAAGTAGTCCGTTGTTAGGGTCTCCCTGTCCGGCGATGCGCTGTTCCCGGCCAACGCACCAAATGTAAGGGGGGATCCGGCGGAACGTCGGAGGGAGAGACAACACAAGAGACTTACTCCGTGCAATTGGCAAAAGGGGATTTATTGGGGATCCATTCCAGCGTGCTGGGACTCTGTGCCCACTCAAGAAGGGAGCGCAGCTCAGAGCCCAGAACGGAGGTCAGGTGGAGCTTAAGTACACTTTTTGGAGAGGGCGGTGGGCTTTGCATACATCAGAACAAATCATCATGAGGCGCGGGGAAATTGAACAACAACTCTGAGATGTGATTGGCACAATCATTGGCGGGCGAGGGTGATTGGTCATTCGTAAGCGGGTTACACATTCAAACTGATTGGTTTGGGCCCTGTGAGGAACTGCACAGGGCCCTAGGCTAAAGGGCCAGTAGGGCGTTGTTATAACTATCTCAGGAATCTGGGTGTAACAGAGGAACTTAATAATACCTAATCTTTTACATTCAAGCTTTCCAGCTTAGAAACTTTACCCTTTCACTATTTTAGGTTTTGAACTATCAACATTATATTAACATGTTTGCTGAATATTTTTTCTCAGCATTTTTAGGTATTTCTACTTTGCTCTTTGTGTAACATTTCCTCAGGCAATGAGAATCTTCACATTGAATCAAAATCCCCCAGGAATAATCTGTAAATGTCATTTACTGAGTCTACAGACACTTTGTTTTGTATTCTTGTGTTGTTTTTTGATTTGTTGTATTGTTTTTTTGTTGTTGTTATTGTTGCTTTTGGTACTGGGAATTGAACTCAGGGGTACTCAGCAGTATTTTGCACTGTATTTGGAGACAGGGTCTCACAGAGTTGTTTAGGGCCTCATCATTGTTGAGGCTGGCTTTGAATTTGCAATCCTCCTGTTTCAGCCTTCCGAGCCACTGAGAAAACAGGTTTGCACCACTTTACCTGGAATCACACTCTTTTGATAAGTAATTATTATTGGTGGAAAACATGCTAAGCTCTAAGAATGTCATTTTTAATTTCTAAATTAAAATAAGTACTCATACTTTACTAAACTTGCAAAAATACAATGAAGTGTGTATATGCAAATCCTGATATGGTAGAAATGTGATGTAAAGTGTAGTTTTTGCTATTTTACATCATTACCAATATTCCAAACAGAGCTGCTAGATCAAATAAATGTCTCTTAAATATATGTATATTCCCAACAGAAGTAACTGTACCCACCATTAATTTCAGTGATTTGGGAGGCTGAGCCAGAAGGATTACGAGTTCAAAACCAGACTTAGCTACTTAGTGAGGCCCTAAGAAACTTAGCGACATCCTATCTGTAAATAAAAAAATAAAAAGAGTTGGGGATTTAACTCAGTGGTAAAGTATGTCTGAATTTAATCTCTTGTGCCAAAAAAATAAAAAATAAAATAAAATAAAATAAACAAACAAAACATATAATTTCTATAATCTCATCTTATACAGAATCAATCGATTCAAATTCAAAAAATTAGTTTTGCAGAAAAAATTATTGTGTTACTGGAAAAATCTTCTTACATTGATTATGAAAATTAAATAAAATATAAAAACAAGTACTATGAACTCATGTTGAACTTTATCAGAATTAGAATAATGTAGACCAAATAATGTAATTAAGACTATATGAATGTAAGACATAGAAATAGAGATAATGTTTGTATCACCCATTTCTAGTAAAAGTCTTGTAGTGAAGAATACTGGAGATAGTACATACGGCTAAGAAATAAAATCTCAACAAAGAAATACAACATTCAAAATATTTTTCAATAGCCAAGTGTTCTGATGCACACCTCTAATCCCAGCAGCTGGGGAGGTTGAGACAGAAGCATCATGAGTTCAATGGCATCCTCAACAATGGTGAGAAAATAAAAAAAACTCAGTGAGACCCTGCCTCTCAATAAATATACCAAAAAAAAAATGGACATGGAAATCTTGCTCAGTGTTTGAGTGCCCCTGAGATCAATCCCAGGTACGTCAGTCCCACAAAAACAGAGGTTTTAAAAAGCACTTAACAGGGAGAAAACATTGCAAATAATGAGTAAATATATGTATATACATGTATGTCAATATGATGAGAGATAAGTTAACATTCAGAATGCAGAGAGTATTGTATACTCAGCAGAATGTTAAGGCATACCCATATTAATAAAGACCTTAACAATTACAAAATATTAAATGACTGGAATTGTCCAACACTGTTTGTCCACATAACTTTATAAAGCTACTTAGAAAAATGGTTTGGCACTATCTAATCAGGCATGCCCTATGAACCACCAATTCTACTTCTGGGAAAAACAGATATGCACCAATAAGATTCTACACAAATTTTTTACTAGGCCCCTTACCCTCATTTAAAGCTGAGCTTAAAAAGAAAACATAAAAACTTAATTAGATTTCTAAAAGTATCTAAACTTCATTAGCTAATTGTGAGAATCTCTATAGTTTCAAAAAGCCAAATTTTACAAAAAAAAGAAAAAGAAAGGGAGAGAGAGAGAGAGAGAGAGAGAGAGAGAGAGAGAGAGAGATAATATAGCAAATCCTAAGTAAAATAACAAAATTAAAAGATATTCAAGATGAACTAATGCCCAGCTTGTCAGTAATGTCAGATGTTTGTGCTTTAATATGACAAATAAAATTGAAAGAGCTCTGGTAAATATGAAATATAAAAATCATGTACTAATTATATCTCTACTTCTAATATACAGTATGTTTACATAGGTGTCTCCTTAAGTGATAGGCATACATTCTGAGAAATGCATTCAAAAGTGATTTTGTTATTTTTGCAAACATCATACCGTGTACTGACATGCAGATTTTATATTACTACAAGCTTAGTCTATAGGCTGTAGCTATCATTATACATAATTTCCATTACTGACCAAAAGTCCATTATGCAACACATTACCATATATTATGAACTTAGAGAAATCAGTGTAAAACTTAAAATATTATGAATAAATAGACCTGTGGAACTGAAGTGTGAATCTTCAAAAAGACACCAACTACACAATGATAAATGAGAGTTTCCACTGCTGATAATATAATATCTTTTCTAAAGGAAGCTGCTGGAACAATGGAATGCCTGTGTGATTATAAAGCCCCCTGTCTCAAAACAACAATAATACTGGGTTTTAATTTTGAATACAATGACACAATTGTTTTCAAAACTAAGAATAACAAAAAAATAGAGATTTTTTTCAAAGTTACACAAAACAAAATGTTAAAAAAACCATAAATTGAAGATGGGTTGTGTTTCAGTGGTGGAGCAATTGCCACACACATGTGAGACACTTGATTTCTCCTCAGCACCACATAAAAATTAATGAACAAAATTGAGATGTTGTGACCATCTAAAAAAAAATTAAAAAACAATAAATGCATTGTGCATTAAAATAATCAACTCATGAAATGGCACAATTAAAGATATAAAGTGACAGATGAGATGAAATAATTACCTCACCTATAACCAAATACTTAATAAAAAATATGACACCAAGAGGAGAACAGGAAGCATCTTGAATAGCCTCCTTATATAGGTGATATCTAAGTGTTCAATACTCATAAAAAAAGGTCAACACCTTAGAAAATTAGAGAATTATAGAATAAAATAACAAATACATAAAATTAAATAGTATTGATGATGATGTAAAAAAAATTATCATAACTACTGTTGGAGTATAAGTTGGTAACTCTTTGTAAAAATTATGTTACTATTGAATATATATCATCATTTCCCACCAGTAGCATTGACTTATTGAAATATATGTCTCTGTAAAATATAGTAACATATAAAAATACATTAGCGTTGTTCTATACAGCTAAAATCTGGTAGATAGTTTTTTAAAAGTACATTTAAAAAGGGACAAATAATAAAGAGCAAGGAAGAAGTTTTCTAAAGCTCAGACATATTTTTTCCACAATACATCTAGTCTAACAGTACAAATCACCACATCAGTATTCTATAAATGTCACATTTGCATACTACTTCACACATTACTTAGGAGTTTTTTTTTTAAGAGAGAGAGAGAGAATTTTTAATATTTAATTTTTTTTTAGTTTTCGGCAGACACAACATCTTTGTTTGTATGTGTTGCTGAGTATCGAACCCGGGCCACACGCATGCCAGTCGAGCACGCTACCACTTGAGCCACATCCCCAGCCCTACATAGGAGTTTTAAAGAAAAAATATGTACACTTTACATAGGAATAAAAACTTACAGAGCACATAAAATACTCAACTATGAAATAATGTGTTTAGATAAAACTCAGCATTACAAAAACAAGAATTTTCTCTCAATGTAATCTATAATATTTTCCATTAAATTTGAGCATTCTTGCCTTTTAATGAAAGAATAAACTTAAAGCAAAATACATAAATAAATAAATAAAATTTATCTGTAAAGAAAAGTATGTATAAAATACCCCAAGATTTATGCTGTAGAGAAGCAAATGAAGTAGCAGTATCATTAAGTGACACTGATGTATATTCTAAAACTGTAACACAATAACAAAGATAAAAAAGTCATAATATGTACTAAACACAAAGATGACTTCATAAACATGTAATTTTTTTGTATTGTGAAGAGCAATAAAGTGGTCTACATCTAGCCCTATGAAAAGTATCTCTATATCTAAATGGGTAATAAATACAATCTAAAATCAGTGGTTAGGGCTTGAAAAACAGTTCCCTGAGAGTTTGTGTACAGAGTATGTTAAAATACTGGGTTCAAACTCAAAACAAAAAGTAGATTTTAAGGTCAGGACTTGTAAGGTTAGAAGATGGAATTTATTTCAAATATGATTTTCACCACTGTGATTAAAAGACTCAACACTAAATTGTAGAGAGGAAAAGTTTATTTGGAGGCTTCCAGTTTCAGAGGCATTAGTCCATACAAGGCTGGCTCCATTCCTCAAGACTCAAGGTGAGAAAGAACATCAAGGTAGATGTGTGTGACAGTGGGAAGTAGCTCACATTGTAATCATGAATCAGTGAAAGAGCCTCTAAATTTGGAGTATATGCAAATATAATTCCCAAACCACACCCTCAATTGCAACCTTCTCCAGCCACAACTCACCACTTCAGTTACCACACCGTTAAGCCCTTCATAGATAAATTCACTAATTATGTTAAGGTTATAACCCAATCCTTTGTCCTACAAACCTTCCTGCATTGTCTCACAGATAAACTTTTGGGAAATATGTCACATCAAAATCACGACAGAAATAAAGTAGAATATGAGACTTCTCACTCTCCTTCAATCTACTGATACACTGAATCAACATCCACTCATGTTATGTGTTTCTCTTTGACAAAGTCATAAGTGAGTTGAGAGACTTAGACACTTTAGACAACTGAGAAAATGCCTGCCTTCCAAATGGGTAGAAAAAGCTAGGGTATACCTGGGCATTAGAATTGCTGAGTGAAGTGCCAAATATTTGGAATGAATTTCCCCAAACTCAGGACCATCTTGAATAAAGAGGATTAGTATGGAGAACTGTAGAATGTTCTGTGATTTTCATTTTAATTTATCTAGTGGTTAGAGAAGAAGTGACATGCAAGTATCAAAATAACAAAGTGGTAATCTTCTATGGCTTAGCAAGTCTCTCCATATGTTTCATCACCTGAAAGCAGGGCAGAGAATTTACATCTCAAAGGTGTTACTTTATCCCTAGAAGCATTTTTGCCAACTTTCACTGCCAAAACATGAGTTTCTCTCTTGCTTCAATTACATGTTTAATAGGGCAAAATTCAGCAAACCACTGACAGAATAATTGACAGCTCAGCACTTCCTGAGCCACGACTACCCTTGCTCACTGCAGTAATAATTTCAAGCCTACATAATTTTCCCAAAATAAGTTTGTCCATGTACTGAGTGTATAAATTTAGCTCCTCTGCTCAAGAGAGTATATCCTAAACTTCCAAGTTTTAGAAGCAAAGGTGACTGGCCATGTGCAAATCGTCATAGATTGCAAACAATTGGATTTGCATTGTTTATAACTACTTCCAAGATCTAAAATTCACAGCAGTATTGCAGAAAATGGATTAGAAACCACATTACCTGTTTTATCACAGAATACATTTAGAACACACTCTTCCTCTGGCTACTTGACAGCCTGAAATCTAACAAAATTATATCCAAAATTTAATGCATCAGTCAGATAGCTAGTTTCCTGCAGCCTGTACAGTTCTGTCAGAATGGATAAGATAAAAATGTGAGATTTAGGGGCTAGGGTTGTGGCTCAGTGGTGGAGTGCTCACCTAGCATGTGTGAGACATTGGGTTTGATCCTCAGCACCACATAGACATAAATAAAAATAAACTAAAGGCATTGTTGTGTTCACCTGCACCTAAACACAAGTAAATAAAAAGAATACTTAGGAGGAAAACAACAACAAAAAAAGTATCTACTAAAAGATAGTAGGTACTCCAGATCATATTACATGGACTTTGTACAAATGACAGTGAGAGCATAAATAGAATAAAGATGTTATTGAAAATGGTGTCTTGGTTCTGCAAAAATTCAAAATTAAAATGCCTAATGATTCAGTGTTAGTAATTCAGTGTATGTACCTAAGGAAATTGGAGTCATTACATCATAGAAAACAATGTACTCCCATTTTCATTGTAGAATTATTCACAAACCTGGTAAAAGAACTGAAGCACCTTCAGGTTAAAGGGTAGGCTGGGAATTTTCAGCAGCTTTAAAGGCCAAAAGTGAAGGGTCATAGGTTAAAAACAGGCTTTAAAAAGTCAGTGAGCCACTAAGTGACTAAACAAGATTTTAACTCAAAAGATTATCAACACTTTTACAAGATAAAATTTAGGGCTAATAATATAGATCAGTGTTTGAGTAGCCCTGGTTTTAATAAACAGTACCAACAATAAGCCAGCCAACCAATAAATAAATAAATAAATAAATAGTACCCTACTGATAGGGGACATAAATATGTGAATGGGGGCTGGGGATGTGGCTCAAGCGGTAGCATGCTCGCCTGGCATGCGTGCGGCCGGGGTTCGATCCTCAGCACCATATACCAACAAAGATGTTGTGTCTGCTGAGAACTAAAAAAAAAATATTAAAAATTCTCTCTCTCTCTCTCTCTCTCTCTCTCTCTCTCTCTCTCTCTCTCTCTCCCCTCTCTCACTCTCTCTTTAAAAAAAAAAGAAATATGTGAATGGTAGAAGCAAATTAAGAGAAAGTCTTTAAAATGGTCCCAATATTCTAATGCCATCTTTTTTTTTTCCTAAGAAGCAATTTACCTGCAGCACTGCCTAGCTTAACTAGAGAGGATATGTCATATTCCTTCACAAAACATTTTATGCATAATAAATGCAGTCCCAAAATAATGTGTATAAGAGTAACCCAAGTTCCACTAAAGGGAAGAATTTTGACCCTAACAAAGACCAGATCTCAGGAAGATAAAAATAATTTCTACTAGCCATAAAATTTACAACAATTTATGGTTAAGAATCCAATTAGAAATGGTGAGCATGGGCATAGTTAACCTAAAGTTTTCATGAATGTGGGTACTTGAGCTTTTGATGTTATCCTACTCTCTGTCCAAAGTCAAAAAGTGGACTGGGGCAGGATTCTTTGGAATATTTTCTTAGATCCCCAATAAAACTGGAGTGAATAAGAGCCGTATTGTCTTTTTCATCTCTAAGAGGATCCACTGTCTCCCTGCAGAGTGTCTCATTTTTTTCTTTCACATCACTTCTAATAAACACATGGCTTTCTGTTCTGAGTGATAAGTCTAAAAACTTTATGTCTTGATTAAAAAAAATGCATTTAAAGGGGTGTGTCTTCACACTACCTCAGTTTCCCAGAGGGCTTCATCCATGTATTACTAAAAGATCCTTGTCAGCTGAAGGGCTTCCAAAGATGCCCTTGAGAGCCTCTACTCCATACTGCTTTACAGAAAGGAAAGTCTCACAGAATTATACTCTCTAGGCACCCCCAGAGACTTTAGACATGGTAACTATTAAAAATTTGTGTCAGAAAGTTAGGAAGCCCAAAACTATTCAAATATGGGGAGTTGCAATGAGGACAAATCACACAATAATTTTTCAAGGAGAAATCTCAAATGAGAGGTTGTGATATAATTTCTGTACCTGGGAAGGCAAAGGGAGGAGAGAGAGGGTTTTGTTATTATTGTTCAAATTGTCAAGTTACACTTGTCTTTTTTCCTCCCATGTGAAATGATCACAAAAGAAACCAAAACTTTAAACACTTCCATTCAGTTCTTGAAAAAAAAAAATAGAAACACACTGCATCCATTTTAAATATAGCATGAAAAAAAATTGACAAAGGAAGGACACAATGAAAGCTCTAAAAATTGAACAGAGCCACACCTGAAAGCTTAAAATGTCTCAGGAACCTGAAGCAGGAGGATCATGAGTTCAAAGTCAGCCTCACAAAGGATGAGATACTAAGCAATTCAGTGAGACTGTCTGTAAATAAAATACAAAATAGGACTGGGGATTTGGCTCAGGGTTTTAGTGTCCCTGAGTTATATCCCAGTACCCCACCACAAACAGAATATGAACAGAAATCTGGAAATGTAGAAATATATCCTGAGACATATAAAGAGCTAGGCTGGGTTCTTGATTTGAGGTACTGCTTTCCAGTCCTTTAGGAAGCTCAGGAGAAAGAAGAAATGTGGGCTCCTTCAGAACACATCTGTTTTTGTGATTAAACAGAGTACATAAAGTTAGGGTTTTCCCCATTATCGTCCTAGTCTTCATCACACAATCTGGGGACATGCTGGGCTATGGCACATTGATGTCCAATCAGGCCTTCAGGAAATTACTAAAAATATAATAAAGTGATGTGACAGGATGCCCAGAGTCTAGCTACTTCCCTACACTCCACTAGAATGGTCAGAGGGGACTGAGAGCAGAGCTGCCACAGAAAAGCTCTGTGGCCAGCAGACACTGAAGAAGACAATGCAGTGTCCCCATTTACCATTTATAATGCCCTATATTACCAAGCCCATTAACTGAAACAGCCTCCTATCCAATCTCAAGATACCAGTGCATACTCACCATTTCCTGGCTTTCACAGTCCCCAGAATTCTCCCTATGAGTCTTTCAGCACCTGTGTGGCACAGAAGCATGGGGCTCCTGAGGATCAAAGAGGAAACCTAGAAACAAGTGTAAAATGGCAGACTTGCCATAATAACCCAGATCCAGACTTTGAAATCCCACCACCTCTTCATTGGCTGTGTGTGGATTAGACAGTTTTAATGAAAGAGCCTATTATTACACAGGGTTTCAGGCACTGTCCCAGGTTAAAATTAGTGAACCTATGTTCTGAGTTTATTGCATCCAACAAGGAATCACGCTAGTATGACAAGTTCTTGGCTTTTTTAACAAATACTCGCACTGAATCCACAAGGGTCATTGCTGTGAATGCCCATAACCCCTTCTACTTTTTTTTTGAAACAGAGTCTTAGTAATTTGCTCATTCTAGCCTCAAATCCTTCTTCCATGGTCTCTAAAGTACTTGATATTACTGAAATGCACAGATGCACCTATTGTTTTTATTTTTTCCATTTGTGTAACAGTGAACTGAATTCACAGCTCAAAACATGGTTATTTTAAGGCAGTAGTAGGATATAACATTTTTCATTTATGACTGTATACAAGGTTAACTCAATTTATGAGTTACATATTTGTATATATTACTCATAAATAAAAATATTGCTTCTGGGCATGGTTTGTACCCCTGCAATCCCAGCAGCTCAGAATGGTGAGGCAGCAAATAATGAGTCATAGCCACCCTCTAAAGAAGGTGCTAAGCAACTCAATGATACCCTGACTCTATATAAAATGCAAAATATGGCTGGGGAAAGTGGCTCAGTAGTTGAATTTCCTTGCTAATTTCTTGTAACACCCCCTCATTACATGATGAAAAAATACCTTGAATTTTATATAAAATTCTGCTCTATGGTTTTAGGGAGAATAGTTTTTGAGTTTTCAATTTGTAGTCCATCCCCTGAAGCAGCAATGTCCATCAAAATATTTGTGAAGCACAAGTGTTATTTGAAAGTTTCTAGTATTAATGTTTAAAAAAAGAACATGTGAAATCACTTGTAATAACTTAAGCCACTCTACCCAGAATATTATCATAGGTTGACCACACAAATTTATTAATGAATATATGTATTTTTGGAAATTCATCTTAATATTCACTATTTACCTGAAGTCTCAAGCACATCTCAGTTTACTGATCCCAATTTCATGTTTGAGAGCTATGAATTTCTTGACTTCAGGAAGATGAAAGGCTTAGACCACTCATTTTTATGTCCTAGGTGATGGAATCACTTCCTGGATATATTCTCATCAGGGCCCCCCAAAAAAGGGAGCAACAATGCATTTTGAGACAGCTGGTGACTCTAAAAAGGAAGTTTACAAATGTGGAAACTGTTTCTCACTAGATGCTGGCCAAAGATGCATTCCTACTTCAGATATCAAACTGTAAAGTACAAAGAATTGGTGTTCCTGGAGGTGGAGGGTGTCAGGTATTCAGATTTTTCAGTAGCCCAGAATCTAAAGTATAAACATATTAAAGAAAATTTTATTTTTCAATTTGTTCTTAGCCTAATGGCAGGGTTTTGATTTTTTTTCTATAGGTTACTGTGAATATATTAGCACAAATAAAAGGCATAAGTGTCTTCACATATTTCTAAATAATTAAATACCGTATATTGAGTGATTCAACTTGAATCTTAAGCTAGAAAAAATTAAATCACTACCTATAAGATATCTGCTGTTTTCCAAATAATTTCAGTAGGACATGTTATTGAATCTTGACATCTTGCAAACAGTGAGTGTACTTTTTTAATCACTGTAAACTTACTAAATCATATTTGTTTTGTTCACCAGTTAGATTGAGTTCATCTGGGATATTTTTGCTGCATATGTTTAGCTGATGGTTGATAAGATTACTTGACTTTAGAGGGTGATCTCACTGTGAAAAAAAAATCACCCTGATTCTCCTCAACAGAATATCTCATGATCAAAATAATGTGGGCTTGTTATCATGAAGGTGACAGTGTTTTTAAAGTAAAAGCAAAAGCAATCAAAATGGTTTCTGACTGGGTACCGGATAAATAATTTTTCATACCACAGCTTAACATAAGCCATAAAAAACAAGAAGAGCCCAGATTCAAAGTTTGGGAAACACATTCTGCATTTTTGCTAGAATAGGAGGAAAAGCACACTGCCAACTTTCTGTATACAGATAAGGGAAAGAACAGTCAGTATTTTGGCAGTCAGTATCATTCTGCCTTTTGTAGTACACGAGGCCAATAGAGTTGCTCAGTGTCAAAGAACATTTTCAAGACACCACCAGTAGTGTGTGTGGCAGGTACTGGTAATTAAACTGAGGAGATTATTACTACTCACTGATATTTCTGATTCTTTCTTTTTTATTTTTCTTTTCATTTTTATTTTGAGATAAGGTCTTCCTAAGTTGCTGAAGCTTTTATCAAACTTGCAATCTTACTGCCTCAGTCTCACAAATCACTGGAATTTCAGGTGTGTGCCACCACATTTAGCAGCCTCACAATTATTAATAAGCTTGAAGTGGATTCAGGATTATATATGCCCTACCCCACAGGGAGAACCTACCTTACCAAGACCACATGATTCTTCATTCTTTTATTATTATATTTGAAGATAAATAATGACATTTATTTAAAAAATATGATTAGTCACATATTGTGGGTCTTCGCTATAATCTTAGAAATTTGAGAGCCTGAAGTAGGAGGATCACAAGTTCAAAACTAGTCTCAATTATGTTGAAAGACTCTAAGAACCTCAGCAAGACTCTTGTCTCAAAATTAATAAAAAAAGAAATAAATTTAAAAACTTGTGAAAAAGGAGGGAAAAATAAAAAGGGGTGGGAATACAGCTACATTAGTTTAGTGTTTGCCTCATTTGCATGGGGCCCTGGGTTCAATACCCAAAAGAAAGCACATAGTCACACACACACACACACACACACACACACAAACTTACACAAACACACAAAACCTGAGGATATATCTCAGTAGTTAAATACCCCTGAATTAAATACTCAATATTATTTAAAAACAAATAAATGAGATAAAAGCAGAATTTCCATTTATCTCATACTGTTTTATCCCCCCCCATGGGAATAATATGTTTGAGCAAGGCTTACAAAACTTCTAGCATGAACTTGAAGTAATCTAGGAAAAAGGCTGAAAACTGAATTGAAGAAATTAAGAAACAAAAATATGTTTTTATTTTCTCATGAGAGAAGAAATTTTAAAATGGATATGCTTTATTACAGGCATGTTAATATTGCAACATGCTATGGATACTGCAACCAGAAGACTGTATTTTTATTTCAACATTTTTTGTAAATTGAAGCTGGTTGCAGTGGCACATGCTTGCCATCCCAGTGGCTCTGGAGGTTGAGGCAACAGAATTGTGAATTCAAAGCCATTCTCAGCAAGAGTGAAGTGCTAAGAAACTCACTGAGAATCTGTCTCTAAATAAAATAGAAAGTTAGTCTTCAGATATGACTCAGTGTTCAAGTGCCCCTGAGTAAAATCCCTAGTCCAAATAAAAAGACTTTTTCAAATTGAAAATATGAAATTTCACATAAGAAAATGAAGGAGAGAAGTAATTATGGCAATATTTGTAATCTATAAAACAAAAGATACACAAATCTCCACTATAAGAATACCATCTGGGAGTATAACAACACCAACAAAAATACCAAAAAAAATGATACTCCTTGGAACTTGCTTTAAATCAGAGGATTTGCATTAGCCTCAAATTACAAATTGTTTTCAGGTCTTTGGCTGCTGTGCAGGGGCTGAGACCCAGTAAACAAGGTTTAGGGCTCCAGGAGATTAAAGATGCGAGGAGCAGGTGTGATAGTAGGGTTGCTTTATTTGAAAGCAACAGTTGTCTCTAGCCACCCTCTAGCTTCTAGCCCTCAGTCCCCTAAATTATTTCATAGAACTTTTTTTGAACTGCAGGTCAGACAAAGAAGGCACATTGCCAATATTTTACTGAAGTAAGTACATAAACTCAAGCAAATATTTATGACTTTGAGTATGTACACTGAATCAATGAGTTTATAACCTTGGCTATCTACTACAACCATAGCCCTCTGAAAGCCCTGCCACTTGTAATGCTCTCAGTCACATTTGGCCCTATAAAAACCTCATAGCATTGAGTATTTTAAAACTTCTACTGTTAAGAGCAGGGCTAACTTCTCCATTTTCAAGGCACTACATAGAATTCTATTCATCTCTAAACCATACAGACATTAAAAAAAACAGTCAGGGTTCTCTTGCTTCATGTTTAACTTATTTTCATAAGTCCACAAATTCTGCTTGATAGGTAAAATGTGATGCAATTGGATACCTGGACCAGCCCTGCCAGTAGTTCACTGGAGTCATTGACTGCTCTTCTTTCATTTTATGCATCACCATTGACTGGATTTGCTGGCCTTTATCCTCCTTCTCCTTCCCTGACTCACTAAAAACTATGGGGAAAGTTGATGGGTATTTTTAAAGTACAGAGATCCTACTCTACTGATTGTGTTCTGGCTTTATAGTCTTCTTGTTTGTCTTACAATTTTATAATTCTGCCAGTCTCTCATACATTTTCATCAGTTTTTTTCCTTATTGTTGTTGTTGTTTATTTGTTTTGTTTCATTTTGTTGGTAACAGGAATTGAACTAAGGCACTTAACCCCTATGCCATATCCCAGCCTTGCTTTGTATTTTATATAGAAGTGTGGTCTCACTGAGTTTCTTAGCACTTCACCTTTACTGAGGGTGGCTTTGAATTCAGGTTCCTCCTGCCTCAGCTTTCTGAGAAGGTGGGATTACAGGTATGAACCACCATATCTAGCTTTGTGTCAGTTTTTTTTTTCTGTCACATAAGTAGAAACCACTCATACTGTGGCCCTAGCACATACACATGGTCCTTAGGCTATTTCTACAAGTCATCAGTGATACTCCTGCAACTTTTTTCCATAGCCAGGGACTAAAGCCTTTGCTTAAAGTAGTCCTTCACACTTAAACTTGCTGGGTTCTTGTAAATACACAGTGCAATCAGAAGCCTTCCTTACGTTAGCAGGAAATGCATCCCATCATATCTTGACTCTTCATAGGGGTACATTATAATAGGATTGTGGACACTAATTTCTATGTTTCTTGATTGTCATAGGTGCTCCTCGCTCCCCAAACCAACACCACTAATATACCAGGGCTCAGATATCTCTCACCTACAAAAGATCCTAAAGAGGGCTGGGATGTGGCTCAAGCGGTAGCGCACTCACCTGGCATGTGTGTGGCCCGGGTTTCATCCTCATACCATATACAAACAAAGATGTTGTGTCTGCCAAAAAACTAAAAATAAATAAATAAATAAATATTTTAAAATTATTAAAAAAAGATTCTAAAGACTATGCCAGTTCCTTTGTGGCAGATCAGATCCAGGAAGCAAGTGTTGAGTCTTTAGCAGTTGAAATATACAAGGCACAGTAGACATACTAGTCATGCTTATGCAGAGGTGGTCATAGCCTCCTGCATCATTGTATAGGAGATTATATATATATATATATATATATATATATATATATATATATATATATCAAAAAAGAAGGCCAATTTCAAAAATTTTACATAATGAATACATGCTGAAAAACAAATATTCATGACCTTGAATACATACACTGAATCAGAGTGTTTATTACCTTAAATATATAATAAAAACCAACCTGCTGAAAGCATCAGCAAGATAGCATATCTATAGCCATCATGGGCCTGCCCAAAAATCCAAATTTTTAGGATCCCTCATCATAAAATCCAAACATCTGAAGTTTTCTGTAATAATCCCTTATCAAGAAGGCCAGAGATCTGAATCTCCAGTCCAATGTATGCTGCAAAGTCATGTAACCAGAACACAAGACCCCTGCCTAGGATTACTAAAAGCCACCTCCAGGTGGTATCTAGACAAGCTTATCATTTATGCAAATGATCATCAGTCAGTTGCTGTGTGGCTGAAACTTCAGATAGCATATGTGCTGAACTTATGCTAATATTCTTTTAATTATCTAGAATACATATACAACTAAATATTTTACACTGTGCTGCTGTTAACAAACAAAATGTCATGTGATTATGCAGCACAATATTACATATCTGATACTCTTTTTTTCATTCACTAGAAATAGACCCTGCAGTGTATGATTTAAGGCTTGTGCTGTATGCTCTCTCAAAGCAAATATCTGCCTCTTAGTCACCATGGATAAATTTTCAAAAAGAAAAAAATGAAAGTACCTCATCCTTGGGAGTAACTAGACTTAAAGGCATGCACCATTAGGTTAGTTTGTATACTCAACTTTTAATAATGTTAGAAAATAGCCATGTGCAGGGTCAAGCACTTCAATACCAATGATACAGGTTTCTGATGCATGAGGATCAAAAGTTTGAGATTAGCCTTGACAACTGAGAAACATCCTGTCATAAAACAAAGAAGAAAAAGAACTGAGAATGTAACTCAGTGATAAAGGACTTATGAGTTCAATTCCTCATATTGCTAACTAAGTTAGAAATATGAAACAAAAAAAGTATTAAAATCAATATTATTATTTTATTTATTATATGAACTTCTCTTTAGCTGTAAATTCATCATAATTTTGCATGGGCATTGAAACCAGTGTTCTAATAGAGTGCAGTAAAAGCACAGAAATTTAACAGGATGAATTATATTTTCAAATTAAATCAAGTTTTACACTGTTACAAATTGTGTAGATAAAATGTGAATCAACAGATTCCTTTTTAAAATAGATAATATTTCCTCATTATATGTCAAAACAAGTCCAGTGTTTAAACCTTAGAAAATAAGACACCATTTTAAATGGGGTGATTATAATAGCTCCTTTTCTGTTTGCCATCCCAATTCTGCCTGTGTATGAACCTGAAAAGAACTGTGGGGACATGCTGGACTCATGGCACATGGATGTCCACAAAGGGCTTTAGAGACAAGCTGAAAACACCATACAATTATGGAACAAAATGCCCAGGTTTTTAACTGCTGATCTAACCTTCACTAGACTAGTAAGGGGGGGGTGGTGGTGAAGGTTGAGCTGCCACAGAGACCCTCTGATTAGTCCTCTGAAGATGGCCTTAGGCCTGAGCCTACACAACTCTATTTTAAAAACTCCAATTTCAAACCTGTAGTCTCACCAGGCACACACACAGAACACTCCAGTATGGCCTCAAACAAATTACTTCCCCTCAACCTATAAACAGAGTGAAGCCCCTGGCAGGCTGCCCTAGCCTGATAAGAGATAAATGCAAAAAGTTCAGGATGGAGACCACCAGACTAGATGTTTCTGACCCCAGGGTAAATGATAAGGAGAAATCTGGTGGTAGCTGAAGAAGATTGCAAGGATTGCAAGGGAGGGGGAGTCAAAAAGCCCAAAATTTAATATAAATAATAGAACTAATGAACAGGGATTCAGCCAGCCAAAACAAGAATGCACTTGAGTAAGAGAGCCTAATGAGGACCTGACATCCCATCACTTGTCTTCATTTCCTGATCCTCTGCATAATTCTAACCACTCAAAAACTATACCCCCTTGTATGGATGCTGTTGAGAGCTGCAACTTCTTCCTATCATCCTCTCCCAACCAGTCATCTGCTCCACACCAGGAAAGGCCTGCCTTTGTTTTTGACCTGATCACTCTGGTCTGAGTGAGTGTGCATATGCTGGACATAAAGACTAAGGGTTGAGACTTTTGAACTTAACATGAAGAGGGAATGTCTATAATTAGCCTATTATGATGAAGTGTGCTTTGCAGTGCTTATAATTAATTTACAAGTGTTTCTGTGAATTGATTATGTCTTTTGCAGTACCCAGAATTAAGAATTATTGTTTTCTTCATTAAGAACCTATAGAGTAAAATTCTATTGAGTAATTGAGAGAATAAGCATTGAAAGGGGCAGAAGTACATGGACATTCTTTATTTCTCTCCTGTACTGCATATGTCACAATTGTTACCCCCTCACAACATGTCCCTAGCCACAATTTTCATTTTCCGCCATTGAAACTCTTGCCAGCTTCAAACAACCTACTTATCCAGTCTCAGAATAACAAGGCACACTTACCATTTTCTGGCTTTCAGGGTTTTCAGCATTCTCCCTGTGATTTGTTTTCAGCATCTTCTTAGCACAGAAACTTGGGCTCCTGTTTCAGGACAGAAAGCCTACAAAATGATTAAAAGAATGGTGGTTCCAGAAAAAAACGGGAACAGAAGATTGTCAAAGCCCTCCCCCTCATCACTGGCTGCGTGAGGATTGGACAGTTCTCACCTAAGAGACTGATTGGACAAGTCTTCAGGCACTGCCTCCAACCTAAGCCAAGTGGGCCAAGAATCAAGTCCAAAAGGGAGGCTGTTCCATTTTCATTGTTAAAATACTAAGAATCGGGGCTGAGGATATAAACTTAAATAAGAGAAATTAAAATACTACTTATAAGGTATCTGCTGTTTTCCAGATATTCACTGTACCACATGTAATTAAATCCTGACATTTTCACTACAGTGGGCATATTGTTGTCTATAACTATATAAGCAGTCACTCTAAAACTTACTAGTTCACATTTAGATTGAACTGCATTCATCTGCAATATTTTTGCAGCATGTGTTTAGCTGTTAAGATTACTGAACTTCAGAGGGTGATCTGGCAGCCAAACAAAAGCACCCTGAATCTTCTTCACATGATATCTCAGAATCAAATAAAAGTGCTCTATCGCTGAGCTGCACCCCAGTCCAGATTTCCATCTTTGAACATTCTGAATGGCCTCAGCCCTGGTAGAAAGCCCACCTGGATCAGTGCATTGTGCCTCCTGGGCTCGGGAGCCTTAGGGTGGACACACAGGGATGACAGTGACCACAAATCAGAAATTTTCTATTGTAAGTGATTTTTCAAAATCTGGCTTCAACAAAAAGAATTGTAGTTTCAGCTTCAGACTCTGGAGGATTCAGGTGTTCAAGTAATATGACGATGGACAAAAGCTGTCTCTCCATCCCTCAGCCTTCCACCCCTCACTCCCTAATGGTGACTTCATTTGGAGTCCACACAATGACAGTATGGCTGCCAGCAGGTCTGGCTGTCCTGGCAGTCTCAAACTCAGTGAGAAAAAGCTACCTCCTCCCCCAAACCTTTATATTGACCAGCAACCAGCGTGAGTGGGCCAGCCAATGTGGGGCACCTACCACTTCCTAAATGCCAGGCATTGTCTTCTTGATCTCATATTTATTTGGGGTTTGAGGAAAGGGTTTTGTTTTGCAATACTGGAGATTGAACTCAGGGTCACTCTACACTGAGCTGCACACAGGCTTGTTCTCATGTGGGGAGTAACTGTTTTTCCCCTAGCCATGTTCACAAGGACCTTTCACTAGGATCCTTGTAAAGCCTCTTGACAGGGCCCAGAGGAATCTCATCATGGCTAATGGTCTCAGGGATCCTTGGGCTCCAGGAAAGGAAGGGCTATCCCCCAAACCTCCTCTTCAGTGAGCGTCCCACCTAGGAAGGTCAGGGAAGTCATTTCCCAACTCCTTTCTGCTCCCAGAGTGCCACAGTGGAAGGGAAGGTGTGAGAACACACACCTACTCCTGGTGACCAGCTGACTCTCCTTTAGAATATGCTCATGCAGTAGCGCTTATAGAAAGGCACCTACCTAAGCCAGGTAAGTGCCTAACCTAAAGCAAGGCTAAAGTGGGCAGCTGCTGCTTACCTGCAGCTGTCTGATTCCTTGGTCATGCCTGAGAAGGTAGGGGTAGGAGACAGATTCCCTTTTCTGGATCTCCAAAGGAGCATCTGCTGGAATCACTATGAACTCTCATGCCAAGCTCAGGCATGTGAGAGCCACAGTTCCACCACTGCCTAGGGCCAAACTCATTCATGCAACACTTACTGGGCATGCATTATGTTCCAGGTGCTGTTCCAGGTGCAGGGGTATACGGTAATGTTCACACAGGCAAAGCTCCCTGCACTCATGGAGGTGATATTATCCAGCAGGGCTCAGCAAACTTTTCCTCTAACAACCAGATAGTAAATATGTTTGGCTTTTGGGGCCATAAGGTCTCCATTGAAAGAATTTAACTGCCTTCCCAGTAGGAAAGCATCCACAAATGAGTGTGGCTATATGCCAATAAAACTTTATTTATGGACACTGATCTTTGAATTCCATTTCATGCATCCTGAAATAAAAGTGTTCTCCCCCTGCCCAACCATTTAAAAATGTGCAGATGTATAAAACATTCTTAGCTTGAAGGAGGGCGAAATAAATACAGGTGATGCCAATAATAAAAAAGGGAAACATACACAATTCTTAGATGTGCCAGGTATTGTTCTAGTGCTTACGTAAATTAACTCATTTAATCCTTAGAATAATTCAGGGACAGATGTAACCATTATTGGCTCCACTTTACTGAGAAGGAAAGAGGGAATGCAGAAATTTACATGGAGTGATACTACCAGAAAACTGTGTGGCCAGGACGACCCAGAACCCCAATGTGCATGCTTTTATACCATATTCCTATCCTGCTCATAAAAACTCAATGAAGTGATCAATTTGTTAGCACCTTTGTTGAGCAGACAGTCCTAGGCATCAGATCTATAGTACAGGAAGGAAACTCCAAATAACCTTATCAGACAGGTGTCCTCACCCTCAGTGTAAAGCAGTTAACGGTAGGTGAGGACAACCCACTTGTAGGGTCACCCTACTTACTCCCCTTGCTCTCACTTTCCTTGCTTTGCCCCAATCACCCCCCCCACCACCACCACATCCCCTAGCTCCTCAGAGTTTCACATTCTGGCCACTTTTCAACTTGAATTTCACCGCCAGAATGAAGTTGGCATCATTTTAACACTCCCAGATATTCGAAGAGGAAACATTCAAGTTAAACAGGGCCTGGAGAGACAGAGACTAGGGGAGGTTTGAAGTCTGGGGGCGATGGGACCTTGGAAAATAAAATCTCTTAACCAGGCATCTGTCCCCACCCACTCTGCCCCCCACCCCCAGCAAGCCTCGGCCTCCTGGTCTCTAAGGGAGGGGCAAGCAGGTGAAGGTTCCCACTCTGGGAACTTGGGGAAAATGCTTCTGGCATTAAACAAAGCCTCTTTATATTTAAACTGCCAGCCCAGGATTTTCAGAAAAGTTTCCTCAAGCGTCACTGAGAGTGTGTGCACAAACAATTACACACCAGCGTAGGCACACAGTGGAATGCACAAATATGCACGTGTGCGGATTCACCCACCCGGAGAGGGACCTAGCGCGGCTGCGACTCCCCGCAACACCGTGTTCAGTGGAGTGCGGGAGCGGCAGGGTGGTGCAGGTTCCAGCTGGAATTCCAGAGCAGGTGGGGGGGGCGCCCCAGTGGCAAGTACCCGGCCCCCTACTGAGGAGCCACCACAGGGGCAGAGTGGGGGAGGATTGTCCTGGAGCCAGGGAGCCTAGGGGTACAACCTGGGACTGGGGGCACCCTGTAGGGGTCAGGAACTGGCCGGGGCGGGGGAGAGGTCAGGGTGAAACCTGGTGGGCAGGAGGTGGGAACTGTTGCCCAGGCGAGTTCCCAGAGTGAGGATCCGGGAGACTCTACCCGGAGGCTCCTCTGAGGGGCTGGAGGACAATGGATAGCAGGATGGTCGGGCGCCCCCTGCAGCCATTGCGGGGAGATGGCTGCACAGACCCCTGGGTTCCTTTCCTCTGGGGGTCTGAGGACACACTGGGCAGGTTCTGTTGGTCCTTCAAGGGCTCCAAAGCTGGGGCACAAGAACCTTCACTGGCCAAAATATTTGTTTGTTTCTTTTGCAGCACTCGGGATTGAACCCAAAGACACTTTACCACTGAAGTACACCTAGTCCTTTTTGTTTTGAGGCAGATCTTAAAGTGCCGAGGCCGGCCTTGATCCATCTGCCTCAGCCTCCTGAGTCACTGGGATTACAGGCTTGCCCACTACAGGCCTGGACACGTGCAATTTTTGCATTTATTTATTTATTTATTTATTTATTTATTTGTTTTGGTGGGAGAGGTGGTACTGGGATTGAACCCAGCCAGAGCCACTTGCTTGCCTGGCAAATCCTCTACCACAGAGGTACATCCACAGCCCTTTTCTTGTTTTGTTTTTTGTTTGTTTTTGCTTTTGATGCAAGGTATTGATTCCAAGAGCACTTCACCACTGAGCCAAATTTCCAGCTCTTTTTTTAAAATAAGTTTTTAAGTTATGAGGCTGGTTTTGAACTTGTTATCCTTCTGCCTCAGCCTCCAGATAGAAGCTTTGATTTGGTTGAGTCAGTCAACCCCCACCCCTCCCCACCCCCATAAATAAGTCTCCAATGAAATTTTGGCATTCACATTGAACAGACAGCCCTGGCCAAGTTAAAGAAGTAGGTGATACTGAGGCCCAGAACAGAGAACATCAAACTGTCAAACTCGCCAACTCCCACAGATGACCAGAGGCAGAAATGGAACCCAGATTCATGTCTCCCCACCCTCATCCCTGTGGAACATTATACTGTCTCAGTCCTGAAAGCAAATGGGCTTGTTTTCCAAGGCCAGATTCAAGATACTAAGTCAAAAGTAGCTGCGGATAGCTTCCCCCTTCATTCACTGAACACCTTTTCTGTGGCAAAGCTTTACCTGAGAGTCCTTCCTGCATTGCCCACAGCCTTCTAGTCACATTGGGAAGACAAGCCTCAGTGATACAATGGAACTTACCTCTCAGGTCCACAGTGCAGCCGGAATTCAGCCCTGCATCTGGTACCTCATGTTCGTGTCCTCATTCTAGCCATTAAATCAGAACTTTGGGGTACTAGGGAGTCAATGTTTTTTTTTTTTTTTTTTTTAATTTCCATGAATTTCCAATGAGTTGTTCTGTTGAAAACCACAGCACTGGGCTGGAGATGTGGCTCAGCGGTAGCACGCTCGCCTGGCATGCGTGCGGCCCGGGTTCGATCCTCAGCACCACATACCAACAAAGATGTTGTGTCCGCCGAGAACTAAAAAATAAATATTAAAAAATTCTCTCTCTCTCTCTCTCTCTCTCTCTCTCTCCCTCTCTCACTCTCTCTTTAAAAAAAAAAAAGAAAGAAAACCACAGCACTAAATGTCAGACAGAGGCTTTCCAGTCCCAAGTTAGCAAGCTGGCATCTCTAGGCCCAATCTGCTCCCTGTAGTGTCTCCTTTGATCTCCAGAGGTATTGTGTACAATTTTGAATTCATTACTAGCAACTAAAAATCTAAATTTTATATTAAAATCTGAATTTCTAAATTCTTCAACAGAGAATCAGACAAAACCAATTCCTGACTCATTTCCTTTCATTGCATGGATAAAATGACCGACAGCAGAGAAGGGCAAGGTTTTGTTCAGACACCCACCCACAGCTCAGGTTGAGGGACAGAACTGGTGCTTGGGGGAAACCAGGACTCCTAGCTTTCTGACTTGAACCCAGACAACTGCAAGGAATCATTTTAAGATGGAGCTTTTAAGGCAAGCAGGAGTGGTACCTTGGCATGTCAGCTTGAGTTAGGATAGAAGAGATACAAAAAATACAGGTAAAAACAAGACAAAAAAAGGAAAAAAGACACTTTTTCCTTTCATCTGAAAGCACCCTCGTAAATTTCCTCATACTTTCATTCCCCAAGCCAGTTTTTCTCCCAGACCTGGCACTCCCAAATCATCACCCACAATCTTCAAGTCACTGGAAACTCACCACTTAAGAAAACTGCCCTGTGCACTGTTAAGTAGCCCACTTATACATGCATTTTTAAAATTGGTTGAGAAAAGGAGATAGTAAACTTATAATAAAGGGTACTTCCCAATCTTATCTGTTGATCAGATAATGGAGAAGATGTAAATCTAAGGATCCCTGGTTCTGCAGTCTGGCTGGGCACAAATCATGAGCCACTGAAGCAGGAACAAACTATTTCTGAACTCCACCAGCACACTCCACACATGCTCCCCAGGAATTCTCCCGCGAACCTCGAGTGTGGCATTCTCTCGGGACAAACTACACCAACAGGAAATCCCTCCTCCTGAATTCCCTCCTACCGCACTTCCCGAACCAATGGGAACTCTCCTGGAGTCCCAGGAGAGCTCCAACATTGGCCCAGGCAGACAGCAGGGGTCTAATCTCCAATTGAATGCACATTTTAACATAATCATTATCATCTCAATGGCTTGCTGGTGTCACCTTTCAACCAAAAATGCCATGTGTCATTCATACTTGGCTATGGCTCTCAGCTCCCTGGAACTCCCAGACCTCCATAAGCCATCTGTGATCACCAGACTGATGTCATCTCCAAATATCTGCCCAGGCCCACACTCACCAAGTTTCCTTTAAAAGAAGAGCCCAAACTGCAGAAGTGCTCTCACTCTTGAGATAGCCTGTATTACTGCCCACCCCACCCCCTTTTTTGTACCAGGGATTAAACCCAAGGAGCACTGAACCACTCACTACATCCCCAGCCCCTATTTTTATTTTTTGTTTTGAGACAGGTTCTTGCTAATTTGTGGAGGCTGGCCTTGAACTCGTGATTCTCCTGCCTGAGCCTCCCTAGTTGCTGAGATTATGAATGGGCACCATGACACCTGGTTTGAATTCTCTCTTGAATGTGTACTCCTTGCTTTCCTAAATAAATCTGTGTACCTCAACATCTGACACAGCCTGAATTCTTTACTTTCACATACATTAAGGACCCAATTGTCCCAAATTGAGGTCCTCCTCTCTGGGACCTCATTGGATCCCCTCCAGTGACAATACCTATCCAAAGCCAACCCCTTGGCTTCTACATTCCTGTGCTCTTTCCTGCTCCACAGTCTTGCCGGAGACCCAGGAGGCTCCAGCAAGTAAGTGAGCCTCCATAGATGCTTTCAACAGCCCAGTACTCACAGGTGGGTGTGTTAGGCTAGCTGGGGCGCTGTCAGGGGCAGGGTGGAATCCAGTGTAGAAGGAGCTATCTTGAGGTGGGAGCTAGGCAGATCTCTAGGAATCAGGTCCCCAAGTGAAGGCGGATAAACTGATTCACATTCTCAGCTCCTTGGAATGAAAGAGAGGGTTGGGGTTCCTCCCCCCCTGCCGCAGTCTGGCTGGGCACAAAATCACAAGCCACTCACAGCTTTGTAGACTCAAACAGCAATTCTTTATTCCCAAACTCACACTGGCACTCTACACACGTTCTGGGGAAATCCACAATCTGTAGCAAAATTCACGTACTCTACCAGGCTTTGAATCCCAAATACTTTCTGAATTCCACTAGAACTCAACGGGAACTCAAGGATGGGGAGTGCCTGGTGCTGCAAGAAGGGCAGGGCCCCTTTCTACTCTGCCTCGTCAGCTGTGTGTCATGGGGCAAGCCACATCCAGGCCTTGCCCAACGCCTGGGGCAGCAGTGAGAGCTGGAAGAGGAAATGAATTGAGGAGGAGCACCTGAGGCCACATGACCAGCACTGTGTCCCAAGCCAATGTCCAGAGTCCAGTGTTCTCAGTTGGGCTGGACCGAGGAGGGGCTTCCAAGGACAGGGGAGGTCGACACTAAGGGTGGAATGAGACAGATATCATTACCCTAGGTACATGTATGATTGCAGAATTGTGTGACTCTACATCATGTACAACCAGAGAGTGAAAAATTCTACTTCATTTGTGAACAAGGATTTGAAAAGCTTTCTGCTATCATGTGTAACTGATTAAAAGTAATAATAAATAAATTAATTTAAAAAGAGTCACTGAGGTGGCCATTGCATCTGGGCAGCTGAGGGGACGGAAGGGAGGTAGCATCTTTGAGTTTGGAGTCCGACTTGTGTGGGTTCAAATCCTGACCCTGCCACTTGCTGTGTGACCTTGGGCAAGTTATTTAGCCTCTCAGATTTTTTATTTTCACATGTATAAATGAGATGAATAACTACAGCCAATATTAAAGCCAAGTGCCTCTTTAGTAGTCCCAGCTACTTTGGAGGCTGAAAGAGGAGGATTGCTTGACCCTAAGAGTTTGGGCCCAGATCTCATTTCAAATAAATCAATAATAAAAGCCAACAGTAAGTTCTAGAAATTGCTCTAAACCCTTTAAATGCTTTATATCATTCTATAATACCACACTGGTCTGTAGGTGCTATTTTAGTCCCAGGGGATAGAAGAGGAAATCAAGGCCCAGAGAAGCAAAGTAATTTAACCAGAACACATAGCTGATAGGTGGCAGATAATCCCAACTAGGTCCCTAACTCCCACCTTCCAGTTAGTGAGGATCAGCTTGTCACACGGAGGTCACAGTACGTGTTTGCTGTTGTTATTGTGGTGATGGCTATATTAGTTTGCTAGAACTGCTGTAACGAGGATCACTTATTTTTTTCTCTCTTTCTTTCCTTCTAATTGGATGACTTAAACAATCAAAAGTCTGAAATCAAGTGTTGGCAGAGTTAGTTTCTGCTGAGTCCTCCCTCTTTGGCTGTCTTTTCCCTGTGTCTTAACCTGGTCTTATTTCTGTTTGTGTCTGTGTCCTCTCCTTATGAAGATACCTGTCCAGGCTGGGGATGTGGCTCAAGTGATAGTGTGCTTGCCTGGCATGCATGTGGCCTGGGTTCGATCCTCAGCACCACATACAAACAAAGATGTTTTGTCTGCCAAAAACTAAAAAATAAACATTAAAAAATTCTCTCTCTCTCTCTCTCTCTCTCTCTCTCTCTCTCTCTCTCTCTCTTAAAAAAAGATACTTGTCCTATCAAAGTATGGCCCATATTCATGACTTTTTGTTGTTGTTGTTTTTCCCAGATATAAACTTGCTTTGTAATCAATATAGTTTCTGGACCTTGGAATCTAACAGGACACCTGGAACCCAATGTTTTCTGTGAGTTTAAAACTGTGCAAGGGATCAGGAGGGACCCAAGGCAGATGTGGAAAGAAGGAGGAAGTAGAATTTGGAGTGATGAGTTCTGCCCTGAGTGGGTGTGGGTAAGTGGAAAGGGAGGGGAAGGGCGGGTGCACCTGTAATCTCAGTGGCTTGGGAGGCTGAGGCAGGATGATTGTGAGTTCAAAGCCAGCCTTAGAAACTTAGTGCAAACCAAAACCACTCAGTGAGGCCTTGTATCTAAACAAAATACAAAATAAGGCTGAGTGTCCCTGAGTTCAATCCCTAGTACTAAGAAAAAAAGAAAAAAGAAATAAAAGGAAGGTATTCAGCCCTGCGGTGATTCAGCCCTGGGAGTGGGGTTGGAAATCCCCTAGAATGTATGGAGAGTCACATGCTCAGCAGTCACCAGGACACAGTAGTAGAGGCAGAAGTGTCCAAGGAACATCAACTCAATAGCATGGGGGGAGTGGCTCTTGTTTCATGTACCTGTGGCAAAGGAAGTGAAGCTAGTCCCAGGAGAATTAGAGGGTGTGTAGAGGCCCAGGTGGAAGTTGGAGGCAGCTGTCCTCTTGTACACTCCCAAAATGCCCACCCTCTGAGCTGTATTGGGCTCTTTTTTACTCAACTTTAAAGACTCTGTCACTAAATACAGTCACATGCTGAGGTACTGGGGGTTAGGACTCCAAAAAATGAAATTTGAAATGGGCACCATTTGGTCCATAGTGGTGGGAAATGTGGTTTCCTGTTACTATGGCAGAGACAGATAAGGAACAGGGTGGAGGACAGACAGCAGCTGCCCAGATGCACCCTTGGTCCTGCAGGCCCAATGGTAAACTCTGCAGAGCCAAGGAAGGCTGGACACCATATCAGGGCCACCTCCATGAGGAAGAAGCCTGTGGGGTAGAGGCCTTCACACATCTGGGCCTGGGATGGAAATTCATGCCCAGAACTTTGGGGACGGTTTCCCTAGTCCTCGAGTGTTCCCAGGGTCGGACAGGGTACCTGGGCTCCACCCTGCTAGTCATGCTTTCTCCCACACAGGTGGACCAAGAGCATGTCTCACGGGCCGGGAAGCCTCCTCCGGCTCCTGTTCTTCCTCAGGAAGTGCTTTCTTAACTCTCCCTGGGGGAGAGGGCGGCTCAGTGGTAGAGACCTGAACTAGCAGGTGTGAGGCCCTTGGATCCTTCCCCAGCATCAAAAAAAAAAAAAAAAAAAAGGAAAGAAAGAAAGAAAAACTCTGCCTGCCTCTGGAAGGAAACGAAGACAATAAAAAAGATTTTCCAACCCCCTCAGGACCCCTGGGCTCTTCAGCCTTGGTTTTTTTCCATCTCACACCCAATCTGGGTTTGGCCAGCCTGGGAGTGGTGGCAACACACCACCCTAGCGTCCCACTAGCCACAGTGCTGTCCCTGAAGACTTCTTCTGGAAGAAAAGTCCTTAAGCCAGCATAGCCAGGTCTGGGCTCATCCTAGGGTCACCTGTCACTTTTTCTCCCAAAGATATCTCCTTCTTTCCAACTAGCTCCCACCTCCCTAGGGCTGGCAGCCCCTGCGCTCTCCTCCTGGATGATCTCTGGTCTTCTCCTGTGGATCAGCCACCAAACAGCCAGAGGGACCTTCTCAACATACACCTGACCATTTTGCTCTGCTAGGAGCACACAGACCAGGGCAGGAGGAGGCTGGTGCACCTTTTTGGGCACAGGGGATAAAAACCAGGGCCTTGGGGGTGCCAGGCAAGCACTCTACCACCAAGCTGCAGCCCCAGCACCAGGACTACACTTTGTTCTTTCTTCCCTCTCCACTGGGGACTTGGTCAGAGTTCCTAAGGGCCTGGAGGATGGGTCCTTTCTTTGCAAAACAGGGATTATCTGTGAGTGCACCAGAGTCTATCTAAACAGAACAGATTTTAAAAAAATAATAAAAGAAAAAAAAATAGCAATGAGCACAGCTGCATGGCCTGTGGTAAGAATAGCCCCAGGCTAGCTGTGCTTCTTTGTAACCTTACCCCAGAACGTGGGCCAGCTGATGGGCAGACACTCTCTAAGGTGGTATTATTGCCTGAAGTCCAGACCAGGATGGTGGCCAAACTCGTGTCCTTCCAAAGGTAAAAAAATTGGGGCATAAATGGACAGAAGGAGAAATAATCACTGAGGGTCAAGAAATGATCGGAAGGAGTTAAATTCAAGGAACACGGATACCTGGAGTGGCTCTGAACAAGAGAAGACAGTCTCTCTTAGGTCAATCAGAGCAGATTACTGAAAAGACAAAGCCATTTGACAAGACCATTTCTGTTTTTGGAACCTGACAAGATCAAATGGAAGCCTGCAAACCTAGTGATCTAGTTCTGGGAAACATTTCCATATGTCTGAAGGGTGGAATGGACAAATTATTAATGATTGAATGGACTTCTAGTAATACCCATGTCTTCTGAGTTGTACATCACCTTGCAGTAAGGGATTTGTGTTTGAAGTCCACTGACTGTGATATTGTGGTTGATTGATTGATTGATTGATTGATTTGTGTAGTACTTGAAGTTGAGCCCAGGGGTGATCTGTCACTGAGTTACTTTTGTGGTTCTTTATATTTTACTTTTATGAGGCAGTGTCTCCCTTAGTTGCCAAGACTGGCCTCCAACTTGGGATCCTCCTACTTCAGTCTCCCTTAGTTGCTGGGATTATAGGCAAGCATCATCTCTCCCAGCTGACATTGTGATTTATAAATAAAGAAAATATTTTGGAGCCATGCATGGTGGTGCACACCTGTAATCCTGGTAACTCCGGAGGCTGAGACAGGAGGATCCTAAGTTCAAGGCCAGCTTCAGTAACTTAGCAAGATCCTGTCTCAAAATAAAAAAAAAGTACTGGGGGTATAGCTTAGTGATAGAGTACCCCTGAATTCAATCCCCAGTACTATCACACACACACACACACACACACACACACACACACACACACACACATTTTGGTCTTCATACCCAGTTCCTGGCACAGAGTTCCTAAATGCTTGCAATTTCCTAGGTGATATGGTGTCTTTTGCTTTAATGAGGTGACTTTCTTGGTAGTTTTTTGTATGGGGACTGGTCCCCAGCATGATCTAGCCATAATTAGAAGTTTGGATCCTTCCGTGTCAGTCCTCATCCTCTAGGGAGGGGAGAGGGGCTGGAGATTAGGTTGAAAATAAAGCATTCCTAGGGCTGGGGTGTAGCTTGGTGATGGAGCGTTTGCCCAGTGTTCAAATCCCAACTCTGCTCAAGCAGCCAATCGGTCATACATCCAGGATAAAACACTCCTAAACATTCTGAACTCTGGGGACTCAGGGTATTTCCAGATTGGGGGATACATCAAAGTGCCAGAAGGGCGATGCATCCCAACTCCACAGGAACAGCAGCTCCTGCCCTGAGGACCAGTTCAGAGCTCTAGCACTGAGCCCCAGCCCCAGCCCCAGGACTACACTTTTGTTCTTTCTTCTCTCACCTTTTTTTTTTCTTTTTGGCTGTTCATCGATGTCTTTTATCATATCCTTTAATGAACCAGGAGGCAAGTTCCCCTGAGTTCTGTGAGCCCTCTTGTTTAGTTATCAAACCTGAGGTGGGCACTGTGGGAACCCCAATTTATTATAGCCAGTTGGTGTGACATACAGATGACAACCTGTGATTTACAAGTGGCATCTGGACTGGGGTGGGGGCAGGCTTGTGGGGCTGAGCCCTTCACCTTTGAAATCTAACTTACCTCTCAATGGTGTCAGAATTGAGCTGAATGGCAGGTCACCCAGCAGATGTCCATTGCAAAAATGTGTGGTGCAGGAAAGCCACCCCACACCTGGCCACAGAAGTCCTCTGTGCTGGCCGTTGAGAGTGCAGGAAGGAAAAAAACAGTTTGCTTTTTCTGTTATATAACCACTAAGTGTGCTCTCACTTGCTGTCAGCTCCTACAGACTCCCACGAGCCCTCTTTCTCCAAGGGCTTTGATCATCTCTGTTTTCTGTGCATCCATGGTAAGGCTGACCTTGGGCCAGCATGCCCACATTCCCAGCATCCTCTGCAGCTGGGGTCTGGGTCTGTTGGGCTCAGTTGGTGGAGAAAACCTATCTTTTGTGTTCACCCCAGGACTTCAGAGAATCAGGGAATGATTTGTTCAGCGTAGACAGGTCTGAGCTTCAAGGTCTCCCACCATTGAGCCACGCTCACTACTTGGGAATATTTTAGCCAGAACTTGGGACTGAGCCTATGGCAGAAAATAGGGGTGTGACCACTCTGCCCAGAGACCCACACCCTCTGATAGGCTCAGTTTCCCCTAACTCTCCCTGGACACCACAGTAGCCCATACTCTCCTCCCAGGGTTTATACTTTCTAGAAGGAATGGTCAAAGTCATTGTATTAGTTTCCTGTTGCTGCTGTAAGGAAATTGCACAAATGAGGGATTTAAAGCAACACAAACTTATCTTACAGTCCTGAAGGCCAAAAGTCAGAAGTGGGCCCCAAGCTCCTCTCCTGCCCTCCAGTGTTGGCAGGGCTCCATTCTTTCTGGAGCATTCCCAGCCCTTTCCAAGTCCTAAAGGCCTCTTGCATTCCTTGCCTTGTGGCCCCTTCCTCCATTTTCAAGGCCAGCATCTGCAGATCTCTTCCCTCCTCTCCTCTTCTGCCTGCTTCTGCTACTTCAAAGGACCCTTGTGATTACGCTGCCCCTGGCCCCAGTGTAAGAAACCAAGGGAATCTTTTTATCTTGAGGCCATCTTAGAGCAACCTTGATTTTATCTGCAACCTTAATTCCCCCTTGCCACCTTATATAACGTATTTATGGACTCCAGGAATTAGGACATAGATGTCTCTGGGGGGCCATTATTTTGTCTACTACAGGAAAAAACACCATGCCTCCCAGCACTGGAAAAAAAAAAAAGAAAAAAAAAGAGAATAAAAAAAAGTCATCATGTAGGGCTGGGGATGTGGCTCAGGCGGTAGCGCGCCCGTCTGGCATGCGTGCGGCCCGGGTTCGATCCTCAGCACCACATACCAACAAAGATGTTGTGTCTGCCGAGAACTAGAAAATGGATATTGAGAATTCTCTCTCTCTCTCTCTCTCTCTCTCTCTCTCTCTCTCTCTCCCCTCTCTCACTCTCTCTAAAAAAAAAAAAAAAAAAAAGTCATCATGTCCCAGTTAGAAGGCACAGGTGGCAGTTAAGATAGTTGGCCCTAGAGGCACTCACCTAGGTTCAAGTTTACCAGCAAAGTGACTTTGGGAAGTTGCTTCGCTTCTCCAAACCTCACTCTCCTCATTTTTAAAATTGACAATAATGTGATACATCTATACAATGGAATACTACTCAGCAGTGAAAAGGAATAGATTATGACTATATCACAGCAGGGTGGACAAATTTTTATGAGTGGATGAAGCCAGATTTTTGTTAAACCCACATATTACAGGATTTTGTTTATATATAATTCTAGAAAATGTAAACTATTTTATAGTGTCAGCAGATTGGTGGTTACTTGTGCTCAGAGGGTGAAATTACAAGGAGCATAAAGAAATTTTTGTGCAGAGTACAGTGGCACACGCCTATTATCCCAGACACTTTGTAGGATGAGGCAGGAGGATCACAAGTTTGAGGCCAGCCTGGACAATTTAGTGAGACCCTTATCAAAGACCCTATCTCAAAACAAAAAGTAAAAAAAATAAAGGGGTTGGGAATGTAATGCAATGGTAAAGTACCCCTGAGTTCAATCCCCGGTATCAAAAAAGAAAAAGAAAGAAAGAAAATTTGAGGATGATGATGTGATGGAGAATTTCACTATCTTGATTGTGTAGATGGTTTTGTGGATGTATATAATAAATTGTTCACTTAAAAATATGTAGTGACTATCTGTCAAAAATATGTATATTGGGGGCTGAGGTTGAGGCTCAGCAGTAGCACTCACCTAGTATGTGTGAGGTGCTGGGATGAATCCTCAGCACCACATAAAAATAAGAAAACAAATAAAAGTAAAGGTATTATGTCCAACTACAAATAAAAATAATATTTTAAAATATGTATTGTTGATTGCACATTGTTTAATCCTCAGTAAATCTGTTTAAAAGTGAATTCCACTATACCAACATCCATCAAGTCCCACAATGTAATTATGTGAATATCTTCCTGATACTTCGGTCAGGTCGGCCAGCACTGGCCACAGTCATTCATTCATTCATTCATTAAATGGAACTTTCATTAAGCAGCCACAGTGGCAGGATAGAAAGATGGACCTGCTGGCTGCCTAGTCCAAGGGGAGAAATGGATGAGGAAACAGGTCCACATGGTGAGGAATGGGCCTCTGAAGACCCACACACAGGAAACCACCAAGGCAAGGAGGAATCGGGGAAGGCTTCAGAGAGGAGGAGGAGGCAATATTTTTATGGGCCTTCAAGAATGTGTAGGAGTTTGCCATGAGTAAAAGGGTTATCTATTGCTGTTTAACGAGTTACCCACCACTTACAACTTCAAGGAACTATCTTATTATGTTCTTAAGAGTCTACAGATCAGGGGCAGGAGTTGCGGCTCAGTGGTAGAGTGCTTGCCTTGCACATGTGAGGCCCTGGGTTCCATCCTCAGAGCCAAATAAAAATAAATACATGAAATAAAGGTATTGTGTCCATCTACAACTAAAACAAAGCAAAACAACAGTCAGTAGGTCAGGAATGTGGGCAGGGCAGAGTGAGGGAGCTTGTCTCTGCTTTTTAGAGTCTGAGGTCTCAGTAGGAAAACTAGAGACTGGAGCAACTTAAAAACTGGAGGCTGAAATGATCTGATATCTCCTGTGTCTTTCCAGGGTGACCCAGAGAGTGGGACTGCCAGCCCCTCTCCCACAGGAGTGGCATGGGCTCTTTCCCATCAGGGTGCCTTGGAGAGGAAGTATTGCACTGGGGAAGAGGCTCTACACTGCCTTGTGTGACAGCCTTGGAAGTCACAGGCAGGACTCCCCCTGCATTCTATTGGCTGAAGCATCCTAAGCCCACCCAGATTCCAGGGGCTCTGATGGGGGAACTGCTCCACTGTGTTCAGGGAGTGTCGCTGATGATGAAAACATCTGATGTATCCATGGAGCACTTACTTACACATGCCAACACCATTCTGAGCGCTCTTTATGCAGGAACTCATGGAGTCCCCTCATCATCCTGAGGCATGGGGAACTTCTACAAAGTCAGAAAACTGGGCAAGCAGGAGAGCTGAGGTTTGTACCCAGGCAGCTGGCTCAATGTCCAGGCACCAGCCATTATACCACATTCCCTCCTATCAGCAGAGACCAGCGTGGCTGGACCTTGTGGCGCCAGTGGGGAGTGCTGAAGCTGCATCTGTAAGGGGCAGGGGGCCAGGGCCTGAAGACCCCTGCCAGATATATGGAAGAGCTTGGAGTTTAGGCCAAGAACAGTAGGGAGCCGTGGAGGGGACTTCTGCAGAAAAACAGCGTGACCAGATCTGTTTCTCAGGATGGGCCCTGCAGGGATGGGCAGAGCGGTAACTGAAGGAGCCAGAGGCAGAGATGGCAGGCAAATCAGCAGTTGTTTCAAGGGCTCAGGGAAGCCTTGAAGTGGGGAAGACAGGATGGGCTCAATGAGGGGGTCAGTAAGCGCTGTCCTTCGAATGGTCTGCAGTCGTTAAATATCTTGCGTTTGAATAACATTCTTTCTTTCTTTTGATACTGGAGATTGAACTCAGGGGTGCTCAACCACTGAGCTACATCCCCAGAAACCCCCTTAAAGACGTTTCTTATTTTAAGACAGGCTGCTCTAAGTTGCTGAGGATCTCACCAAGATGCAGAGGCCGGCCTTGAACTTGTGATCCTCTTGCTCCAACCTCCTGAGTTGCTGGGATTATAGGCATGTGCCACTGTGCCTGGCTGGAAGAACATTCTTACAATATATATACAATTAAAAAAATCTAAATAGTACAATACATTTAACATTTTAAAACATATGTGAAGTATAATAAATAAAATGTTTATATATTATGTAACAATACATAAATACGTAATGTAAATATACAAATAACATAAATATAGAACATAATATCGATGCATAAATAATGTATATATACATAATATAAATAATATATATGTATATATGTATTTGTATTATAAAAATTACATATATATATATATATATATATATAATTTTTTGGTGCTGGGGATGAACCTATGGCCTTGCTCATGCTAAACGTGTGCTCCTCCATTGAGCCACACCCTCAGCCCCTAAGTTATATTAATTATAAATTATAACAAGTTAAATTATAATTTATATTATTATGCTTTTATAATAATATGTATTGTAGTATATAAAATATTCAATATAAAAATTCTTACAACGTATTTTAAGCCCAGCTTAAAATAGAAAGCTCAAACTGTACTCTAATTTATTTCCTTATTATCTATTTCTTTACTTTGGTGGTCTCAGGAAGAGCCTTAAGTGTGCTGAACGAGTGCTCTACCACTCACTGATGGACATCTCTCTCGTAATCTCAATTTATTTTATTTTATTTATTTATTTTGGTCCTGGGAATTGAACCCAGGGGTGCTTTACCACCAAGCTATACTCCCAGCCCCTTTCATTTTTTAAATTTTGAGAAAGGGTCAAACTAAGTTGCTGAGACTGGCCTTGAACTTGCTGTTTTTTTGGTGTATTGCTGGGATTACAGGTTTGCAACACCACGTCTAGCACCTTGATCTTTATTTATTTATTTATTCATTTTTGTATTTGTGGTACTGGGGATTGAACCCAGGGCCTGCTGCGCTGAGATACATCCACAGTCTTCGGTTTGTTTAAAATGTACTTAACTCCTGTGCAGTTTACTCTCCTCCGACCTCTACCTACTCTCTTCTCCTCTCTGTCCTCTGGCGTTCCTAATACTGCAGATCCCCTCAACTGGGCTCCTCTCTCTTGGGTGTTCTTAGTCCCTCTAGGTAAGGCCACAACTCCTGGTGGCCCTCCTGCCACAGCTCCAGCACTCACTTCATTCTGGCAACACCCCTTCTCATCCCCCAAATGATACAACTACACATACACACATACACACACACATAAACACACACACATACACACACACACAGGTCTAGATGGAAACCCTTCAAATTGTAAATAGCACTTATTTAATTATTTTTAGTTGGACCCAATACCTTTATTTTATTTATTTATTTTATGTGGGGCTGAGGATCAAACTCAGGATCTCGCACATGCTAGGTGAGTGCTCTCTGATGAACCACAATGGCAGCCTGGTATTTTGCATTTATTCAGATGGTAGGATTAGAGGCATTTTTCTATAATTTCTGCTTTTCTAAATTTTTTGCAATGAACTCGTATAACTTTCATAACTTAACAAAATAGCATTCTGGAGCTGGGATTGTGGCTCAGTGGTAGAGTGCTTGCCTAGCATGTGCAAGGCCCTGGGTTCCATACTCAGCACCACCCAAAACAAATAACTACAAAAAGTTGGCATGCCTCTTCCTCCCACTCCCCTCTCTCTCGGATCACTGGCTCTGGAGGAAGTCAGGGGCCCTGTCATGATGACACTCAAGTAGCCCCATGGAGAAGTCAGCATAATGAGGAACTGAGGCCTCCTGCCAACAGCCCAGAGAGCGAGCCATGTTGCAGCAAATCCTCCAGCCCCAGTCCAACCCTCAGACAACCATGGTCCTGCAGCCTCATGAGAGACTGATCCAGAAGCACCTAGCTGAGCCACTCTGATTACTGACCCACAGCCTATGTGGAAGAGGATTCAACGTATTGTGTTAATGCCACTTTTAAGTTCTAGGGTCATTTGTAAAAGAGAAACGTCACTAACAGAGCATTAGGAATAGATCCCTGGATTCCAGTTTGGATGTTAGGTTAGATGAGATTCAATACCGGGAACTGTCATGGGGAAGAGGGTAGTCTCCGTTTGGGGGACGTTGAGCTTAGGGGTCTTGGGTGAAGGTGGCCCATGGACCATGGGTATAAAGGTTTGAAGGTTAAAAGAGAAAGATCAGGAGATGGAGAGGTGGAAAAAAAACTTAGGGAAGAGTTCATGGAGCAGAGAGAGTACAGGACCAAGGAAGTCCCCAAGAGAAGACCACAGTGGAGGAGGACGAGGAGAAGCCTTCAGAGAGGCAGAAAGAGACTAGGGAACAGAGTAGTGTTTGGGAGAGGCAGAGCTTTGGAAAGCCATGGACTGAAAGGGGACTGTGAAGTCCCCAAGGGCACCATGGTGGCCTTGCTGAGAGAGTAGCTCCAAGTTTTCAGTCTTCTAAGTTCTTCTGGCTGAGGGCTTTCCTCAGTGAAGTCACTCCTCAGTATCCTGGACACCCTCCCTGTCCCCTCATAGATACCAATGTCCCTGTGTGCTCAAGTCCCTTAAACAAAATGGCACAGTATTTTTGTGTCACCTGTGCCTTCTTCCTGTGTACTTTCAACCACCTCTAGAGGACTTACAGTGCTAATTCAATACACATGCTATGGAAATCACTGTTATACTGCAATTTTATTTAAATCATTTTTCTTGTTGCATTTCTATTTTTAAAAATCTTTTCTCTCCACGGTCCAATTGGTGGATAAGGAACCTGAAGGTTGAGTCGACTGTCCATCCTCCCACAGACAAAGGACAACCCACCCTCACCCTGGACCAAGAATGTTCAGGCAAATTCTCCAACCCTGGGAAACGGATCACCTAGAGCTTATGGGGAGAGGGGCTCCTCACATAGGTGGCCCCTGTTCCTTCTGCTTACGCTGTTGGGAATGGGTTTGATTTCTTCATTTTTTTTCTTGTACCTTTCAAGAGCTTTCTCAATTTCCTCTTCCTCTTTCCACGCTCCTGTCTGGGGAATGAAGTGTTTAGAAACCCACCTCTAAACATACTCTCCACAGAAATACACTTATGGATCCAAGTTGGAGGGGGGGTTCCTCTTAAGATCTGGCCTCTTCTTGAGTAATTTCAGTGGTGGCAACTTCAAGGGGAGGGAAGGCTCCTTCAAAACTCCATGCAGCATGCACGTGGGACAAACTTGCCTTCCCTGGATTTTCAAAGCCCAATTTAATCCAAGCTTATTAACACATAACATTTTAATTTGCCTTTTCAATATGTTCTGCACTGTAAAAGCGTAACAAATTTAATAATATCAGAAGTAAGGGTTTCATATGTTAATTACAATGCTCGCTCTACGTCTTCAAGAAGCTGCATCCATTTGGGGGGTAACCCCTGTGGAAAAGAGATTGCTGTAAAGAGAGACAGTTTCTGGTCCTTCCTTCACCTATCCCCAAATCACTGTATTGAAAGAAATCCAATAGGAAAAAAAAATAAATTTCTTTGGCAAAAAAATGAGCTGAAATCTCATGTTCTCCAGTGTCTCCATATGGCTTGCCCTAGAAGCAGAGAATGACCTAAGGGTCCCGGTTATGATGTTTACTTGGAGCCAGAATGTCCTCGAGGGGAGAGGGAAATTAAGGGGAAGAGAAGCCATCAGTAAAAGATGTATTATGGATCCTGCTGCCCATCCTGCTGGGAACTGTGGGACCCAATACAGGACATGTCACACTTCAAAATTATCACCGGAGAGGGGAGGGTCTTCAATCATTGGTTAAGAGCTATTTTCAGGGCCATTAATTCCCTGGCAGTCCACTGCATGGTGGCAACATTGGCCCCAGTTCCCAGATAAAGCCACAGACCAAGGCAGGCAGGCGCGGGCAGCAGAAGTCGGGCTGGTGCATGTTGAAGGGGTCAGAGTGGGGGAAAGGGGGTGGGCACAGACATCCCCAGGATGATACAGCACAGACCCAAGTACCCCTCGCACAACCTCCAGCCCCAGCATAAGCTTGTTAGTTCCTGGATTGTGCCAACATTCAATGCAGCTCTGAATTTTCCCGGGCCAGGAGAGATTCTGAATCTTCAGAACTAAACCAGCCAGCAAATAATTTTGAGCATTTATAAGGCACTAGGTAGATACTAGTTAGGTCTGGAGACTCAGTTATGAGTCTTGATTTTTGTCCTGTACATGCATACAGTGTGCAGACTGTCACATAGAGGTGCCATGTGAACCTCTAGTGGCAGACAGGGTCACTCTAGGGGATTGCAAGAACACTTTTAATTTTTATTTGTTAGTTATATATTTATTTTAATGAGTATCCAAAATGTATTTTACCATTCAACTATAGTTTGGTTTTCCTTTTCTGCAGCACTAAAGATTAAACCCAGAGCTGGGTATGGTGGCCCACGCTTATAATCCTAGTGACTCAGGAGGTTGAGGCAAGAAGATTGCAAGTTCAAGGTCAGCCTCAACAACTTAGTGAGACCCCATATCAAGATAAAATATTTAAAAGTTTGGAGATATAATTAAGTGGTAAAGCACCCTTAGGCTCAATTGCCAATACAAAAAAAAAAAAAGTTCCCACCCAGGGCCTCATACCTGCTAGGTAAGTAATCTGCCACTGAGCTACATCCCCAGTCCTTGGTTTTCATGGATATTATTGCTTAGGATCTGACTGAGTTTAGAAGGTGAGACAATCCAAAAGGTTACTAATGAGTGAATAGATTAAAAAAAACTGTGGTTAACACCAAACCCGGATAAAAATTAGCCATAAAAAAATAAAATTCTGGCACATGCTCTAACATAGATGCACCTTGAAAATGTTATGCTAGGTGAAGTAAGCCAGGCTCAGAAAACAAAAGCATGGCAAGATTCTACTTGCTTTAGGTATCTCAAGTGGGAATATTCATGGAGACGAAGTAGAATAGATATTACTGGAGGCTGTGGGGAGAAGGGAATGGAGTTATTATTTAATGAGGACAGAGCTTCTGTTTGGGATGATAGAAAGTTCCGGAGATGTGTACAGGGATGGTTGTGTAACTTATTGTCACTGGAACCTGGAGTGAATGATGGTTAGGGGCTGAGGAGGATGCTCAGTGGTAGAATATTTGTCCAGCCTGCACGAGGCCCTGGGCTCAATCCCTAGAAACACACACACACACACACACACACACACACACACGTACATACACACACACACATGCACACACAAACATGCACACATACAGACACGTGCACACACACACTCATATGCACACACACATGCACACATGCATGGTTATTGTGGTAAACTTTATGTCATGTCTTTCTTACTACAGTAAAAAAGTGTGAGCAAATGAAAACATTGATCTGAATAAAAATACCAAGTAATGTACACCTGGCAGCGCCCTGTAACAAAGGATGTTTGAGGAACTGGCAGGAGAACTTAGAGGAAGGACAGGTAGGTGGCTAGATGAAGGGTCAGGTAGACTCAGGAAGCAGATCCAAGAAGTTGCCAAGGTGAAGAGGGGGGAAAGACATGGCAGGGGACATACTCCTCTGCCCTGGGGACAGTGGTGCTCTGCTCTGCTGGGTAGTTCGGGGCAGAGCAGGTGCCGGTCATCCCACTGGAGGGGTAACACAGCTGGCTGCAGCCTGTTCAGGGAGCACAGCTCTTCCCCACTTCTGGTACAACTCATGAACAATGTCAAGGGGCCAGAGAAAACCCCTCAGAAGTCAAGGGTTGGCAGGCTGAGACCACGAGATGGGCACGCCCACCATGGTGAGTGCAGGGGGTGGGCTATGACAGGTGCTGACTGTTTTTGTGACAATAGTGCAGCTCCAGGCCAGGAGTGGTGGTGCACACTTGAAACCCAGCAGCACAGGAGGCTGAGGCAGGAGGATGGTGAGTTCAAAGCCAGCCTCAGCAACTTAGTGAGACCCTGTCTCAAAATGAAAATCTGAAAAGGGCTGAGGATGTGGCTCCGTGGTTAAGCACCCTTGGGCTGAAACCCAGGTACAAAAAATAAAAATAAAAAAGTGGGGTTCCATCCTGGTAATGTTTTATATTGCGACAAATTCTTCCTGATGTATGGTGGGGGGAGAGAGGAAAACATTGTTCCAACACAGGCTGCTCTGCCCACCATGCTCTCTAGGAGTAAGCCCTGCCCCTCCTACCTTCTTTGGCCATGGGCCACCTGAGACCGAGTCCCTGCATTGAGGATACTGGTAGTGTTTCAAGATGTATATTCTTCCTTCCACTTGATCCCTCAATGCAAAACATAAACATCACCCAGTCCTAACTTAAAAACCCTGGCCATGTTGGTTTGTTGGGAGAGACCCAGGGCAGGTAGGGAAGGGGTCTCCAACATGATGCCTACCTGAGACATAACAGATGCCTCATTCGGGGTGTCCATGCCCCCATACTCTCTTGCTCTTCTATGACCCTGTCTCATTTGTCATCACTGACCGGATGGTCCCCCATGAGTCACCCTACGACATAGAGCTTCTGAATATATATTTTTTAAATTTTATATTGTTTGGGGAGCTACCAGGGATTGAACTCAGGGGCATTTGACCACTGAGCCACATCTGCAGCCCTATTTGGTATTTTATTTAAAGAAAAGTTCTCACCGAGTTGCTTAGCACCTTGGGTTTATTTAAAATTTTTATTCTTTAGTTTTAGGTGGACATAATATCTTTATTTTTATGGTGATGAGGATGGAACCCTGTTCCTCACATGTGCTAGGCGAGAGTTCTGTAACTTGAGCCACAGCGCTAACCCTTAGCACCTCGCTTTTGCAGAGACCAGTTTTGAACTCACAATCCTCTTGCGTCAGCCTCCCGAGCCACTGGTATTTCAGGTGGGCATTACCGTGCCTGGCTTTATCTTATGTTTGAGGCAAGGTCTTGCTTATGTTGACCAGGTTGGCTTCCAACTCCTGGGCTCCAGTGATTCTCGTTGTCTCAGCCCCTTGTACAGCAGGGACAGCGGGGACTACAAGGTCATGCCACCATGACTGGCTTCTTATTTTTTAAACAAGGCTGTTCTGGAGCTGGGGCTGGGGTTCAGTGGTAGAGCTGCTTGCCTAGCTTGTGTGAGGCACTTGGTTCAATCCTCAGCAGTACATAAAAATAAATGAAATGAAGGTTAAAAAAATACAGCAACATTATTTAAAAAAACAGACAAACAACCAAGATTGTTCTGATGCCCCAATTTTACAGAAGAAGCCTTGGAGGCTGGGGCTGGGTAACTTGCTGTAGCAGACGCTGTGGGTGCTCCACCCATGACCCCCTTCCATTGCGCTCAAGGCCCTGGCTGTGGGGGTGGGAGGGGGATGACAGAGAGCCGAGTCATGTTATTGATATAGGCTGGGACACATACGCTGGCAGAGGCTCAGCCACTTTCCTCAGTTTCCCCACTTGTCCTGGGGAGTCTGTGTCTTGCAGCATGACAGATGAGCCATGTCTCACAGGCATGGTGGACTGTGTGTGGACAGTCAAGGGGGTGGGACTGGAATGAGGGTGAGCAGGAGGAAATAAGGTCCCTGCGGCCCCCAGAGGGAACCTCAGTTTTCCCACTGTCATTCCTGGGTTTGGGCAGCCTAAGCCATCCTGTGTCACAGAATCAGAGCCCCAGGCCCAGCACCACACTTGCCATCCCAAGCAATCCTCCCTGGGAAATCTCCAGTGGGGTGTGCCGGCTGGGATTTTTGTTGTTTGGTTTGGTTTGGTTTTTCAAACACAAAGCAACTAAAACAAACACATAGCAATTAAAACCTCCAAGTGAGGGCAGCCACTGTCCTCAGGCAAAGGGTGGAGCAGAGTTGGCCCCTGGGAAGCTTGCCCTGTTGTTCCTCAGTGGAACATGCTGGTGGCCAGTGGACTTGTCTGTGTGTCAAGTTTCAATGAAAACAAGTTGACTTACAAAGTACTAAATTCCCAGATGCGGTGTCCCACGCCCGCAATCCCAGTGACTCGGAAGGCTGAAACTGGGGGATCGCGAGTTCCAGGCTGGCCTGGACAAAACTCAGTGAGGTCCTGTCTCAAAAACAGAAAGGGCCACACACGTGTGGGAGGCTGAGATAGGAGAATTGCAAGTTCAAAACCAGCCTCAGATTCCGGGAGGTGCTAAGCAAGTCAGTGAGTCCCTGTCTCCAAATAAAATACAAAATAGGGCTGGGGAGGTGGCTCAGTGGTGGAGTGGCCCTGAGTTCAATCCCCTCCCCAAAAAACAGAAGGGGATGAGGGTGTGGCTATGTGGTCAAGTGGTTTTCTAGCAGGTGTGGCCCTGGGTCCACATCCAGTACCAAAAAATAAAGAGGGAAGAGAGAGAGAGAGAGAGGAAGGAAGGAAGGAGGCAGAGAGGGAGGGAGGGAAAGAGAAAGTCCTGAAGTGGTGCTGAATGAATGGGTTTGGAATCGTTTCCAACACTGTCCGCAGCACGGTGCGGGAACAGGAGGAAGATGTCTGCATCTGTCACGCGTGTGACCCAACACACAATTGCCTAGAACCAAGAAGCAGAAACTAGAACGATGGTGGCCTCCAGGAAAGGCAGGTGGGTGGCTGAGGGCTGTTTTTAATTTTATCTCGTATGCATTGATGAGCAGCCAGTGTTTTTAAAAGTGTGTGTGTGTCCTCCTTACAACCCTCTGCCCCATCCCCAGGGTGCCCATGTTCCCTTGGGGACAGGGTATTGTGGTGCTCCATCTCAACCCCCTCACTCCAACCTGTCCCTGCTGGGTGGTGGGGCCCTGGAGACATTCTTGGCCTCTCTGGACTCCCATTTCCCTGTGATACAAGGTGAGACTAGACCAGGTTTCCCCCAAGACCCCTCCCATCCCAATGTCCCATGTGCTGTGACTTGGTAAATGTCAGGGGCTAGAAGGTAGTTACACTCTTACCGTCGCCTGCCTCAACAACTTATAAATGATGTACAAACTCTATCAGGAACCATTAAAGATTTACAGGACCAAATAGACTCCCTGGCAGAAGTGGTCTTTCAAAACAGACAAGGCTTAGATTTGCTGACAGCTAACCAGGGAGGTATTTATTTGGCCCTAGGGGAACGATACTACTTTTATGCCAATAAATCAGGCATAGTATGCACTAAAATTAAGCAGCTTCAAGAAGATCTAGAAAAGAGATGAAGGAAACTATTTGAAAATCCCCTCTGGACTGGGCTTAATGGATTTCTACCCTACCTTCTAGCCCCTGACAGGTAAACCAATCCAGGGCCAAAAGCTGCCCTGATGGGCGACAAACCTCTCCACTCAGCCCACCCCACAACCCAGACCTGGGCCTCTGAAGCCTCCCAAGATGGTGGGACAGCACAGCCAAACAGCAGCAGTGCTTGGGCAGGTGTCCCCACCTCCAGGCAGCCTCTGCCCCACCTCTGCTACCAGCACCCTCACTGTGCCTTAAGACCCCCCTCACACTGTGTGGACCTTGAGGGACTCTCTCTGCTAACCCAGCATAGTGCATATGCTTCCCCAGGCCCTGGTTCCACAGCCCAGGGACACGGCGACACCAGGACAGGGGCTCTCCCCATGGTGGAGTTCCCTGGAGGGTGGTCCATTCCTTGATCCCCTAGGGTCTGGAGCACCCAAGCCCTAGTCCTTCTCCCATCCATCCCAGCAGCTCTCCCCCAACCAGGAAATTCCTCTTGGACCTAAGTTGTCACCTCTGTCGTGTGCAAACCCTGAACCCTGATGGACAGGAGAGCAGCCCTGTTGCTAAGATAGCAGCTGAGACCAATCATGTCTCCACCCTCATCCCACACAGAAGCCACCTTGGAAGGGTGATCTCAGCAGGCCTGAGAGTGCACAGCCCTCCACTCTGCCCTGGAGAGTCAGGCCCAGGCCCCATCTGGGGGAAGAAAGCAAGCTCTTCCTTCCTGTAGGTTGGTGGGGCTCACTGAGCACCCACTTCCTTCCCTGGTGCCCAGAGTACTCAGGAAGCAGCTGGTGCAGGAAGGGCAACCTGTGCCCAGGGACTGGCTAGAGGCTGCCAGGAGTCCATGGCTGGGTCCAGGCTCTCCCAGCCATTGCGAACCCAGGCCTGGGATGGATGAGGCCTTGGAAGCAGTCACAAACCCAGCCATCAGCAGCTGAGAACGTTGGCCAGAGCCTATAACATTAACCTTTTCAGACATCACCTATAAATGGGATTCAGCCCCTTTCCCCAGAGGAGCTGCAGAGGGGGTGAGCTGCAGGGGGAGCCTGGCAGGGGAGGTTACCCTTGTCCTTTCCATCAAAGGGACACAGGCTGGGAGTGGGCACGGACAGGGGTTTTCCTTTCTCAGATAGGAGAACCAAGGCTCAGACAGGACACGCTGGGTCCTGAGAACTACGAGAACTCGCCATTCTCCAGGTTCCTCCTAAACCACCACAGCAGCTGTCCAGGCTGCACAATGTGGCCTATGGAGCTCGGTGAGCAATTATTACACCTGCAAAGAACCACAAGGGTCTTTTGGCTGGATGGGCCTTGAGTGCATCTCCCTATCCCATCTGAGGGCACCACATAGCACCACTGACCCTTGCTGTGCAAGAACTCAGTCAACGGCTGCCAGATCTCCTGATCACCTGGAGCCTGGGAGCGCAGCCTGGGTCAGCCCTGGGGGAGGGAAGCCTGGTCCTTAGCACACAGCCAGAGGGGGACTTCCCTGATTGTGCCGATGGCCTGCGAGGAGGGCTAGTGCAAGAGGTGGCAGGGTCTCCCCAGGGCACTGGCCTCCCGTTTGCCTCAGGGCACCTCTCTACACCCACCTCCTCCCAAGCCACCTAAGGGACAGAAACAGTAGTTAGGGCCCCACTGTCTGCAATGACACAAACACGGGCTCTTGGCCACTCATAGCTATGTGACCTCTGGCAAGTTACTCAACCTCTCAAAACTTCAGTTTTTTTTTTCTGTAAAACAGGGGAGGAGAGCCTCTCTTTGTAGGAGAATAATGCTGCTCAACAAATCCCATCATTCTTATCAATAAAAACATTATAGTTCCAGAAGCCTTGGTGCATGCCTTTAATCCTAGCAGCTCAGGGGGCTGAGGCAGGAAGATCGCCAGTTCAAGACCAGCCTCAGCAACTTAGAAGACCTTGTCTTAAAAATAAAGGAGGTGGAGGCTGGGGATAGAATTCAGCAGTAAAGCACCCTGGGTTCAATCCCCACTACCACAAAAGAAATAAAAATTAAAAGGTCTTGTCCCTTTCCTGTTCTAATACACCTCACGCCCCTGGCTATGGGGTTAACACAAGTAGTTACCTGGGAGTTTTCCAACCCTGGAAAAGCAGGGAGTCACCTAAGCAAAATCTGATTCCCAGTCCTAATTCAAAAAGGAGAGAAGGGAGACAAGGCAGCCCACCTCTCAGCCTTGTCCTGGCTTAAAGTGGAAAACCACTGATCTAGTCTACTGTCCTCCAGACAGATAGGGAAATTGAAGCACAGAGAGGTGGCGTGACTGGAGCAAAGTCACACAGCAAGCAGGAAGCAGGGCTGGACCAGAAGTTTCATGCTGACTCCTGTGTGCTGCCCCAGCTTATCTAACCCTTAGTGTGTTAGCAACACTCAAGGCCTCCAGGGCCAGATACAAAAGGGGAAAAGAGGGCTCAGCTGCATTCAGGAGTCATGGAAACTGGCAGGACAGCACCAGAGATCCTTGCTATGTGAGAACTCAGTCTGGAGCTGCCAGGTCTCCTGGTGACTTTGAAGGACAGTTAGAAACCTGAGTTTTTGTGCAAACTTCCCTGAATCTTAAGAATTACGTTCTAGGGCTGGGGTTGTGGCTGAGAATGGGAGAGGGCTCACCTAGTATGTGTGAGGCACTGGGTTCGATCCTCACCACTACATAAATATAAAATAAAGATATTGTGTCCACCTAAAACTAAAATATAAATATAAAAAAAGAATTACGGTCTAATTCCAAGCAAATGTTTTAAATATTTATATTTTATTAGTAGTTGGACACAATACCTTTTTCTTATTTATTTATTTATTTATTTATTTATTTTTATGTGGTGCTAAGGATCGATCCCAGGGCCTCGCACATGGTAGATGAGTGCTCTACCGCGGAGCAACAGCCCCGGACCCCAAGCAAATTTTAAACCTGAGCAACCAACAAACAAAAACCTGGAGCCAGATGCACTTCTTCGGTTACCAGTTTGCAACTTCGGTTCAGGATTTCAGGGTTGGACCTGGGGATGACTTTTTGGCACCGAGTCAGGATGACATGAGAGGTTCTTGGAAAGTATCTTTCTCTATGAATCAGTGTCTGGTCCTGGTGGCTCAAATTCTTCCATTAGGATTTGTTCTTGTGAGCCAAACAGTGCTCTCCCCAGATATTCTTGCCAAAAGATTTCAATGAGTTTATTACAAATATCTTTGTCTAGAGGACAGATCTAGGTAGTGTCCTGGACCTGGAAGAACAGAAAAAAGTAATATAGACAAGAGCAATTGGACGACACGGAGCAGTTCAGATGCCCCAGGTGCCACCCCAAGACCTAGGGACACAGAGTGCCGCCAAAGCTTCTGAGAGGTTGAAGCAAGGCACGTGTCTATTCTAGATAAGAAGCTGCCAATATCCCCCCAATATACCACCCATGAGAGGCTGAGATCAGAAAGCTGGTGTCTTGCCAACCAGGAAGCATCCACCACATTTGCCATCTCAAAATAAGTCTGGCGTCTTCTAGGAACAAAACTTTTAGCTGTCAAATGAATCACTGGGGCTCAGCGGAGGCTTTGGCCACCTGAAATTCTGCCCAGAGTCCTCGCAGTGCCGAGGGGAGGACAGAGTTAGGTGGGCAGGCATGGGAAGCTGTGCCTCAACACTTTTCCCTAAAATACTGATCTTAGGTCTAGACAACAGAAAAGATGCTGCTAAAATTACTACAAAGCCTTTCCCCAAAAGGCATCCGGTTACCTCGGATTTTAAAACTGCACTGATGGAAGCCTCTCCTCTTGGCCTGTCCTGTGTTTCCACACGAGGGCTCTGGAAGAGGACTCCAAGATTAGGGACACAATTAAGGAGAGGCAGAGGCTTAGAGAGGATTTCCCAGGAAACAAATGGGGGCGAAGGGGGGAGGACCAGATTCTTTACAAACTCCCTTCTCTCTAATCAAACACGATGAGTTCATCCAGTGTGCCACGCCCTTCCCATCAGGGTGCCTGGGGAGCTGTGGACCATCCCCACCAACGCCCCAGCCCCCAAGCCCATCCACATCACCTCTTTACTCCTTAGACCCAGCCCTACCATCCCTTTTTCTCAGGAGTGGTCTGTACGTCTGGAATTCAGTTCCCCTGCTCCTAGCAGCACTCAGTCCAACCAAATTGCACTGTAGCATCACACCCACTGCCAAGCTAGCCTGAGCAAAGCTGCATAAAAATCACCTGGAGAGACTTTGCAATTTCAGATTCCTGGTCTCCACCCACAGAGATTCTGGCTCAGCAGATCCAGGGGCCTGGGTTCCCAGGTGAGGGTGATATCCGGCCTGCACTATCCATGACAGTAGCCATTCCTCCTGTGGCTACTTAAGTGAAAATCAAAGTTAAATCAAATTAAAAATAGTAAGCCAGGTGAGGCAGAGCCCATGTCTATAGTCCCAGCTACTTGGGAGGTGGAGGATGGCTGGATTTCAGGAGTTCAAGGCCAGCCTGGGTAGCACAGCAAGAGCTCATCTCTAACAAAAGTAGTCACACTAGTCACATTTCAAATGCTCAACAGCCACATGGGGCAGGTGGCAGCCATGCAAGATGGTCCAAATGGAGAACATTCCCCTGTCTGCAAAGGTTCTCTCAGGTAGCACTGGTCTAGACTCCAGAGCACACATCATGTTGGAAATCGTGGGCTTTCCTGTGAGTTCCTCAAGGCTGTTGTCGCAAGCAATCAGAAGGCAGGATTCCTGAGGACAGGGACTAATGCCGTGTTCAGCTCATAGGAAGAAATATTTGTTGAAGAAAAGGATGGCTAAACACTGGATGGATGGAGGGAGAGAATGATGGTAAGCTGGACACAACTCCAGAAGGGTTAGAGAAACCTGGTGGCCTGAATACTCTTGGGGATTGGATCCACACCTCCGTTACTGACTGGGCATGCTCTCTCCATTCAATACCAGAACCCTATCCCCAGACTCGAGCAGCCAAGGACTGTCCCCCAGGTCCTGGATGGCCATGCCCTGCTTAAAACTGAGAGGAAGCCACTGACAGAAAAGAAAGTCAATTCTAAAATGCCTTTACTATTTTGAGTTCCTGGCTACCTAGCAAAATGGGGCTGACAATCTGCCTTTAATAGCTCCAGCTCTGAGTGTCTTAAAGACATTTATTTCCAACTAAGTAACCCAAATAACTTTAGCGACTTTTTTTAATAAGGATTAAAGATGCTAGAGGACCTCAGTTTTCACCCACAATGTGGGGCTCCACCCTCTGGGCCAGCTGAGGGCCCTGCAGTGGGATGTGCATCTGTAGGAGGAAGGATGAAGGAACAGAGTCCTCTTTGCCCCACAGACTTGTCTTTAAACACTCCTGTGATTGGCTGAAGAGGTGGCTTAGCAGCAGAGCATTCGCCCAGCATCGCACACACAGAGTCCTGCGGGGGTGACTGAGGCAGATGAGCTGACCTTTCAGCCATGACACCAGGGAGGCTACTGTACCCAGACACCCGTCCCCACAGGGTCCGCCCATGCTTTTGCTGGAACTGTCATTGAGCCAGCCACGGTTGCTGGAGAGCTCCTCTTGCGTGTCTTCCCTGCAGTGGGAGAGGAGGTGCGGAGATAACTGAACATTCTCTGGTGGGGGCCAAAAAGCCCAACTGGAGGCCTCATATGCATCCACCAGAGGCCCTTCCGTGGGTGTATGCAACAGACCTCATGCCCTTGGAGCTGCAGCCCTGGAGGCTGCAGAGGGACTGGGGCTGGGGGAGGGTGTAATAAATACCTTGATGCTGGTGGAGCCCTGAATGGCCTCCTTCCCTGGGCCTGAGTGACAGCCAGCCTAGGCCTTTGCACTCCCAGGAGCCAGAAGGAGGGAAAGAGAGAGAGCTGCAGGGGCAGAAGAGGGGTGCCAGCCAGGGACAAAGGCAGAGACAGAGAAACAAAGGAAGAAAAATCCCCTCTTGTTATAACCTGTGGTTTAAAGAAAATTGTGGCTTGCTCCCCCAGGAGACCTCGAGTGCAACCCTGAGTCCATCAGATGCAAGGCCAGGCCCTTCTCCTTTGCACACTACACCTCAAGCCCAGGTGTGACACGGTGTCCTGGGCATTCTCCTAGGCCGGAAGCTCCCCAGGCCTATGTTCAGAATCAGGTGGAGTCAGAGGCCATCATCTCCAGCCAGATTTGGGAGCAAACAGTTTTCTTTCTGGACTTAAATAATTGCATTGCATCCCCAGTTCTGATTCTCTTCTAAAGCCAGCCCGAAATGACGTTTGGCAGGCTAACGGTGGTCTGACTTTTCACACCCCCTCTGCCCTGTGGGGTTTTCTCAGAATATTTTCCTCAATGTCTGGGTAGCTGCCTTTTAAACAAGTTTATTCTTTTTTAGATCAGGTCTCAAATTTTATTAAATTTAAATTTTATTCCATTTCAGGCTATAAAATCTCCAAAAGTGGCTTTGAAAGTGAACAGGTTTTGGCATGCTGGAAATAGGTTACCTCCAATGCAAATAAAAGAGTCTAGCTTCTGAGAAAAACAAGGCTCTTAAGGGTTGGGAAAATGCGTGGAGTGGTTAGAGACCAATTTAAAAGCACATATATTTTAAATGAAACATTCTGTGGACATATGGAACCAATATTTCTGCCAAGAGCTCAATTCTAGGGATCAAGTCTCAAGAACTAAACTTCAGTCTTTATTACCCAAGGTGATTATAAGCCGACAAAAGAAAACTCCTTTTTTGGTTTCTAGTCTAAGGCGAATCTTTATACATTTTTAAATCATTTGGCATTTTGAATTAATTTTCTTAGAATGAAATGAGATTCTTAAATTGGGATCTTTATTTATTATATATCACCAATAAATTTCTAAAAATATAATTTACACCTATTTTTTCTAATCCTGTTCATGATTTCTCTATTTTCTTGATTATATGAATTTTTTTAAAACTGATATTAACTTGATAATCTGTATCATTTCCTGGTTTACAAACACTCATTGATTTTTGCATCTTTTTAGTTATAGCTGGCCTCCAGTAACTAAGGGAAAGACCCTTTCTTTCTGCTCCTCCCAGCCTTGCTCTAGCCTCTCAGCTTCCCAGACCTTCATGCAGTTGGTTGTAAATTCTTCCAGAATTTTTTATTATTTTTCAAGACAAAAAAAAAAAAACTTTAGAAAATACTTTAAAAAGAAAAATGTGGAGGGAGGAAGCAGCAACAGTTTTTTTCAAAATTAGGCTTTTTAAAAATTTTTTTAACATTTGTCCATATTTAATGTGGGTCAGCCACTGATACTTCATCAAAATAACAGTAACTTTGCTGAGTTCAGGTGACCAAGGAATAGCCACACCCTCGGAACAAAACAAAACACACACATACAAAAAAATAAAAAAAAAAAAAAACAGAATCATCTTTAACCTAACTGTTTATATGATGTTTCATATCCCCTTAACTTTGCAAACAAGATTCTGTATTCAGTTGAATTTTAACTTTTTTTTATTTGAAGAGAGTGCGACTATTGAACTTGAAACCTTTTATTCTAAACATCTTGTTGGTTTCTAGTGAGTTTAAGTGGGTGAGAGGGTGAAGAGAAAGTGGGGGATTCTTTCCTATCATAACATGAAGTTTCCCCCACAGTCTGCTCTCAGGTGCCAGACTTCAAGTTTTTCTTACAGTGGTATACTTTGATTATTCTTACTTCCCCTTTACCCATAAGTTTTAACAGAATTTGATCAAACTGCACTTATTAAGAAAAATTTTAAAAATATAATTATAGTTCACTTCACCAGTCTGTACTTATTGCTTATGGTTTCACTCACCTGTTATGCCTGTTTTTGGTGTCTGAAAAACAGACATATTATTTTACATATTTTACCCAGTTTCCTCCATGTTTATACTGGAAAGAAAATCAGGTCTGGAAATACTTCACTTTGATTGAATGCTATAATCAAGAAAATAAATTTTAAATATGCTAAATATATCTTCAGAATTTCTCAAGTAGCTATGCCTAAAACAAAGAGAATTTCCTGAAAAGAAAAACCATGGTTTGTCTGAATGCCTGTGACTTTAAAAGTAAATATTACTTATAGGAAAAAAAAAAAAAAAAAAAAAACATGGTCAGTTTCAAGAAAGCAAGAATAGAACCCAAGTATTTATCACTAACGATAGATTGTAGATGATAAATACAGAATAACCTCATGATTTAAAGGAAAACTCGTATTCAACATGGTATTCTAAACTGAAACAGACTATCCTTTAATGATAAATAAAAATAGATTTTCATAAATGATAAAATTCTAAAAAGCTGTTTTCTGTTCCTCATTTCAAAGAGTTACTCAATATAGAAGAAAAATAAAACAAAGGGAGCAAAGTTTGTGGATAGAAACAGGGCCTCTAACTACAGAGCTGAAGAAAGTTATGCTGATTCTGCAGTAGACCTTGAAAATAGCTTTGTTAGCATACCCCAGTCCTACTTTTAAAATGATGGTTTAATAGAAATATTAGCTAGTGAGTAGTCAAGTGATTGAATGTAGCAAAAGTTAGAAGATTCTAGTGATCTATTTTCCTCAACACAAAAAAATTGAATATTAGAAAATACAGAAAAAACAAAGTGATGGAAAAGAAAGTAAAAACCCACTAAATACAAATAAAGGAACATCAAGTTCTGCATATGAAACACAGTAAAGTGTGCTTTTTTGGAACATTTTATGGCATTGAAGAAAATAGTATTTTTTTTTAACTATTCAGTGCATGTGCAAGAAGATCCATTTGTTTTCATATCCACAGTAAATAAGACTGTTTTAAAATTATTTAATGTTGCTTGCCTTCTTAAAGTTTTGAACTCTTAATATCCTGCATTTGAAAGTGACAGGGCTATTTGAGTATTGATTGTTCTTGATGGGAAGAACATCCCTTCATGAGCAGCATTCATGTCCTGATATTGGATGTCAGAAAAGCTAATAAATTAGAGAAATAAACTATTCTTACTTCTTTTTTTTTTAAAGAGAGAGTGAGAGAGGAGAGAGAGAGAGAGAGAGAGAGAGAGAGAGAGAGAGAGAGAGAGAGGATTTTTAATATTTATTTCTTAGTTCTCGGCGGACACAACATCTTTGTTGGTATGTGGTGCTGAGGATCGAACCCGGGCCGCACGCATGCCAGACCAGCGCGCTACCGCCTGAGCCACATTCCCAGCCCCTATTCTTACTTCTGGTATGTGTTTTGCGATGAAAACTATTTTCAAGTTAAATTTGTGAAAATGCTTATTTTAACCTTCATAAATTTTCTGTAGACAAAGAATGCAATACAAAATTATTTTTAAAAGAGAATAACTAACTGATGAAGCATGAACACAGGCACTTGTAACTATTAAATAATAGAGTTATGTGTAGAGGCCTGTACAAATGCTGATGTTCAGAAATAATAAAGTGTCCAATGTTGATTAAGCAGGAAATCACAGAACACATATCATTATGATTACATAAATGAAATTCAATTAAACACTAAAGCCTTTTAATATTTGACTCATCAAGCCTGAAGAGAAAGAAGTGGCTCCATAAGCTAAATTGGTTTTCCTCCCTCTCTCATTGCAATTGGAAAAAGTAATGGGAACACTTAATACATTGTGAAGGGTCTCCTATTTATATATTTCAAAATTATGGTCAATATCATACAACTAGTAGTAGGTATGGCTTAATTTAGTTTCCTTTTAGAACTTTACATAGTTGCAGATATAGTGGAGGCTGCTGATTTGGGTGTAAATTTTGGAAACTACTGTTTTATATAGTCATGGGAATTAACCCCAGGGGTGCTTTATCATTTATCTATATTCACAATTCTTTGATATTTTATCATGGAGATCTTGTCTCAGTTACCAAGGCTGGCCTTGAAGTTGTGATCCTTCTGCCTCAGACTCTATGATTTTTGAGGTTACAAGTATGTACCACCACATCAGGCCTGGATACTACCTTTTAATTTTTTACATGAGTCTAATAATCAAAACTATTTTAAATATTCCTGCCTTTTCTTTTATATAAAATATTCAATACTACCTTTCCAAGTTGTTTTTCACCATCACATTCTTTTTTTTTCAGAAGGCCAATCTTCATGTTGTGTAATTATACATTTTTGACCATCAAAAGATATACTCAATAGATTTTATTCTGAGTTAGCAAGTCAATTTTATATATGTTTTAGAAAAACAAATTACCATAAATTTTTCTGGTCATGCTCTTAATAGAAGTACCTTCCTCTTAGTCATCATCAAAAGAAAATAGGAGGAAATTTAGAAAAGTCAAAAGCTAAGATCCAACGGTTGGCTAGTTGATTCAACCAGATGTTTATGATTTTATTGTTTTCTATTAAATTACTTATTCTGATTGCTCTCATGGCTTTTCCTATGATATTTTATAGTCAGCTCAATTTAAAAGCACTAGTTTATGTGAAAAGTGGATACTAAGGGAAATAAATATCTGGAACAAATTAATATTACTCAATGTTTCTCATAATTATATACAGCTTCCTCCTATAATACTGGGATTGCAATACATAAAGCTTTCAATGACTTCTATTCCTCACTATATTTCACTATTCAGCACATGCAGAAATAATTTCTCAACAAATTTATATTAAATAAGTAGCAATCTAGAGAAAATTAGATATAATTCACACCTGTGAAATTAAAACAATATATGTGGCAGTTTGCCAAAGAATACTTGGCATATTCAAATAATAAAATAAATAACTGTTGCTTTCCTTTATGTGATAGGGAACAGTTTATTGTCATGTTGTTTCAAAAAAACATTGACAGTTTCCTTATGAAAAAAATAGTTGTTATTGTTTAACATGGATTTTACTTGAATTTTTTCATTTTTATTTTTACCCATTTATCTTGAACACTGAGAAGGTATTTGTTGTGGTCAAACACAGTGAGATACTGATCAATCAATTGTATTTTCAAGTAATGTTGTAAAATGCATCTCTGAAACATTTGCAATTGTTTGTATTTTATATAATAACATCATGCACACTCAGCACGAGAAGAAGTTGCTCATTAATTTTGGTATCAATACTGTATTAGGTACATTGAAAAGATGTTGAGAAAAATATATCTATAATGGTGAAATCTCCCAATTCTTTGTTTTCATTTTTCCTGTGGTGCTTCTGCTATTGATATTAGTATGTTAACTTTAATTTGAATTTTTCATAGTTTCTTAAAACATACGACACTTAGAATTGAGGAAATGACATATAGCATATTTATTTCATAAACTGATATAAGATTCAATGAAAGACTTCAGCATTACTAATGTACATTTTATCAAAATTCCATTAAGTCACAATGTAAGAAACAGTATTAAAATTTTATATAACTAAAGGGTTTTTAACAATGAGCTATAGGCACCCTAAGCAAGTATGTAGTTCCAATTATTCATTTACTGAACTTCATTCATTCATAATATAATAGTTGGTAAAAACCACACATCAGAGAGTCTGTTTTTGAAAAAAATTGTTTGGTGAATTACTAACAATGCAGCATGTAATTGTTATTTGTTCATCATACCCACATCTTACCCACATAATAAGATTGTTATAATACTCAATAAATTGTAGCTAAAAACATGAAAAACCACATACCATATTGTATAGATTATATAAATGCTCTTTTTAACAGAAATTTACTATATGCTAATTAGAATTAAGTTCATTCTAATTATTTCAGATATTAAAAAAAACCTACAAGACCTCATTTGAAAAGGGCAAAATAGATTTCAGAAGTAACTACTGTTTCTCTAGTGAATAATGTGTATAGAAATCTGCTAAGGTGTTGGGGTATGAAAACATATTTGGGATGCATCAGAGAGTGCATATGAAAAAACATACTATTGATCATATTATATAAATGAAGTGAAATATCATATCAAAAGGTTAAAAAAATTAACTTTTGGGGAAAAAAAGCAAAAGAGTGCACTAGTATTTGAAATAAGGTAATAAATTTTCTTTTCTATAAGTAGTTGTTTCTGGGTGTCATTTCAGTCTTTACTTTAATTATCCATGCATTCTGTTAAGTACCCCTATAGGTGTTTTTGGAAAATATTGGCATTCAGTCAGTAATGCCACCAATTTTCTGTTCTGCAATATTAAAGAACTATTTCAGATTTATTGCAATGAATAGTTTTGTTTAAAAGTAACAGTAGTTTTCCAATGTAGAAATTACTAAGGTAAATTTGGGTGTTCTCAAAAAGTTTATAACAACCATATTTGATGAACTTTTTCTCATAGTGTATAAGAAAAGTTGCTTCCACACCCCAAACCAGACACCATTGGAATACCCTTATGTAGTATCAGCATATACAAGTTTTGATGAGGACTTTTGCATATTTTCTCCTTTTACTTCCCACCTACAACATGGCTTATTTTTTATAAGCAAATTTCTATGCTTGTTCAACCTCTCACACATCTCAGAATTCACTAGGAGGGATCCCTGACAATCTAGAAACAAACATATCTGAGATAGTGTATTGGTTAATATATGAAGAAGTTCAAGAAAATATTGATCTGGCCATGAGGTGGTGCGGTAACTATATAGAAAGCTAAAAAATTGAAAGATAGATAATACTCCTGAGAATTACTATGAATTATGTGGTCTGTGGAAGTAGATATTTTAAGTAGGTAGAGAAGTGTACATCATCACAAGCAGAAAAATTAAATAGAAAAAAGTGCAATTTGCCTTATGCTAAAAAGACCCCTTCATTTATGTCCTTTTCTTTTAGCTCTCAGGTTACATATCTTTGGGCTCAAGATATTCAACAAGAAGAAAGTGGATTTGTTTTATGCTAGATCAGTTAAGAACTGATATAATTAGAATGTAAAGATATTTCAATTGGGGGTTCAGTTGTTTCAAGTATGACAGCTTGCCCAGGAAAACAATGCAGGAGATTTTGTCCAACACTTGATCCAAACTGTATGGAAAAATTATTATCTTTTAAATTAAAAGTGGAACCCACAGGCAATCTACAGCAGGTATTGAAAGGTCATGATGAGACACCAAAAAGCAGTTGTTTTTCTTTTTTTTTCATTAATTGCTGTGGAATTTGATTTGAATGTATGAAATATAAAAACTATATTTAAAAATAAACATAAAATATTCTTTTGTATTTTAAGGCTCAGAGCCTGAGGTCATAATACACAGTATAATTACCTCATATTTTTCTAATGCAATCCCAAGACAAAACAGTTGGGATATATTTTTCATTAAAAAAATTTTTTTACTAAGTAAAACTATGTTGTTCAATGTATCATACTTTTCTCTGCAGTATATGTTTGGCCTTAAAATTAATAGAAGTGAATTCTTTGATGGGGCTGACAAAAGGTTTATATTATCTTGTCCTGGTGAATATTGTGGCAGAATATATGGAGCATGAACCAGAAGATTTCTGAAATTGTGTATTGTTGTGGCTGGAAACACCTGAAAGGTACATCACTGTTATTAATAAAAAAGACTTACTAAAAACAGCAATGTTCTTTTAGCTGTACATAAGTGAACAAATTCTTTGTTATGCAAAAATGCCCTATGCATCCAGAGATCACTGAAATACATTATACAGAGACTCTGGAAATCTCAGTTCTATTTTTTACCTCTAACTAGTAAGTTTTTCTAGCTCAATAAATCTTTATTCCTTTTCTTGCTTTTAAAACCAGAGGAGAAATACTTTTCTTTTTTTAACTTTCTGGATTGTTTCTCAATTTGACTGAAATAAAACATGCAGGAATCTTTTGGAATATATTATAAGGCATACAAAAGGAAGTGAATAATCTTTGCTAACATTGTGATTCTTTTTCTTTCAAATGCTGTTCTAGCTCAAATTGGGTAACATCTTTCTTCAATTACCTCTGATTATATGATGATTTTCCCCCTAGAATTTAGAGGCCACACTTCATCCAGTATTTGTCTCTTGCTTAAATCTTTACAAGTTTTTATTTGTATATTGTTGTGCTTTGATCCAATTTATTTTTCTTCTTATTTAGTGTAATTTGATGTATAATTAAATTGGTATAAATATGTCTGTATTGGAGAGTGTACAATGTCCCCAGGCATTGTTCTTAGCCATATATTGTTTTAAACTCAGTTCTTCAAAAATTATATGTAATATTAATAATATTGTGAATGATATTCAATATGATTTTTGAATGGATTCCATGCATAAAAAGCCTTTGCCCTATTGTAGTTGGTAAGCCAACATTTTATGATAAGAAACTTAATCTTTACATAAAGCCTTCTCAGTTTACCTCTTACCACTTGGTTCACAGAAAATAAGACTATGAAACATAGCTCATTGATTATTTTTTCATAAGTATAAGACCTCACTCAACCTTGACTCCACATCCATTTCTCTGATTCCTGCCCTAAAATAACACTGCCTATAGAATAACAGTGATGTCAGAATTAACTAATGTATATGAAAACACTGATCATTTACCTCATTCACATAAAAATGAAATGTTTCCAATGAGGCTGAAGTCTAGAAGTGCATTATGAACACACAAGAAAGATAAAGCATTTCTCTCCTGCAAGAGCTACCTTTAAGGTTGTGGAAATTCAGTCTATTCAAATCATTATGAAATGTTAAAATGTTAAAAAGTTAAAATGTTAAAATTTGTAAATCAAGATGTGAAAATCTGGGGCTTATTTTCCAATATTTATCTATGTCCTTCCTATAACTTGTAATTTCACCATGAAAAAAAAACCATAAAATAAATTACAATGATTTGATTATGCAAATTATACTCCACATTAAGTTTGATTAAAATGTGTAAAAGTATTAAGAAATGCTAGAGTATTATTTACTCAATAGTAGGTTTTACTGTTGCATAAAATATTTAATCAAGTGGAATACTGTGATATCTGTCTTTTAATGACAAAATGCAATACATGAGTGTTAACATATACAGAAATATTCAGTTACAAAGACATATTGCATACATAAATAGGTAAAAAATGCACTGTAAACTGGGCAAGATGGTCCATGCTTGTAATCCAAGCAAATTGGGAAGCTGAGTAGTTTCAGAAGTTTAAATTCAGCCTCAGCATCTTAGTGTGGATTCACACAACTTGGCAAGACCAGTATCAAAATTTGAAAAGGCAGAGAGAGGACATAAGAATGTGGCACTGTGTTTAAAAATCCCTAAATTTAAACTGCAATACAAAAAAAGATTAAAATATTACAATTCAGTGTTACACATCAAAAAATAGATTCCTTATAATTGTTTTCTCTGGTATTCAAAAGTGAAAATAGTAATATTTGATTTAGAAAAAAAATATATGCTTTCAACGATGAGGTTTCTGCATTATACATGTATGATATTTATGACTGACATTTCTACCAAATAACTTGATAATGCTTAATAAATTTAATCAAGTTACTTATATTCGATATTTAAATGAGTTGTGTCTTTATTGATCCTCATATACACCAAGGTGTAATGTATAGATAATGACTTCACTATACTCTCACATTTGCCAAGGTGTTGATTTTAAATGTTTCATTGTTATATAAGGCATACATTTTGGACAAAATCTGTTCAATGTTCACTACTGGTATGATTTTTCAGATGTTCAATGAATTTAAAATTTGAATAAGTTGGGAAATATTATTTAACTTTTTAGGGTTTCTGGGCACAATGTATTCTCCAAAAATCACTAGTGTTTAAGAAACATGTGGCTATGAAATGTTGTTGTTTTTTTTTTTCCATTTGTATTCTCTCTAACCTGTATGTATCCACAGGTGCTGAGTATTGTTGAATAAATTTTGAAGGCATTGTCACATTGTCAATTTTCACATTTCCAAACTTTCTCTCTGCTATGATTATTGTGGTGAGGATTAAATTTTAACCCCTTCTTAGAGGAATGGTTCAATGGTCTAATTTATAAGGCTTCTCTCCAACATATTTTCTCTGATGTCTAGTAATGTATGATATATAATTTAAAATATTTCTACATTCTCTATATTTGTATGTTTCCTTTTCAGAATAAATAGCCTAGTGGTGAAAAAGAATTGATTTCTTATTAAAAGCTTTGATACATTGTTTTCATTCATAGGGGTTCTTTCCTATATAAATTCTGTTGTTAATGAGGTTTAGTTTTTCTTTAAAAGTATTATCACTTTATTTACATTTCATATTCACCAGGGTGTCTTCTGCTGTGGTGAATAGTTTTATTTTTTATTAAAAGTTTTGCCACTTTATTCACATTTTTAGGGCTATTCTCCAGCGTGAGTTCTTCTATGGTGAATAATGCCTGTTTTATTCTAAAGGCTTTGCCACATTTGTAGGGCTTCTCTCGAGTGTGAATTCTGTGTTGCAAATAAGGTGTGATTTTCGATTGAAAGCTTTGCCACATTCTTTGCATTGGTAGGACTTCTCTTCAGTGTGACTTCTGCTGTGGCAAATAAGGTTTGATTTTTGACTGAAAGCTTTGCCACATTCTTTACATTTGTAGGGTTTCTATCCAGTGTGAGTTCTGCTGTGGAGAATAACGTGTGATTTTCGACTAAAAGCTTTGCCACATTCTTTACATTTGTAGGGTTTCTCTCCAGTGTGAGTTCTTCTGTGGCTAATAAGGTTTGATTTTTGACTGAAAGCTTTGCCACATTCTTTACATTTGTAGGGTTTCTCTCCAGTGTGACTTCTGCTGTGGCAAATAAGGTTTGATTTTTGACTGAAAGCTTTGCCACATTCTTTACATTTGTAGGGCTTCTCTCCAGTGTGAGTTCTGTTGTGGCTAATAAGGAGTAATTTTCGACTGAAAGCTTTGCCACATTCTCTACATTTGTAGGGCTTCTCTGCAGTGTGAATTCTGCTGTGGTGAATAAGGAGTAATTTTAGACTGAAAGATTTGCCACATTCTTCACATTTGTAGGGCTTCTCTCCAGTGTGAGTTCTGCTGTGGTAAGTAAGTCCTACTTTTCGACTGAAAGCTTTGCCACAATCTTTACATTTGTAGGGCTTCTCTCCACTATGAGTTCTGCTGTGGTGAATAAGGTCTGTTTTTTGACTAAAAGCTTTGCCACATTCTTTACATTTGTAGGGTTTCTCTCCAGTGTGACTTCTGCTGTGGCAAATAAGGCTTGATTTTCGACTGAAAGCTTTGCCACATTCTTTACATTTGTAGGACTTCTCTCCAGTGTGAGTTCCTCTGTGGCAAATAAGGTGTGATTTTCGACTGAAAGCTTTGTCACATTCTTCACATTTGTAGGGCTTCTCTCCACTGTGAGTTCTGCTGTGGTAAGTAAGTCCTACTTTTCGACTGAAAGCTTTGCCACAATCTTTACATTTGTAGGGCTTCTCTCCAGTGTGAGTTCTTCTGTGGCGAATAAGGTCTGTTTTTTGACTAAAAGCTTTGCCACATTCTTTACATTTGTAGGGTTTCTCTCCAGTGTGTGTTCTCCTGTGGCAAATAAGGTGTGATTTTCGACTGAAAGCTTTGCCACAATCTTTACATTTGTAGGGCTTCTCTCCACTGTGAGTTCTGCTGTGGTGAATAAGGTCTGTTTTTTGACTAAAAGCTTTGCCACATTCTCTACATTTGTAGAGCTTTTCTCCAGTGTGAATTCTTCTTTGGTAAATAATGTTTAATTTTTGACTAAGTAGTTCACCATATTCTTCACATTTGTAGGGCTTCTCTTCAGTGTGAATTCTGCTTTGCTTAATAAAGGTTGAGATTTCTTTAAAAACATTCTTCCCATTGGTAAGGCATCTCTCCAGTGTGGTTTCTTCTGTGGCAAATAAGACCTTTTTTTTACTAAAATCTTTGCCATATTTTTTATATTTGTAGGACTTTTCTCCAGTATAAATTCTCTGGTGGTGAACAAGACCTGATTTTTTATATGATTTCTGGTGTTCACTCTCACTTGTAGTTTTCCTTATTTTCTTTTGTAGTAAATAGTCAAGATCACAACTTCTGTATTTCCCACTTATCACTTTGTGAAATATATGTTTTATGCCCTTTTCTGGTGAATATTCTTGGGTGTCCTGAGGAGTCATGGCTGAAATAAACAAAAATAAAAAAAATAAACAATACCTACTAGACAGGGATAAATATATTTTACATACATAACATGAAATTGAGGTAGAATAAATACATCAGGAGTGTAGAAGATTAGTATGTCCAAGTCATCATAAATCAAAAAAATATATCAGTTCAATAAAAAAAGCACAAACAAAATAACCTTCAGAATATTACTCAAAATTTTGTAGAGATCACAGCATCCAAGAGGAGTATATCATTAAGAAGAGAAATATAATAAAGAGAAGGTAAGTATGTTACTTTTATCATCTACAGCCTTTTGTTCTCTATAAGATAGCATTGTGTATTTAGGAAATATCTACCAGCTACATTCACTCTCAGTAGAACAAGAGAAATGTAAAACATACAAATATTTGTTGCTTTCTCAAAGAAAGTATCTAAAAACTGGCTTTGGTCTACCATGACATACAGACATGAAAATAACTAGTGTATTTTGAGTGATAATACCACAAATATTCAACAAGGGTAAAGAGGCTATGGACTCTTAAACAGAAAAATGAACAAAAAAATTTACTAAGAAATATACACATATATGTCTATAAAATTTTCCATTAAAACATTTTAAAAGACTATAAAAACCTTGCGTAGCCTATGGCCATAATACTTGGATGAAGTCAACCCATAACAATCAAGTATAATAAATTGATTTTTATATTTTTAAATTCATGAGATATGATGATTTCTTTCATTGACAAATACACCTTTGTTTATTTCCTAAATATATCATGGTACTTTATACTATATATATACAAGGTAAAATTACTAAATATAGTGAATTAACATAAAAAAGAATGAATTAACACAATTATTATTTTAGATAATTATCAGTTTTGTTCTTACAAGGTATTATATTTCTTCTATTAGTATTTATGAAGAATATAATACACTCACCATGTGGTAAAACAAAACTCTTGACTCTCTTATGCTCAATAAAATAAAAATATGTAACTTTGAGTATAATATCAACCCTACACAAAACACAGTACCTGGTGAGGAAAATTTTACCCACTAAATTTCTGTCTTCCACATGTGAATCAAATGTACCTGCAACTTAATCTCTGCATGCCACATTTCTCTTATTGCAAAGTCCTGCATATATTTCTTATAACACTTTAAGAGACAAAATATTTTATAATTCAATAATAATAGTATATAAGTACAATATTTGTACACATTTGGTCATTGATAGGCACATACATTGAGCCCATAACTTTAATACTGAGAACAAAGTCTGCACTAAACACAAAAGCTGAGTTTTCTGATTTAATTATTCATGGATACATATTTAGCACTGGCATTTCTCCATCTTTAGGTCATCTAACTTTTAATTTTTCATGTGTGGTGCTTCAGATTAACCCCCTAAATTCTATATCACTGAACTACAACACAAGTCTTTTTAAAATTTTTTGACTCATGCTGTTTCTAAATTTCTATGACTTCCCTCAACACGAAGTACTTTTGCATGGCCTCCCAATTTGCAAATATTACAAGGATGCAGCACTGCTGTTGCCTATTTTTATTTATTTAAATGTTTTTTTATACTTTTTTACAAAAATGAACTATATAATCTACTGTTAGCTCCTTTAATGAACAAAAAAAATAATACAGCAAATATAAACAAAGAGAAGCATGGCTTAATCCAAGTGACAAGAAAAAAAAAAATTAAAAACTGAAAATTAGGATACTGGCAGTTATGAATTACTCAAAGAACACTAAATAATGATTTAAAGAAAGTTTAGAGAGTGAAATTAAGACAAAAATATAAATATAAATAAGCATAAATCGTGTATGTGAATAATTCTTTTAAAAAAATGAGAGGGGCATTCCTAGTGTGCAAACCTGAAATTCTACCAATATGGGAGAGGCTTATCAAGCAGGACCAAGTTTAAGACAAGTCTAAGCAACTTGTGAAATACTGTAAAAATTAAAAACCTATAGAATATACAAAGAGAAGTGGGATACACACACACACACACACACACTACACTTGAGGGGATATAAAACATATATATATATATATATATATATATATATATATATGTAAAAAATCCACTCATGTCACAATAAAAAGCAATGATCTAGAAATTAAATCATTAATCAAAATAGAAAAATAAGAAATATAGAAAATAGCTTACAAAGCAGAAGTATAATGAGTTATTCACTTCAAAATATTTATGATTATAATGCATTATTAAAAAACACAATAAAAAAGAAAAAAAATACTGACAAAATTGAATCTAAAAAAAGAAACTTCCTAGTCAGTACCAGCATTGAGCATGAAAAGAAGCCAAGCATGATCTGCTCCTAGAGGGCCTATTTGTTTAAAGATGGATAATACCTCTGCATTTACATCTCATCCTTTTGCACAATGTTTAATGAATGAGGTTTAGTTTTAAATTATGAAATTTCTCATAATCATTTGACAAGCTTTTGTTGAGTAAATTATATCCTGATCCTTGCCTTTTAAAACAGAAACAAACCAAGATCTAGCCTCTCTCATATTAATATACATTAAATACTGTTTTATTTACACTTAATGTGCTCAATATACAACATAAAATTAATATTCAAAATTGGTCATCTGCATTGAATAGGCATTTTATTCTCAAACAGCCATTATCTATCTATCTATTTGTCTATCTATCTATCTATCTATCTATATCTATCTATCTATGAAAATATATATAAGATTTCACCTTATTATCATGGCAAGGTACTATGCCTTTGATCACATGGGGAAAAGCATGGACTGTTAAACTTATGCCAAAATGTTCTTTTTGATGCATGAAATGTAGCAATTATAAATGTATATCAGGGACTTGACAAGCTAATTTGTAAGATTCATTTAACCCTGGAAGAGAAGAGTCCCTCCAAACAAGAGAATAATCATTCTCCTTAAAAGAGGAGAAAGATTAATAGAGGAACCCAAGATACTATAATTCCAGATTCTTTGGGGGATATAAAACCATTAATAACCTCAGCTCAAAAGGAGTTGGCTCAAATAGGTTAGAATGCACTATGGATAACTTAGTTACTGCTTTGGTTGCTAAACTCACACAAAACTCTGTTAATGCTTAGCTCTGTTTTTGTACACCACTTGTGGGAAACTCAGTACTGTCAGATCCTGGACTTCTACAACCCATTAAAATATCTTGACTCACTTGGATGAAATCGTTATATACCTGAAAAAATGTCTCATGATATTCATTGTTGTGTTAGCAGAATAACTGTGTCCTTACCATCCACATAGTATTTAATAGGTCACAATCCTGCATAATATATTCATGAAAGGTCTATCCTCTTGATAAAAACTGTGATAATTCAGTGAACCTTCTCTCTAAGGCAGAATTTGATGCTCTGACATTTCCCTTAGTGGGTTTCCCTGATTAGCTCTATGGGCTTACAAAACTACAATGAAACTTACCTATGCTATCATAAAAAGTATTAGTCATGCCTCCATGGCTGTTAATATGCTTAATGAAGAACAAAAACAACATTGTCAAGCCATACTTAAAATTCATGATTGCAATTGATTGTGTGGTATTGTTATATCATAATGGATATCAGAAGTTTAATAACATGTGTTCCTTCAAATTTAAGTGATAATAGTAATTTTATTTCAAAAGACTTAGATTACCTTAAAGATATCATTAATAAGGTACAACAAGATGATTGATGATTGACTTGTTGGATTGGCTAACTTCATGTTTACTCAATTTCATCTGCATCAAAAAATATTCATAGTTGGATGTTTACTGATGTTGGCACTTGCTGTTGTCTATGGCTGCCCTATTTTTTTCCCCCACCAGCATTAAGGAGATAAGGCCTTAAAAAAAGAGGGGGGGGCTTTAAGTATTCTGACCTTGGAGATAGAAAGTGTGCGGGTGATGGAAACTGGCACCCTGAGTCCCACAATAGTTAAGTCCCAGCAGTTTCTCTCTGAAGCTATTAAGACAACTTTACAGGTGCACTATCTAGTTTCTGTGGTAATGTCCTTTGGGAGAAGAGACTCTTTGTTTGTATTAACTGTATGCTATCTTGGTTAGCTAACACTTGGGGTTAAAATAATACTAGGTTAGAATGCAGTCATTCCAACAGAAGCTATGTAATTTTGGGGCATACTATGTACAGCCATGAAGAGGAGTGGCCAGTTTTTTTTTTTTTTTTTCCTTTTCACTGAGATTGATTCTCTGTCTTCTTTTTGCTTCTTTAAAGGTTTCCTCACAAGAAGAATTGTAACACATCATGCTGGCCCTCACAATAAAACGTAAGTATTGATAGTTAATCTGAATAAACCGGGACATAACTAAAGAAGAAAATGGAGGATCACAAAGAATTTGAAAATGTGATAAATGTAGGGCAGTATGTGTTCAATGATTAAAATCAAAAGAAATAAACCTAAGCTTCTAAAATGTTTTTTTTCCCTGCTAAATAACTACTCTACCAACATTTTTTAGATTGGTATTCTCTATTTGAATGTCTCGCTGTGTCCCCTGCTCTGTGTAGGCTACAAGAGTTTACATCACTAATGTATGCTAGGAACTACTTATCTAAAGTGGAGAATGTATAACATACCAAGAAAGAGAGAGATTAAAGAGTAACAATATATATTAAAGAGTAAATTATCTGTACTAAAAATGCCCTTTATCTTTGAAACACAAAACTGAAACTCATTCTTATTGAGAAGTTCCCAGAAGATACAACAGAAGTACATTAAATAATAACTATTAATTAAAAATTTTAAATGGAAATTAAACTTACCAAGGAAGGCAAAGTTTCTATAGTTCTCTAACATCACATCTTTATATAAGTTTTTCTGAGCAGGCTGAAGGCATTCCCACTCCTCTTCAGTAAAATCAATGGCTATATCCCTGAATGATAACAGTAACTGTAAAAAGAATAGATAAATAAATAACACATTAACCACATGAACATTTGCACAGTCTGTAAGGTAAATGAAGTTAAAATGAAAGTTAGTAGACTGTCATGTAGGTGGTGTTCTGGAACAAAATGATACTATTATCTACTTCTGCAGAAAAAGTGATTTAAGTTCCAAAAAGTATATATATTCCACATTTGTGAAACACAACATAAAACTCAGACATTACCAGAAAAATATATAATTTTTGATATTTTATATCATGATCTAAATTATGTATATTGTTCAGATGAGAAAATTATTGTAATTAAAAAAGGGAATCCTCAAATTTTAATTGTACAACCACTAATCAGAGATTTACTAAAGTGTAGAATCTTATTTTTTATTTCTCTGATAGAGCTGGCTTTTCTGAATATGTAGTAATATCTCTAGTAATCCCAATACCAATGGTATAAGAGAAATTTTGAAATATAACAAGGTAGACAGACCACATAATGGAAATATTTAATAGTGAATTTAAGTTCAAACATTCTATGGTATTTATGGACGTTATTAATATAAAAAATAACAAAAACAATCCTGTTTGCATTTTCCGTTTTATAATTTTAACAATTTTTAACATACCAAATAATATATAATTTTTTTTTTTTTGGTTCTTTCTAGTTCTACCTGAGAGTAGAATCAATTTTTATGGTATTAGGTAAGCATGGGATATATTTTATCCTAATTAGAATCTTGTTCTTGTTGGTGACTCTGATGGTAGGATTTATACATATCTTTAATATTTCTATCTCCTTCCGTTTTATTTATTTATTTATTTATTTTTACCACTGTGCAATCTACTGTTCTTGTTCTTACCCTTCCCCACTTTATGAACTTTAGATTTTACATATCAGCAAAAAAAATTAAACATTCAGTTTTAAAGAAATGGTTTGTTTTACTAAGCATAACATCTCCAGATCCATTCATTTACTGGCCAATGTCATAAAGTTATTCTTCTTTATGGCTGATTAATAGTTTATTGTGTACATAAGCAACAATTTTTTATTTTGTCATCATTGAATGGACCCATTCCTCATTGAATGTTTGCTTTTGTAGCTTAGCTATTGTGAATTATGCTGCTATGAACATTAATGTGGCTGAGTCAATGTAGCATTCTGATTTTATGTCCTTCGGGTTTATACAGTACAGTAAAAAACCTGGGTTAAATTGTCTTTCCATTTCTTTAAACAATATCCATAGAGGTTATTATGTTTCACTTAGACCTCTATACAGCTGCAAAAATTAAAATTCAACTAAACCTGAGGTTGAAAATAAAACATACAGAAAATAATTAGTAAGCCATAAAATGACTAAGAATTTATTATCAAATCTTTGATCACAATGAAAAGTAAATTTTATAAACTAAAAGTAAAGAAAATCTTAAGCAAAAGAACAAAATCAGAAGCTATTAAAGATGAACATAACACAGAGACAGTTACCAATATCCATGTTGGTGCTTTTAAAAAGCAAATGAGCAAGGTCTAGTGATGGAAAACTATAGTTCCAGTGACTGAGGAGGATGAGGAAAAAGGATCATAAATTCGAAGACAATATTATATATAATATTGTCTTATATATATTGTATTGAGCAACTTAGTGAGGCACTTAGCAACTCAGCAAGACTGATAAAATAAAGAAAGGACTGAGGATGTGGCTTCATGGATAAGCACCCCTGGGTTCAATTTACAGTACAAATTTTAAAAAAGCAGATACAATTAAAGAAGCAGTAGCAAATTTGAAAATTCAACAAATAATAATTATTTTAATTATATCATATATAATTTCAAATATATGCATATATAATGATTTCTCATTTGATGGAAATACACTCTGATGGAAATTTTATCCTAAGAATATTCTGCAATTTTTCATTTCTCTGAGTATAATGACAAGAATCTAGATATCTGGCTAAGATATTTGTTATTTCCACTGTTGTACATAAAGTCTACTGCTGATGAAAATATCATGATGCCACATGATTGATGCTATGAACTTAAATCAATCAGGGTAAACCTCATAATAAAATAAATGGTAGAACTACAGAAAACAACAACAAAAACAAAACTCTTAATAAGCCTCTTGTTATTTAGGCAGTGATACATAATGAAGATTGGAGTGCAGGGAAGAGGAAAAATGGAATTCATTCCAAAGAAAGATGCTAGGATATTGGGAAAACAGTGTGATAATAAAATGCTATTTTATCCCTTTATTCAAAAAACATAACAACATATAGACACATTAAATGCTGAATATAAGTTATTAATAAATAATACTGAAATATATAAAAAGTACAAAACTTAAAAATTTATATACAAAAGATAGGGTACATACTACATTTACAATAACTTCAAAAAAAAAATAAGATACTTGGGAATCAACTTAATGAAAGAGGCGAAAGATCTATACAAGAAAAACTACAGAACCCCAAAGAAAAAAAAATCAGAAAAGACCTTAGAAGATGGAATGATCTACCTTGCTCATGAATAGGCAGAATTAATATTATCAAAATGACCATGCTATCAAAAGCACTATACAGATTTACTGCAATTCTAATCAAAATCCCAATGGCATTCCCCATAGAATTAGAAAAGCAACCATGAAATTTATCTGGAAAAATAAGAGACCCCGAATAGCTAAAGCAATCCTTAGCAGGAAGAGTGAATCAGGTGGCATCACTATACCAGACCTTAAACTATACTACAGAGCAATGGTAACAAAAACAGCATGGCATTGGCAACAAAACAGACTGATATACAAATTGTACAGAATAGAAGACACAGAGACTAACGCACAAAATTACAATTATTATATATTAGACAAAGGAGCCAAAAACATGCACTGGAGAAAATATAGTCTCTTCAACAAACCCTACCTCTCACTATGCACAAAACTCAACTCAAAGTGTATCAAGAACCTAGGAATTAAACCAGAAACTCTGCACCTAATAGAATAAAATGCAGGCTCTAGTCTTCATTATGTAGGATTAGGCCCCAATTTCCTTTACAAGACACCTATAGCACAAGAATTAAAACAAATAATCAATAAATGGGGTGAAATCAAACTAAATGTTTATTCTCAGCAAAAGAAACAATCTGTGAGGTGAAGAGAGAGCCTACATACTAGGAGGAATTTTTTACCACTCACACTTCAGATAGAGTACTAATCTCTAGGGTACATAAAGAACTCAAAAATCTAAGCAAATAATAATAATTATAAAAATAATAATAACAACAACAACAACAACCCAGTCAACAAATGGGCCAAGGATCTGAACAGACAATACTTAGAAGAGAATATACAATCAATCAACATTTTTTCTATATATCTGATAGGTTATGCTGCTCCCTTTTCAGGACCAAGCATAGTTCTTGTTCAGTTTCTAAGGAAGGAAGACATGAACCAGAAGTATTCTCAACTCTCCTTTATAAATTATCAAATACAATTTTCTATGTCATGTTCTAAACATAGGTGGACATGGGAAATAGAGACTTGGAGCAGAGAACATTTTTTATTAGAAACACAGTGTAAAAGAAAGACAAAAAAAAAAAACATAATTATTTGCACCACTTTGAAGCACAAAAGAAATGGACCCTGGAATTCAGAAAAGAAAGATTCATACTTTTATACTCAGGAATGTGGATGACATGGATGCCTAAAGTGAAAAGGTTATTACAAGCTTTTGAAATACATTTTATGTGAGTGGCAGATAATCGTTAACCAAATAGTATCTGCACAGTGTCTTCCAGGGGCTTTATCAGCTGTGCACTACAGAACATACAGGTATTCATAGCCTCCATGAAGAGCATTATTTATCTGTGTCCTCTAAAATTATTCCCACAGTATAGATAAAAAAAAATGGGTATTTGTATACTGAATGGCAATTCAGCAGCCCACATCAAACTACCCAGACAGAACTGTATGAAGTTTCTTCAAAGACCATCAATGTATTGTTAGCTCCTGACACAGGGATGTCAGTCTGGGGAAATATTATTTTCTTTCCATTTTGAAGAGAGTGCATTGAGAATACATTTCAGGGGCAACACAAGTACTTTTTTTTTCATGTTAAGAAACTATTCAGAAACAGACCTCCCAAGACAGATTTCTTAGAAGGGTAAATGCCTGGAGATTACAAAATGAAAAAAAAAAAAAAAATCAGTGGCCCTGAAAGACTCAGTAAGGAAATAAATATAAAAGGCTTATTAGAAACTGAAAAGCAAAAAAGTAACTATTTCTAAAAATAAATATGCTCATTAGTTGCTATCTCCTCAGCATGTCATTAAGTAAACAACAAATTATGTATGAATATTTCTAGGATTGAACAAATTTTATTCCATATGATTTTATATTAAACACCAAAATCCAGATAATAGAATTCATGATTCACTGCCAAAAATATTTAAGAAAAAAATTCCTTAAGGAGTGGATGTTTAGTAAATATGTCATTTAACAATTTAATTACCATATGATTTTGAGGAAATTTACTCATTTTCCTGCAGCCATAGTGTTGAGATATTTCTTATTTATTTTTCCTGTAGTAACTTCCAAAGATAAAACCTAGAATCCACTTTAAATAACCTACACTTACAATCACACAAGAAACCTATAATAAATGATGAGGATAAAAAAGGCAATTTTAAAAAATAATTTAAACCTTTTTCTTTTTGTTGAAATCAAACTCAAGCTGCATTTTTGGATCCATTTTCTCTTTTAAGCCAGAAATCATAAAAAAAATATAAAGGCCAAAAATTTGAACTGCAAATTTATACATGAGTTATATCTATTAGATTTAAAAATTCAAAATTTTTAGAAATTAACAATTGCAAAATAAAAACCCATTTTGGGAAAAAATAATAATATTGATGAAAATATAGAACAAATGAATAATTATTAACTAAAAAGGAGTTTAAATTAGTATCTATTTGTGGAAAATATTTTGCTATTGAATATACATGATACTCCCCATCATAGAGACTTAGTGAAATTAGAGCATATGTGACCATGATAACATATAAGTACGCAATGGTACTCAACCAAACACTTTAATTCCAAGGGCATGGCTCAATACAACACACATCTTGGAAGAGAAAAATAATAATCTGTATGAAAAATGGTCACTAGGCCGGTCACATTTCATAACATATTCAGTTTAAAAAAGAGCATAAAACACTATGTATAAATTTTACAGAGGTGCCTTATGAAAGTGGTATTTTACATGTGTAAATTTTTAGAAATAAAATATGTAGAACTTATAAGAAAATAAAAATTATGAGAAGCACATAAAAGACTGAATTATACATCCCATGTATAGATGATAAAACTCATCATTATAAAGGTGATAATTTTCCCCCAAATTAATACCCAAAACATCTCACCAAAATTGCTATGTACAAATATATATATATCACAGTGAAGTCTACTTTTATGTGTATTCTATAATGCAATAATTTTAAAAAGCTATAAATAAATATACAATAAAAGGAAGTAGGAGAATAGGGATAGGGGAACTACTGGATACTGATGGGTAGCAAATTATATTCCATGTTTTATGATTATGTCAAAATAATCCTGAGTATTAAATACAACAATAATGCAATAATAAAAAAAAATCAAAAACATTTACTTTAAATGAAATAAGTAACCAAATCATAAATTTTTAAAATTAATCTACAAAATTATATGTAGGGGCTGGGGATGTGGCTCAAGCGGTAGCGCGCTCGCCTGGCATGCGTGCGGCCCGGGTTCGATCCTCAGTACCACATACAAACAAGGATGTTGTGTCCGCCAAAAACCAAAAAGTAAATATTAAAAATTCTCTCTCTCTCTCTCTCTAAGAAAAAAAAAACACAAAATTATATGTAACTTTAGCCAAAAACCTTTTCAATTATAAGAGCAAAAAAAAAAAAAAAAACTTATCATGGCCTACTATTCATATATATTGAGAAATCATAATATTACAATAATCATGAAAGTATCACAACACAAATAAAATCCCCATATGAATACATTTGTATGCAAAACCTGTATGCTTTATTGTGATAGTAAAGTCTAGATATATCAACCATAGCAAAAATAATCTCAGCAATTTAGCTATGACCTTTCTCAAAATAAATTTAAACCTACTATTAGAGCTATTTACCGGTGACAAGTCCTTGCCTCCGCAATGCTGAAGTATAATATAAGAGAAGCATGCCAAGGTAAGTTTAGAGTGGAATGTTGAAGCTTTATTAAAGGACGGTAGAAAAGACTTCTCTCAGAGGAAGAAGGGGACCCAAGAGGAGGAATCCATGAAAGGGCGAGATCTTCTCTTTTTTATAACTAAGTTCTTCCTTCAGCTTTCCTGCATTCCTGTTGAATTTCTGTCCTTTGATCTGTTATCTTGCAGTGATGGAATGTACATGGGAAGGCCCAAAGGCTGGGGGACAGGTGGGCTGAAGCAGTAATCTGGGCAGGAAGGGCTTTTGAATTAGCATCTCCCTGTTTGCTGGGAGCTGCTTCATTAACATTTACTTGGGATGGGCTCTGGGCCTTGGGGACATTTTCAATTCCCCTTTAACTGGACTCCATTCTCAATATAATGTTCATTCTTCATTTTACTTGATATTAGACCTGATTTACCTAATGACACTAACTACCTAAATAATAATAATAATAATAATAATAATAATAATAATAATAAAAATAAAAGAAAGTCAAAATAAAAATTAGCTGGCTCAAGAGGAAATTAGGTGCCCCAAAACAACAGCTCCTTTCCTTCAAGAAAATGGCCTGTGGAGATTTGATTTTGATAATTATTCCACCTGTCAATCTCCAGCATCTGGTAAGACAGTGGGCTGCAGGAACACACCTGACACATAGTATTTTAGGCAGACTGAAGATGCCCTTTAAGCATAAGGAAGACAGCAAAGAGTCTCTTCCACTGACATGTTCCCCACCTGGTTGGTCAGTAGGACTGAGGACATAGTGGCCCAGTGGAGGACTTAAGCCTGCAGAAACTGCCCAGAGTCACAATCTGCTAGCTCCTGTTTTCACCACAGCCAGTCTTAGTGGTTCCAATAAATAGTCTTTCTCCCCCAGCCTACCTCACTAGGCCAATACACACTCACCATTTCCTGGTTCTCTGCAGTTGGGCCTCCTTGGGATCCTCAGTTTCTGCACAGGAGAGCAACCTGTGACTCTGAAGTATGAGATTCAAGTCCAGACAAATGTCAAAAAAAAAAAAAAAAAGAGGACTTAGGAGATAAGAAGTAACAGTGAAAGCCCACCCTCCTCCTCCCTGACAACACACAGAATTGGACAGTTCCCACAAAATGCTCTTGATTGGAAGGGGCTCCAGATCATGTATATTGCATCTGAGACCAGAGAGCCCTTTGTGAGTCATCACTACAGTTTTGGGGAGGGTTGTTATCAGGGAAAACAACCCTGATTTTTACAAGCATAATACAAAGGCAGGTACAAGGTTAATGGTTTAAAATTGTTCATCACTTAGGGAGTAAGTTTAGATCATAACATCAGAATTTATGAGGCACTACTAAGGTTTCAGAGAGGGTTGTCATTTGGTCAGGGAAAGCCAGAATTTATGAGTCATCACTAAAGTTTCAGGGAGGGTTGTTATCTCATCAGGGAAAACCAGACATGGGTGAATTCAAGGCACTGGCAGACATTTCAAGCAACTTTAGAAATCACAGTAATTTATAATGAAGCAGAAATTAACTTTTCATGCTTGTGTGATGAGATGGCTCCCAATCTTAAGAAGAATTTAGGCTGGATTTTTCACTTGCCAAAGCCATAGCTTTTAAAGTATATATTTCATACTTTAACAAGTATGAACATTAAATTATTAATATGAATTACTACAAATTTTTTCTTAAAAAACAATTAAAATAGAAACTAAGATTTGTTATTAAGTGGGTAAAAATTTTGATTAATATATTGATGATATAAATATGGAAAATTGTGACAATGATAAAAAGACATTTAATATAATGGCTTCAATATTATAAGTCCCTATGATTAATGTTCAGTGGGTCAGTTCTTCAATTTTTTTTATTCTTTAGGTCATTTTGAATTACAGTCTTGTAAATGTTTGTTAAGTATACAAATTTCAGATTTTGTACCTGTAAAGTAGAAAAATGGCACATTTGAGCCCCTGTGAGGATTTTAAAACTTATAAGCCACGTGGGGCATCTTAGCACATTTTTTTTTTTCATATTTGCACACAGTACAATTCTAGAGAGGAATGAGTTGGAGATATAGTCTACTCTCCTGAGCAAAAGAGAAAATAGCCTTAGGCTATTTCTAAAGCTTTTAACTTTTCTAACTTTTAAGAATTTTTGGTAATTTGAAAAAAATATTTTTAAAATGAATTGTTTGAAATTAATTATTTATCTTTCCTGCATTCTTTTTCACTTTCATTTCATTTTTAGAAGAACTAACAGAACAGAATTCCAAAAATGTTTCATGTGAAAATAAATGTATGTTTCTAATGATCAAGATAGAAAGCAGAAGCAAAACATCATCTAGTTTGATGGGTCTGCATCAAACTAGAGAGTTACATATCTATTTCTGCCATTCTTCAAGAGACTCCTGAGGTTGAAAAAAATCACCAGCCAACAAAGAGAAATGTCTTTTTTGTTTGTTTGTTTCTCACAAATAATTCAAGCTAAAATACAGTAGTATCACTGTAGTTTCAGAACAAAGTGTGTTTTTAAATAATAAAAATTATATATATATATATATAATAACATATAATGTTAGATAGATATTTTTTGCCTGGATAATCAACTTGTACATATTTCCCTTTAGACACAGTTCTGGGAAAAATGTGTCACAAATAAGACATGGATCCTACATTGCTACACAGAGTAATTAAGGCATATACTTAGAGCTTGAATAAAACTTGGCATACAGACATAAATAAGTAGAGAACACAATAGAAAATTATATCTAAATGCTAAGCAGCAAATTCATTGTCTGTAAGTACATGAGGAGACAAGTTATCATAGTATATTTTATGACTGAGTTGCTGCTAATATACAGAGATAGAGATATTTATTAAGAGATGCATATTTTTGATTTAAAAAGGGAAAGATCAAATGATGTAGGTGACTTAAACATGAGAAATTAATATTTTTCTGCACTCAGTATCTTTTTTAGCAGATATATAAATTGTAATTAATTCCAACCAGTAAAATGGAGAAATGGTATAAAGATTATTCTCTATGAGTAAAATTACTTAAAAATAGTACCAAAACTTCCATTCATGTCCAAATGTTTATTCCTGACAAAAAAACTGCTTCTTTAGAACCATTTCTGTAGATATGATTTTTTATAATAAATATTTTTGTGATTTTTTTGCACATTACTTGATATAGTTATGCTTCACATTTTCTCTTCTGTGCAAAATTTAGACCTGAGAAAGACTCAAATCTCTGCTGCCACCTCTGCAAAGACTTTTGATTTCTCTCAGCACATGTTCCATCTACCTATTTTACCACCTGTATTCTGAAAGAAAAAATTTCTAACTTCTAAACTCCCTTGATATTTGAGCTATCTTTTAATTTTTAAGCTTATATCATTTCTATAATGAATACAGTGCTTTCAGTAAAAATGGCTATTATTATGCACCTAGTTCATTTACAGGAGTTTTGTTTTGTTCTTTGGTTTTATTTACAATGAAGTTTAAAAAAAAAAGTTAATGTTGAAAGAGAACACAATGAAAAGACCACCAACTCCAATTTGAAATTAAATTAAATCAAGATTGTATTGTGTACACAAACCTGGCCAGAACTGTCTCTTACAAAACTCCATGCTAGAGATCACCCTCTGATCTTCAGGAAAAAGTATTTTCAGCACAAAATATTACAAAGAAGGTGGGTGTCTCGGGTACTATACAGCTAACAAGATTTTGACAAGCATAAAACAAAGGCAGATAGCAGGTTAAGGATCTACATGTCTCAACATTTCAGGTAGGGAATAAATTCAACTCCAGACATTAGAATTTATGAGCTGCCACTGAGATTTAGATAGAGTTGTTATTTGGTCAGCGGGAGCCAGGATTTATGAGGCACCAGTAAGGTTTTAGAGAAGGTTGTTATCTGGTCAGGGATAGCCAGGCATATTTGAATTCAAAGCACAGGTAGAAATTCCAAACAAGTTTAAAACATCAAAATATTGTCAGGCCAAAGAGAATTTTTAGTTTTCTTACAGAAAATAAAAATAAACTTTTTATAGCTTTTTGACAAGATGTCTCCCAGTCTTATACTGGAATTAGGCTGGGTTCATGATTAATACTGTTCAGAGTCAAAAGATTGGTTTAAAATCCCAGGACTTTTTAATTATTTTTTATATTATGTCATTGAAATATTCATACCAATGGTGACCACACCAGGTGAAAAGATTAATATTTGGAAAATAATTTCCAATACAATAGTAAATATAATTTTTTTCCCTCTTTAAAAGTTCTTTAGCACAGTTCATGTTACCAACATTTGTTGTATATTTTCTATCTAGTTTTAACATTAAGGCTTACATTTACTTTGATAGGGAAACGTTAAATTTGATTTCTTCAAATGGACAATGTCAAGATTCAATTAGATATTCCAGCAGAGGTTGGCATGAAGCACTCGTGATATGTGTAAGGCAGACCTCTATAAGACTACAGCTGCTTGTTCATGTGATTGCTTTTGTTTTCCTAAAATAAGTGAAGTTTTGTACGGTAAAACAATAAAATTATCACAAAAGTAAGATACAAATTGAATTTTTAAGTGGAAATATATAGCTCACAGTCATACTTTTTTGACTCACCTACAGGCAATATGTTACAAAACAAATATTTTGCAAAGTTCTGGTAAATGATATATAAAAACATTTTTTAAAACAATGATAAAGAGGCATAATCCATTTCCTAGAGGTGCACAAAAGATTAGAAAATGGTTCATAAAAGAAGATGTACAGAATATCAGTAAGAACAAAAAAAAGTCTTCAGATAAATGCAAATTAAAATCTGAATGGCATATTGTTACATATTTATTAGACTGGTTAAAATACAAAAGGCTAATAGCCCCTCATGTGGGCAAGATTGCAGAGCAACTGGAAATCCTCTGTGATATTTCTGAGTATATATAATGGACCCAACATTTTGAAAAACAAACTTGTATTTTCCATTTTTGTTTCTAAAATTGAACATAGACACCAAATGTGAGTCCCAAAACCTCCACTCTGAAGTTTCACCCAAGAGAAGTGAAGACATACATCACAAAAGTAGCATTTAGTAACATTTTATTCATAATACCTAATATTTATAGTTTGGAGTCTACAAATAGAAAATTAAATACACTCTGGCCAAATTACCTATACATTGAATAGCATTTAGTAAAGTCCTTCAATGCCTTACTGTTAGATGTACTATGAATTAATAATAAAACAAGATAACTAAAGTTCTTTTAAATAAAAATACATAAACTCTTGTGTTTTATATAAAATTCTAGCACAGACTATTATCAGTTGAGAAAATATAAAAATAGTGATTGCTTCTGGAGTGATGGAGTTGAAATTGACTATTGTAAGAAATTTGGGGGTTTTGGATGCTTATAAGGCATAAAAATACAATTATGGGAGAGGGTCTCATTAAAAAAAAAACAAAAAAAAAAACAAAAAAACAACTATGTTTCACTGTGTGTGGTGGTTCAAGCCTGTAATTCTAGAAGCTTGGGTGAATGAGGCAGGAGGATAACATATTTGAAACCAGACTCAGCAACTTAGTAAAGTTGTAAGCAACCTAGAGGGACCAGGTTAAAAAACAAACAAACAAACAAATAAAAAAAAAACCTGGGGATGTGGCTTAAAGGTTAAGTGTGCCCTTTAGTTCAATTCCTAGTTAAGAAAGAAAGAAAGAAAGAAAGAAAGAAAGAAAGAAAGAAAGAAAGAAAGAAAGAAAGAAAGAAAGAAAGAAAGAAAGAAAGAAAAAGAAAAGAAGAGAAGAGAAAAAGAAAAGAAAAAGAAAAAAATAACACCCTTCACAGCCCGAAACTGCCCAGGGAACTATGACAAAGAGCCATAATCCAAAAGTTGAGAATTTCAAGTGAACTCATGGGGAAAAAGAGAGTCAGAGAAAGTGTCTCTGGAAATTATTTGCCCAGGTAATATAGCTAGTAGTATGGCAGGGGTTATAAAAATCTGAAGGGTGGTATCACCTTGGGGTCTCTTAACCACACTATCTTTTAATTGGACATTAGATGCTAGGTGCCTAAAGCAGGTGGGATGTGAATGGTGAGAATTTTTTTACTTTCATCTATATTTTTAAAATAATTAGGGATAAATAAGTTTGGATTTGGCATTCATGAGCTTTTGAACTAATGGTATTCTGTCTTTAGTGAAGATGTAATTTAGGAGCAAACACATGGAGCAACCACAGAGTCATCTGAAGCCACTCAAGAACAGGAAAAATTGAAAATCAGAACAAGGAAGAGACATGCTACACGGGGCGACAAAGGCCTGCTGGAATGCTGGCAGTTATTTTGCAAGATTCCAGGGTCCTTGGATGATAGGACATGACACACCACAGGGACATTTGGAACATGTGAGTTAGAGCCTCAAGTGAGACTCTACTCCTCCCCAACCCATATCCATGGAGATTGAAATGGCTGAAAATAACTAACTCAAGGAGGTTGGAGACAAGACAGTGGAACAGAAAGAGTCAGAGACGACAAATAAAGGAATGTAACTGGGAGAAGATGTGAGGGAGAGGGTCACAGAGTATCAGGTGGTGATCTGATCATGGGATGCACAAGGCCTCTAGGGCTGGAATCCTGTTCAAAAAAAAAGCCTCAAGTGAGAGAAGGTGCCCAGCAGGGACACAAGGGGCTGCACCCACAGGCTGGGACATAGCCATCTGGGGTACTAGGGGCAGCTTAGGTATGCACAGTGGAGTGGGATTAGCTGAATATTAAGGGCTCCCTGTGTATTGACATTTTGATCATCTTCTTGGACTCTTGAATATGGATAAGTGCTGTCTAGGGTGGCAGAGTCTCTGGCCCTGGAAATCCCATGGAGCCCCTTCCTGGAGTTCGTGGCCTCCTCATTCATGACTGTCCCCCTTGGTTAGCTTTCTATGTTATCCCCAGGGCCCTTGCCATTCCACTTCTCTCTCTAGAACTTTCCCGTCTCCACTTATCACATGGATACCCACTCACTCCCTCTGGATTTTGCTTGGACATGAGCTTTTCAACAGTCTGGAGGTTCCCCCCGCTCATCCCTGTCTCCAACAGACAATCTCTGTGCCCCCCACATTGTGCCCATTGCCTTTACCTTTCCTGATCTACTCTATATTTACTTTTCTCTCTCCCCCCTTTCAAAATTATAAGCTCCAATTACATTGTATCCCCAATGCCTAGAACAGAGATGCTCAATAAATGTTTGTTCAGACAAATCCTGAATCAACATCTGCCACAGGAACTCAGCACATACCACCCAATTTTACTGACCCTTTTCTCCACCTAAACCTGTTTCTGAAGAGCTGAGATGTGAGGCCATGTTTCCAACAGAAACCGTAATGTGTAAGTGGAATCTCATCACGACTCTCAAAGAATCCACTCTCCTTTCACTGGTGAAACAGATCACATGACCAAGTCTGAGGGCAACAGAATCTAGGCTGGACTCTGCCCAATGAGAAAGATAAAATAATCTAATTTATGTCAGCTGCTAACATTCATCATCGTCACATGCTCATCATGCTCTTCATGACATCATTCTCATCAACATTATGTCACTATCATTGGCTTAACCATTGCTGTAATCACCATCATAATCATTTTCATCATTATTGCCACTGCCATCATCATCATCACCACCATCACCACCATAATCATCACCACCACCACCACCATCATCACCACCATCATTATCATCACCATCATCACCATCACATTTATCATCATCACCATCATTGCCATCATCAGCATCACCAGAAACTCTGAGGAGAGACAACAATTCAAAGAGTCAGCCCCTTTCATCAAGTTCATAAGCAAAGGTGGAACAAGAAATTTTCATGGCTAAGAATCTAGTGATGATGTGGTTTTGTACATCCAGGAAAGATGGGTGTGAAGTTCATGTGTGAGCACATGAGGGCCTGGTGAGCACATCATGATAAAGCCTGAGAGTGACCTGCTGTGCCCACTGAAGCAAGTATCTTTCTCACAGGAAAATCAATCTGCCTGAGGAAGATAAATGCACATTATGGGTAAAATACAAATGTGAGATTATGAAGAGCAGAGCAGTAACAGATTTAGGGTCAGGCAGTAAACTTTACTCTGTTATTCACTCTAGTTTGAAGAAAAACATAACATAATTAACAAGGTTGCATGTTTCCTAAGAATGTTTTTAACCTGATATCCTGGAATAATGACTGTCATCTCTATTTCAAAACTTACTGGGTAATCCGCGTGAACTTTCATTGTTTCATGGGGAAAGAAATCCATCAGTTTGTTAAAGCTAACAAGGGCCATCGATTTTACTTATTATTTGTAGTTTCTTAACTAGTTTTTTGCTTTGGTCTTTTTGGTGTCTCACATTTTCTCATGGTGATGAGTTATTGCCCCACAGGTAGCTGTCTTGGAGGAGATGCCCAGTAGTGAGTCAAAGTGATGGTCAGGATAAAGAATAATGGGACATCAGATATCTGTGGACCCAACACAGAATTAGCCTCACTGTACAAAACAGAGGTGCTCCTCAAAGTGCTGCCTGGAAAAATCCCTTGAATGGGTCATTGTTTGGAAAAGATCACTTTGTCTTTTAAGGTTCTGTCCTTCATTTCTCTTTGGCCTCCAGTGGGCAGAGGCCCCTGCCAAGTGAGCGTGAAATGCATTCTTTCCCTGGCTATTAGGAAGATGGCTTTGCCTCCCACCACCCAATTCTGCAGAAATAGACATCACATGAAGTGCTTTCTGACACTGCCATACGTCACTCCACCGTCTTATACACTCTGCAATAAGTAGGCTTTCCCAAAACCAAGGAGGGACAGGTGACAGGATAACAAAGGAGAAAGAGAGTGGGCTCCATAGCATTCATGGCTGAAATCACAGCTGTCTTTTCACATGGCCTCTGCATTTTGTTTTAGTGTCCATGCCTCAATCTCCTCAAACTTAAAATGAGAAGAGGATCCATCAGCCAGGATGATGCAGTTGACATTGGCAGGGCAGTTTTTCCATGAAAATAAGCTTGTGTGTTCAGATGTTCAAAGCTGGATATGACTGCCTAGGTGTGCCAGTGAGACACAAATCCTCATGTGAAGTTGAGTGCAGTTTTGCCACATGGAGTTGGTCCAAGGCTCCTCAGCATTGAGGACCTGGGTCTCAAGCATGTGGTCCCCCAGGATGCTATCAGTGGCTAGTGGACTTAACCTGACTGCTTAATGACCTGAGCACAGGACCACAAAGCACCAGCTCCCAACCCCCACCACTGCCTGATCTCAGCAGCAGCTGTGAAGTCAGATTTGTTATCTCCAGAAAGAAATGGAGTCCAAGAGGTAAGGCCCCTCCTCCCACACGTAGCACTGTTTAAGGACCAAATCCAGATTGATAGTCACACTTCTTATCCACAATACATGGAACCTCAAAGATGCCTCCTTCATCTTTTCCAGGTAAATTCAGGCAAGAGGACTGGGCTTCTTACCCTCTCAGCAGGTCTTTGACCACTGAGTTCCCAAACAGAGCCTTCCTCCAGTCCAAGTGAACTTTGTCCAAGGCCATATTTTCATGAAATACCAACAGCATTCCTTCTTCTGACTCTGGTCAGACAGTGCCAGCCCTACAAGTATGAAAGATCCTATGCCCAGAAGGGCCTCCAGTAGTTCTGCTGTGCTGTTCTCACCATCTAGAAATACTCAACATTTTCATCCTTGAACCTGTGCTCTGAAAGTGCAGCCTAGTGGAACAAAGGCAGTCCACAAGCACAGACTGCCTGCATCAGGCATGGCCATCCTTCCTCACCTTCCCATCCACCTGCAGAGCCTGCAACACACCAGGAGCACATGAGGCTGGGGCTGGCAGAATGCCTTGTCAGTCAGCAGGATGCATAGTGCGTACTGCAGGTGCATCATGAGGAGGCCGGGAAGACAAGCTGCCTCAACAAGTTGCTCAGCACCTAACCACACCTTGCTTTGAATGCAAAAAAGAGCAGCAGCATTCTAAGAAATATGACTGACCAAAGAGCTGCCTAGTGGATTTCTGTTACTCATCAGCATACCAAAAATCTTTCACTGTAGCAAACTTACTCAAGTACCTGCTCCAAAGTCACATTTTCCTTTGACCTTTACTCTATGTAAACATGACTGTAAAAGAAAATTACTATTGGATAGAAAAGTAAAGAAATCTGTCTCCCTGGATTGCACAGTTGTCTGTTTACTGGCTTCAAATGAAGTCTGAATGTTTAGCTAAACTACCAGCACTGAAGGCTCAGTCACTGAATACTGAAAACATTACTTTTGCAAGCTGCCCTAAAGCAATTCTCTAATTCAAATAAATATTTACTGCACATGTGCTCTCTGCATGGCACTGTTGAAAGTGCTGGATTTCCTGCAGAATAGACAGTACAAAATTACAAAGTTATTCCATATCTTTTTTTGAAATAATTTGTAAAGTTTAGCAACACTTAAATCACATGATGAAAGAATAGCAATGGAAACAGGCCATAACCTAGAACATTGACTCTTCTAATTAAAGGTTAAAATATTAAATTTCAATGATTACATGACTGAAGAACTGTATCCTAACAGCTTAGAATTCCAAAATGACAAGTATCACTCACATTTTAAGTGAACCAGAAAAAAGATTAAAAATTATTCTACACACAGCAAGTATGGAGTCTACCAGCTCTAAGAGGTCATTCTGGCTTAGAAATATAAAAAGATGTGAAGACAGACCCCAAATGATTTTTTTAAATACCAATAACTAACAGGAAATTTTGAGTAAATATTCTAACAGCTGGTATTAAATATAATACTCTAACAGCATATTCTTCATTACTGAGCTCAGATAACTGGACCAAGAATGCAAATTACTATATCTTATAGAAGATACAACCTTAATTATTCATCATAAATATAACCATCCATTACTCTGCCACAATATTCAAGACATTTTACAGCTTAGCAAGCATATCCATTTGAAAACCATCCACTATCTTTTTCTCTTGCAATGATACTACCCTTTAAGGTTGTTTCTCTAAAAGAACCCAACACCTGCTTCATTTATGTACAATAAATTAGAGCATTTTCTACTCTCATGTATAACTGATTAGAACTAGTTAATATTTTTTTTTAAAAAGAACCCAACAAAATCATGCCATATCCACAAAAATCTATAAAAATCAATTGTCAGTGATAACTGTGGATGGCATGTGCTTCGGATTCCCTTAGAAAGTTACTCTTCTAATTTTTTTCAGGTTCTTCAGAATTGTCATGTTTTGTGTTCTCAAAGTACAATTTTGCTAAACAATAAGCTTTTAGTAAATTTTGACTGACATGATTACTCTGCACGTGTTCCAAACACATCATACCCAAATTCATATCTACATTAAACACTACTAATCCTGAGTGTTCAGTAACCATGGAACCTAGACCATGAGCTCTGCAAGCACAATATCCAAGTATTCTCACCTTCACTGAGAAGCGGTATCCACTAAACAAAAGATGAAACCAACCATAGTATACAGTTATTGCATCTTATATTTATTGATTTTTGGAGTTTTACAAATGAATATGGCTTGTTTTAGGTAAATTGGTGAAAAAAGCACAGAAATTTAACTTATAGTTAAAATTATGAAAATTTACATCTCACCTCTTTTTTTTTTAAAGAGAGAGTGAGAGAGGGGAGAGAGAGAGAGAGAGAGAGAGAGAGAGAGAGAGAGAGAGAGAGAATTTTTAATATTTATTTTTTAGTTCTCGGCGGACACAACATCTTTGTTGGTATGTGGTGCTGAGGATCGAACCCGGGCTGCACGCATGCCAGGCGAGCGAGCTACCGCTTGAGCCACATCCCCAGCAACAAACATCTCACCTCTGACACTGATTTTAATTAAAATTGTGAAATAATACCTGCTACAGCTTGAGTTCCATTGAAGATAAGAGCCAATTTGTTCCTTGTGATACCTCTGCTGTCAATTACTGCCCTCCTGTTGCATTTTACTTTGAAGAAAAACACTGTTGTGTGGAGTAAGATCTACTTATAATTTGAAATGATCTTGGCACTGTGCTTAGCAGTTGATATGCAGCAGCTCTGCTCATCCTCACAACAATGCTATAATGGAGAATATTATAGACAGTGTCACTAACCTTAATATACCTGTCCAAGGTCACTGAGCTACTTCCCATTATTAACAGCACAGAGTATATCCTGAATCTTTTATCAAGAGGGCCCCAAATAAGACCACACCTGCCAGAGAATATGGATTCATCCCACCATGAGTACCTCCCATTTAATCTCAGCAAATTTATCTTTCTCGAATTCACCTTATCTGACCATCTGCCTTGGCATGGAGGAGAAACAACATAGTGGCAGAGCTGGTGTGGGCAACAATTTATCTTCCAAGTTTTGGCATTTAGCTAGCCTTCATTGTCATATCTTGCAAAGCTAGAAAAGATCAAGATCTCTTTAGTAAAATGACATATATGGAATGGCCTTACCAGCAATGCTATTATCAATTCTGACAATGTTTAAAGTGACTTTAAATATTTTAAATATTCAAAACAATTCTGATCTTAAATGAAGCAGTGTTTATCACATAAGCAAATGATTCATGTCATGTTATAACACATAAGATATATAAATGAGTAATTTATCCTTCATTCCTCCAAAAATGACTTTGTATTTCATTAATGAAAATAGAACAATGAGTTATCTGTGGAACTGAGTATCACACCCAAGGCTTCACACATGTGAGGCAAGCCACATCTCCAGCCCAGAATGCTGGTGTTTGAATGATGCTGTTGGAGTAACAGTGTAGTGCCAGCCCAGCCATCCACTGTCCTCTGACAAAAATTCCTATTTAACTGCTACATACACTGATGTTTCATGGATTACATCCAGAAAAGAAGTTTACAGAAACCATATAACGTCTACCTTTTTAGAATTGCTGTACACTATATTGTACTCTTTGAGATGCAGAAAGAAATTTCAATTCAGACTTCACTAACATAGGAGCAAGAATAGTTAAACAGCATCTACTGTTCTTTGTTAATTAAGAAAGATTGCTCAGCCAGATTGTTGGCACACACCTATAGTCCCAGTGGCTTGTAAACATGAAGTAGGTGGATTGCAAGTTCAAACCCAGCCTTAGAAATTTAGTGAGGCTTTCAGCAACTTAACAGAACTCTGTCTCAAGAACAAATTAAAAAAAAAATTGTTGGGAATGTGGCTCAGTGATTGAGCACCCTGAGCTCAATTCCTAGTACAAAAAAAAAAAAAAAAAAAAAAGTCAGAAAACATAGAAACAGAATAAGCTGCACTGTAAAAAATTTTAATGACTTTATCTAAGAGCTAATAAAGGTACCTCTGAAAATCCATGCTAGTCTCTGGAAAGTCATAGCGAAGAAATTAACCAATCCCTAGAGAGGCTTCTATTAGTGAATGAAGTCAAGTGAATTGTAACAGAAACATAACATCTTGAAAGTCACATCCAAAACTAAGCTGGTCTAAAAGTGAACTCTGTTTACTTCCTGCATTCTAGTCTACTCACTTGTGAACCTTGTTCTTGCACAGAAATGCTGTCACCATGGTCTACCCAGGCCACAAACTTCTGAGGCATTCCCAATCTTCATCTTCAGATCTAAACATCTGCCCAAGCCAACTCGAATAACCAAAGAGGAACAGATGGCTCTGCTCCACAATCCTTCCCTGATTCTGGAAATGCTAGTGATGAGGGCATGGAGTTCCCAGCAAAGCTTCTGCCCGAACAGGGGGCACAAAACCCAAGGCTAAGAGTGCTCTTGGGGGCTGGGGTTGTGTCTCAGTGGTAAGCAATAGCCTAGCATGTGTAAGGCACCAGGTTTGATTCTCAGCACTACATAAATATAAACAAAATAAAGTTCATCAACAACTAAAAAAAATATAAATAAAAAAAAGAGTGCTCATGGGATTTTAAAAAGCACAGCTGGAAGGAGACCCTCTTTCCTCCCTCTTGTGGGAGAGCCTGAGTATGGCCCCTGCTCTGTCCCTTAGCCCCTAAGGCCCTAAAATTATGCTGGCTTCTGTAGCATTTCATTCCTTTGAATCTTTCTTCAGAAATCTTCTTTCTTCAGTAATCCTCCTTTTAAATTATGATGGTTGATTGCAGCCAAGCATCCTGACTTACACCTTCTAAACATTTCCAATCTCTGTGTCCACATCTATCAGCAGTGTCCTAGCTCAGGTCCTCATTGGCTCTCATCCCACAGCCCCACAAGTCTCCTGTCTCTAGTCCTCACAAACAGCTTCTGTGGTACAGATAACAGGAAGGTCCATGTTCCCCACACACATCCAAACTCATCAATGGCTCTCCATTATTAAAGAAAGATCTAAATTCCTTAACAGGACTCACCCAAATCTCTATATACAATCTTCCCTCCAGTCAAACAGCTGTTCCTCTTTGACTCACATTTTAGCTCTGACTACCCAAAATTGCTTGGGTTTGGTCTGGAGCTCAGATACACACACCACACCAAATTAATTAGTAAGTAGAAAGTTCCCATTCTTGAAAACCTAAAGAAATCAACAAAATATGACTTTCTTCCAGCTTGCTTCTAGGTATCAAAGTCATCACATTGATGTCTACATTTCATTACATCAAATTCCTAAATATTGTTGTTACAAATAACTGGTGCCAATGTACATAACACACAGCAGCAGCAAATGTCTGAAAGGAAGAATCATAGGCTATAACAAAAGGTTCTGATCAGCGATGAATCTCTGCAGACAGAGCACCAGCACTGACTCCCTGAGAGGCTTTCTCACCCAGACATTTCCCCTGTTTCTCCACTGGTGCCACTACCCTCTGTAGAAATCTGTAGACTGGCACATGACCTCTGCTTCCTTAAGGACAGGACCATGTTCCAAGTATCCCTGGATCTCCAAGACCAGTCCTCAGAATACATTAGACACCTGTAAATATTTAGAGAATAATGTGTGCATTCTGGGCTAAGCAGATTTTTTTAAAGTGCACTGGATATCAAGTTAGAAAACTTGGGCTTCTTCCATTAAATGTGATGAAAATATTTGAAAACAAAAAATATTTTTAATATCTCTAACCCATTGTGTAGTTAACTAAATGATCATTGTTTCTGTAGAAAAAAAATATTGGAAGATGTTGAGAAATAAGGTCTGTTTTTTTTTAACTTATAGAAAATTTCAGAGAAAAATGCATAAGCAGTCAAAAAACTGGTAAATTGGACTTGAACAAAAAACCTATTGGCCTTATCAGAATGAAAAGACTATAGAATAAGAAAAAAATTTATACTTCATACATCTGATAAGTGTACATTTGTGTATATCCAGAATACAGAAGAACTATTAAAACTAAACAAAAAAAGGACCGCTCAATTTTTAAAATGGGTAAAGAATCTGAATAGGAATTTGTCTAACAAAGATAAACAATGGCTAACAAGTACATGGAAATATTGAATATCATTAGTTATCAGGGAAATGCAAATAAAAACCACAATGCAATGCCACTTCATACCCACTAGGATGACTACTATGGAAAAACACCATGGCACAATGTTGGCAAAGATATGGAGAAATGGAATCTTCAAACATTGCTGATGGGAATATAAAGTGGTTGAGTCACCTTATAAAACAGTCTGGCAGAGTTTCTTATGGCCCATAAATTTCAATCCTAAGTATCTACCCCCCAAAAAACAGAAGTCAACTCAAAAACACCAATATTCACAGCAGCATGATCATAAGAACCACAAAGTGAAAGTCACTCAAATATCCATCAACTGATAAATGGATAAGCAAACTGTAGTGTATCTACATAACAGAACACTATTTAGCAATAAAAGGAATGAAGTTCTGATATGTGCTACCTCAAAAACAGGCTAAAAAAACAGATACAAAGGGCCATATATTGAATGATTACATTTATATATATATATATATATATATATATATATATATATATATATATATATATATATATATATCATGTCCAAAACAAGTAATTTCACAAAGAGATAAAGAAGATTCATGCCTACATGGATACAAGAGTGAGTGGAGACTGACTGCTAAAGGGCATGGGTCTTCTTTGGGTATGACAAATGTGTTTCAGTATTAGATAGCTGGATAGGCACACAACTGTGTGAATATACTAAAACTCAGTGAATTGCACTTTTAAGGAGTGACCTTGATGGTAATGTGAATTATATATCAATAAAGCTGTTATTTTTGAAAATGGCTGCCCAAATCCTATACTAACACCTCTGCACAACGGTCTGGTTGAATGAATCTGCTTGTGACAGAATAAGCTATCAGAAGAACACACAATCTATTTAAATCAGAAAATAATCTATGTTCCTACCAATAAATCCCTATTTCAACCAACCATAAAACCAGATCAAAAGTAGACAGAGCAAAGAACAAAAGAGCATGCAATTCAACAATTAGCTGGAAGGTTATAGAATAAAACTAACCAAAGATTGTCTACCCAACTTTCCAATCAAATGATCACTTACTCTGCCAGTCTAATTTAAACTTTATGCCTAATATAGAAAGAAACTGTTTCAAATACAGAAAATCCAACCCACTTAATATGTAATAAAGTCTTTTCTTTTTTTTGGGGGGGGGTAGTTTTTGATGGACATAATTGCTTTATTTATTTATTTGTTTGTTTGTTTGTTTATTTATTTATTTATTTTGGTGCTGATGATCAAACCCAATGCCTCACACATGTCAGGCACGTACTCTACACTGACCCATAATCCCAGCCCTGTAATAAAGTCTTAATATTTATTTAAATGTAGTATAAAAATTTTAACAATTGCAGCTAACAGAAGAAATAAAGAAAAAGGCCTTCATTTTTAATTACAAATTCTGTTTAATCCTTCACTTTCCAGGAATATTTTTAGTAGTTTTTATGGCACAAAATTAAAGAAATTAACTCATAAGTAAAATGAAAGGCACTGTATAAACAAATTCCTGTACTCCCACAGAAAAGATTCAAAAACCTAAAACTTCAATATTTTAGAAAACAAACAAGATTACATCATTAGTCACAATAAGATAGCAGAAGGAAAAGTCCAGGAAAACCTCATTAATTTGGCCCAGTAATGAAGACTCAGTAATTTAAAGTCTGCCTTGATTTAATTTCAGACTATTTATTAAGAAATATTTGCTAGGGGCTGAGGTTGTGGCTCAGCAGTAGAGTGCTTGCCTGGCACATCAGGGCCCTGGGTTCAATCCTCAGCACCTCATATAAAATCAATAAAATAAAGGTATTGTACCCAACTACAACTAAAAAATAAATATTAAAAAAGAAACAATTTTTAGGCAAAATAAAGTGCAAATAAACTTGCTAGAGTATTATTTAATTGATTTAAAAGTTTCACATGCAAATAACTTCTGCAAAAATAATAATTAAAACAAGTTACATGTATTCTTTAGAATCCTGCATTCTAATAGAAATAAAGTGTATAAAATAGAGACTAAAATACTGCTTAAATCTGTTAAACCACAAATTGTTCTATGTCTCTATTTACTTTGGCTGTGAAAAACTGGTTTAGGAGTCAGAAAAGCTTCCCAGGCAAGTCTCAGACAAAAACTTATTCATTCTACTCAAAGTCTGGCAATCTAATTTTCTGCTTTTATTTTAAAAAATGTGAACCATACAATTATATTTACTTTATTTTGGGGGGCATTTACTTTATCATTATTTTCAAATAACATATTGTGAAAAATATTGCCATGTCTATACTGAGAAACATAAACAGATCTTAAACAAGATCCAGCAGCATACTAAGTTTAAATACTTACTCTGCCCATTAAAAAAAAAGATTTAAAATACAGGACTTATGTGATTCTAAAAACTAAATAAAATATAGTCCACATCAAAATTTGAAATAAAGTACCATCGAATGTTATGGCAGCAAGTGCCATAGAGTTATACATATCTAAATTTAAAAGAAACCATGTTAGTCTTCTCTAAATTAAAATGTATACTATTCTCTTTTGCATCTTTAACTTAATAATGACAATATACATCAACCATTGGGAGGTTGAGGCTGAGGCAGGAGGATCCTACATTCAAGGCCAGTCTTAGAAACTTAGTGAGGCCCTAAGCAACTTAGCAAGATCCTGTCTAAAAATTTTAAAAAACATAAACAAAAGGGCTGGGGATGTGTTTCAGTGGTAAAGTGCCCCTAGATTCAATCCCCAGTACCATAAAATTAAACAAAGAAGTAAATAATGATTTGGGTGTCTGTGGATGCCTACCATTTAGGTAGGTATTTAGTGCTAAATGAAAACTGGTGAATAAATCGCCAATTGGACCATATTGTCCCAGCCTTGGGTTATTCAGTAAACAAAGTTAATTGAAGTGAAAAAAAAGCACTCTCAGGAAAGGCAATCTAGATGTACTTTATATATAGAAGACAGTTCAAAGAATAAACAGGAGGTCAATGATAAAGTTGAGAATCTGCTTCATGTGAGGTCATCTTTATATGTAACTCTTATTTGATTGAAATAAAATGTAAAGCAAACATAAAATTAAAAATCATATTTACATCAGGATGTGATAAAATCTTTGGACAGAAGAGATACACATAATTTTAGAGATGATCGCACAATCATATAGTTTACATAACTCATAAAAACTATATTATCACCCAATTATGGAAATAATATTCTGTATGCTATTCAGCCATTGGGATCCCTGTTTGAAAATTGTTAAGAAATTTATTTTGAAAGTTACTTTAGGCTTTCCTTCAGGTGAATAAAACACAAAAGTACTGCTCTTTGTAGAAGAAAACATTCTGTATTCAAAGCAATTATAGCTGGTTGATCAAGTTTTCAAATATTGCTTTTAATATTTCCTTTTTAGGTGTTTTTTTTTTTTTTTTTCACGGTGGACACAATCTTTTTATTTTATTTTTATGTGGTGCTGAGGATTGAACCCAGTGCCTCATACAGTCCAGGCTAGTGTACCACCACTTGAGCCACATCCCCAACCCTCAAATTTTCATATATTAACAATGAGTTAAAATCAAGGCAAAAGACCTAAAAAGAACTCAATATATTTAAATATTTTCATCATATTAAATGTGTAAGAATATCTGACACGTAAGAATCACTAGTATATTGTTAAGGAAGAGAATTCTTTATGTTAATAAGAATGTTGAATGAAAGAAATCTTTGAATAACACAAGTTTACAGTGGAACACACGTATAATCCCAGAAAATCAGGAGACTGAGGCAGGAGGATCACAAGTTCAAGGATAGCCTCAGCAACTTAGCGAGGCCCTGTCTCAAAAAAAAAAAATTAAAATTAAATGTGCTGGGGATCTAATTTACTAGTGAAGTACCCATAGGTTCAATCCCCAGTACCAATAAAACATATGTTATCTCAAAAATGTACTTTTTTTCCCTATTGGATTAGCAAAGATTAAAAAGATTAACAAAACTTGGTGTGAGCAAGGGTTTTGAAAATAGGATTCTCATGGACATTGAGGAGGACAGTTTTTACAGATAACAGCTTAGCTATATTTATCAATATATAAAATGTATATAATCTTTGACCTGGCAGTTTTACCTCTAAGAAGATAAGTGAATAAGTATACTATAATCAATATACCATTATTAACAAGAAAGAAAAACAAGTAACAATCTAAATGGTTATGAAAGGAGTAGCTAGATAAAGTATGATGCCTCTAAATAATAGAAAACTAGGCAGGCAAGTCTGGGTTGTAGCTCAGTGGTAGAGCACTTGCCTGGCATGTGTGAAGAACAGGGTTTGATTCTCAACACTGCATATACAAAGGTCTATTGACAACTAAAACAATAATTTAAAAAACAAAACTAGGCAGCCAGTAAAATTATCACCCATGATTATGCACATCAGGTTCAACTCCCAAATGGAGATATATATAGAATACTATAAAAATGACCACATAGCTTCATATATAGAGAGAGACTGCTGTGTATTTAAAGTCTTATATATACTTTCATATCCAACAATAAGTTTCCAAAAGTGAGTTAATGGTTGCCATTTCTTTGTGCAGGAGTTGAGGGCTTACTTTTGTCATTATGTTGTTTTATATGGGTAAAAATTTTGCTAATTATTATAATAAAAAATCACAACAAATTTTAAGAGAAAGAAGTGCCTCTATATCACCAAAATTACTTCAAATCTTTTCATCTTCCTATTTAAGAGGAAAGAATTCATTGAATGTTGCAAGTAAATGTAACACAGGATCTCCTTCTCAGAACCACACTTTAAAATGACAAGATAATAGAAATTAAAATGTTAGAGTCAAAGAGATAGGGAAAGACAAACATCATTATTCAAACAGCACACATTATTGGCATCCACCTTACTACCCAGAGGTTGTATGAACTCAAACACTCCTAAAGCAATATCCCTTTTACACATTAAGGAAGCAGACTAAAATAATAATAATAATAATAATAATAATAATAATAATAAGAAGAAGAAGAAGAAGAAGAAGAATTATTAAAGAATTTTTAAAATGTAAAATCATAAAACACTTACCACAGTAAAAATATTTAATTATTTTCCTGTCTTACATTCTTTCATAGTACCTTTCTTAAAAACCTGAAAAAAAAGTTTGGAGAAGTTAAATAGATTTTAAATATATACCTTTAATCTGATGTTTATTTCCTTTAGATTTCTGTTTTTCTGGAACTAGACAAAACAGTTCAAAAGTACTCATGGGAAAATAAGCAAGCAAGAATTCCCAAAAATATGAAAAGCAACAAGGGGAAACTAGTTTTAAAAGATATTAAAACTTTTATAAAACAACTAATGTGATACTGATATATGAAGAAAAAGACTACTAGAATACAAAACTCAGAGACACCCCAATACCTCCAAAAGTTAACAATACCATAAGAGATTCAAAGAAGGGCTCTAAAAGCAACAGATGAAAATAACAGACACACAGAAAAAGATAAAGTTGAACATATGCATCATTCTGAACACCAGAATAAATCCTAATTTGAACATTTAAATGTAAATGTGATACCATAAAAGTACTAAAACAAACCATGGGCAAATTCTAAAAATCTTGGAGGCCTTTCAGTGACTTAAACTCCAGATACCTGGGCTGGGGCTTTAGCTCAGTGGTAGAGTGCTTGCCTAGCACTTGTGAGGCATTGGGTTTGATCCTCAGCACCACATAGAAATAAAGAAATATTTTTTTTTAAAAATCAAGATTCCGGGGCTGGGGATGTGGCTCAAGTGGTAGCGCGGTCACCTGGCATGCGTGGGGCCCGAGTTTGATCCTCAGCACCACAAACAAACAAAGATGTTGTGTCCGCCAAGAACTAAAAATAAATAAATATTTAAAAAAAATAATAATAAAATAAAATAAAAATCAAGATTCCGTAATGATTAATATAAACTGTAAAATTTAAAGGAAAAAAATGTAAGACTTTTGTATATCAAAATATGTGAAGGTAAATAAAAATAAGTGAAAATCTGGGGAAAACTAGAATTGATATTACACAGGGCTAATCTCGCCAATTTACAAATTTCTAGAAATTGATAATGGGAAAAAAGCAACCCAAAACAAAAATGTGAAAAAACTCATTAACAGAGAGTTCACAAGAAAAAAAATACAATTAGTTTTTAAGCATAATATGCTCAGCCTTATTAATAATGATAGCAATCCACATTAAACTACTCTATATTGATAATTCTCATCTATCAAACTGTTAACAAATTCAAGGGTTGTACACAGTACATTGGAAAGGTGCCAGGAAAAAATAGGAACTCTCTCATCCACTGCGATCTGCCCTCTTGTATCTGTGGTATTCGGACTGGATTCAACAATCATAGGTGAAAATATTTTTTTTTAATTGTCATACTGAACACATACCAACTTTTTTGTTGTCACTAGTTCCTAAACAATACAGTGTAACGACTATTTACATGCTATTTTTATTGTATTAGGTCTTCGAAGCAATCTAAAGATGATTTAAAAGTATGTGCAGAAAGTGCATAGGTTATATGCAAATACTATGCTTTTTACATAAGAGACTTAAGCATCCTTGTATTACAGTATCCACAAAGGGGTCCTCAAACCAATCCTCAGTGGATAATGAGGAGCAACTGTACTTGTGGGAGTTTAAAACAGTGCAACACCTAAGAAAAGAAGAATTTAACTAAATTATAAATGCACTGCCCACTGGCACAGCGATCCCACTTCCAGGAATGTATCCCACAGATGTACTTGCACATGTATAAAATGATATGTATACAAGCTGTTTCACCATAGTATGGTCTGTGGTAAACCTAGAAACAACCAAAACACCCACCAGGGGGGGCTGGCTAAGAAAACCAGGCACTTAATAGACACTGTTTAAACACAGCTGTTTTTTTTTTTTAAAGTGTTTTTTTTATAAGCAAATATTATATTCTTTCTAAATAAATACTAATAGGAAAAAATCTCAAGAGCATATAAAGAAAAAGCCATAAGATAGAATTACTTACATAGTATTCTACGTTATATATATATATATATATATATATATATATATAAATATATATATATATATATATATATATATATATGAGTACATTGGCATTTCTCCTACTATAAAAGGAAACAATTGACATCTATGGGAAATAAATTAAAGGTGGTTATCTAAAAAAGAGGGGTGAAGGGGGGCAAAGCAGTTGGAAATCACATTTTCCCAAGCATGCTTGTGTCATTTTAACTTTTGAAACATAAGAATATGTTATCTACATTAAAAGAATTTTTAAACATTAAAAAGAATACTTACAGAAAGAAGAGAAAGAGACACCCATAGATAAGACTTAAAACTAAGGATTAAAGAGATTTTTTTGCTCTGAAATTAGATGCTGAAAAGCAATCTTGGTGTGGTCATTGAAAAAAAAATGCTTTTTTCCTCTTCAATCAAGTTAAAGAATATGATAATCTGTTTTTAAAAATCTATTTGAATGAGTAAGAACTTTGGAAAGGGAAGAAAAGTGTAAAATGAGGAGACTCTAGTATAATGGTTCTCCAAGTACCAGCAGCGTCAGCATCATGTGATAACTTCTTAAAATTAAAATTCTCAGGCTCCCACACAGACTACTGAATCAGAAACTTTGTAGTAGTCCAGTGATCCTGGTAACACCATCAAGTCTGAGAGTCACATATCTTGTCTGGATCTTCCCACAAGTTCAGGTACACCACCAGTCTGCATTTCAAACAAGCTCCAGGACATAGGACCACACTTGGATAAGCAAAGCTGGAGTCCTCCAGGGGGGAAAAAGTTATGTAACCTTCATATGATTGACTTTCCCATGAAACCTGTCCTCAGTATCAGATGGAAAAAGTCCTTATACAGGCTTCCTAGCCAAGAAATATCATGGAGCTAGTTTCCTACGTAAACTGTGTACACAGAGAACAAATGTTTTCAAATACATTCTTATAAAAACTATAACAACTATGAATCATTGAAATTCAACTTAAGGATGTCTCACTTGAAAAAAATTATAAGTGGACCTACAGACTTACAGAAATAGGGTAAAGAAACAAAAATAATCCATATCCCATAAATTCTGCTTGTGTTGTCTGAACAACTTAACCTCTAACTGCCCGCCACGTGCTTTCATGAAAAAGCACCAAGAAGTTTGTTTCCCTCAAACCCTTTTCAAAAAAATTGTCCTCATGTTGATGAACACTGGTCTTCCATTTGTTTTACACAAGGACAAAGATCTGTATAGGAATCTTCTGAATAAAAAATCCTAGCTTAGCAGAGTGCAGCACAACGTCCAGAAGGCAGGCAGCTTTAGAGCAGTGGCACCGCAACGAGATTCGGACCCAAGCTTGAGCCCTCCCTAAGCCCCAGAGCTGCCCCAGACTCCCACCCCGGCTCCCCGATGGCGCTCGTCCATCTGTCCCCAGCCATGCCGCCCAGCCCCAGGACCCGCGCCTTGAGCACCCCCCCCTTCACCTTCCTCTTCCTGGCACCGCCTGCCACCAACCCGCTGGCCACCACGTTGGTGGAGCTGGAGAAGGCCCTGCCGCTCCTGGGCGCCGGCCGAGAGGGCCATGGTGGGGGGGGGGGGCGGCAGCGACAAGGGCCATGGTGGCCCCAAGCATAAGAGCAGCCGCAGGAAGAACCAGCCAGGCAAGTACAGCCAGCTGGTGGAGGAGACCGCAGGCTGGGCGAGCAGAAGCTTGTCGCTGGCGGGCATCTATGCAGAGACCAGGAAGGTGGTGAGGTTCGACCAGCAGAACAGCCGCACCTACCTCAAGCACTTTGTGCAAGCTGGTGCAGAATGACTTGCTACTGCAGGTCCAGGGCACAGGCTCCACCTGCTCCTTCAAGCTCAATTGCCAAAAGCTGGCGGCCAGCTAACGGTGGGCCCCTTTTCCACGCCTGCTGTGCACAAACCCAAGAAGCAGGCAGCAGGCGCCACGCGGAGCCCTGACCCACCAAGGGTGCCACAGCCGACAAGCAAGCACCCGGAAGGCCGCTGCCACCGAGAACAAGAGCAGCAAGGCCAAGAAGGCAGCGGCTGGGAGCAAGAAGTTGAAGAAGGCAGCCAAGCCCAGTGTCCCCAAGGTGCCCAAGGGCTGCAAGTGAGCGCCCAGGCCCTACATGCGACAATGAGGAGGGGGACCACCCCCGCTGGGCCAGGACCTCCTCTCCCCTCCCCCACCAGACGCTCTCCCCTCCCCTTCCCAAGGGCTGCAGGGAGATTTTTGAAACAGCCGGAGTGACGCCCTTAGCAATGGCGTCGCCATGGTTACCGCCCCACCCGGGAGCCAATGGGCAGGGCCCTGGTTGGCCAGCTGTCTTCAGCCTCCAGGCCTGGCCCCCTCCCTCTCACCACTTCCGGGCTCGCAACAATTGCTCTGGGTGCAGGGCAGCGCAGCGCTCCCCTACCCCCCAAGCCACAATAAAACATTCTTGACCTTTGCAAAAAAAAAAAAAAAAGGATTCTAGTTTAGACAGAAAGATTTAGAAGTGGACCGTGGTGGCACATGCCTGTAATCTCAGCAGCTCTGGAGGCTGAGACAAGACTCTCTCAAATTCAAAGCCAGCCTCAGGGATGGTGAGGCACTAAGCAACTCAGTGAGACCCTGTCCCTAAATAAAATATAAAATAATGCTGGGTATGTGGCTCGGTGGCTGAGTGCCCCTGAGATCAATCCCTGGTATGAACTCCCCTCCAAACAAAAGAAGGATAACTTCTTTTTTGCAAGTCACCTTTAAATAGTTTTGTGTGACCAATGTGCTGTCTTTTACCACAGCTGAAGTTTCTGGTTATAAGTGAGACTGCAATCCATGTCATATATTGTCCTTTCTTTATTTCTCTTCTACATGTAAGTGAAAGTATTGCACCCACATTCACTTATGTGTGTAGGCAGGTTCTGTTGTGTACAAACCTCACTGCTCAGTAGCAAAGTGGGCTTGATAAACATTCAATACCAGGGAGAGGAGCCTTGGTTCTGTGGTTGACAACTAACTCTTCCAGACTGGAATCCCATGCTTCAAGGGTACTCAAACTTTCCTTTGCCTGAGGCAAGGCTTGGGCTCCAGCATTTCACTTTCCTTGGGCGAGTGACCCAACCCCTGGAGTACAAAGGTCACTCTAAGCCTACCTCTGCTTTCTCACACAGGGCCAAATGATAGTTTAGGGGTGGAAGTGAAAGGAAAGTGACCACAACACTCGGAATGACCAAGAGATCTTTATTGCAGCAGTACAAAATAGGAGGAGAGAGAGAAAAAAGAGAGAGCAAGGGAGAGTGAAGCAAGAGATTGAGACAGAGAGAACAAGAGATGCCCCCCCCCCCCGCAGGAGAGAGTTTTTAAAGCCAAATTCTAATGGGATCTCTGGGTCTCCAAGCTGTCTTGTTGGCGGATAATGATTGGATTACACAGTAGTTGCTAAGGGTATCCTTCTCTGCCTTGAGGCAGATGGGACAGGGGTCAGATGTGGGTTTCTGTTGCACCAGATGGGTGGGGGTCCAGTGTTCAGACTTGATGTAAACAGGTGATAAAGGATCAGACAGGTGGGGGGGGGTGTTGGGTGCATGTGTTATCCTGCAGCTAACATCCATTAAGCCTGCCCTACAGACAACATGGTTCAGACTGTCCTGAACCTAATATTCCTTCCATTTGTTTTTCTAAGTGACATGGGAAAATCATAAAATCCTCTGGCTACATCCTGCTTAATGGTGGGCAAGGTGGGACCTAGGAGAGAAAGTGGAGGAATGTTCAGGGACAGGTCAGGGAACACCAGGCAGCCAGAAATAACACCCAGTGGCTATATACAGTTTTTTTTTTTTTTTTTTGGCAGGGGTAAAGTCCATAAAAATTCCTTGAAACCACAAGTTATCAATAGCACCAAATCAGTCTTGGGCAGAGGAGATCCTTGGTAACAGCCATTGGTCCTGTCGTAAGGACTCTAGGAAGTATCAGAGGTAGCTCTGTTGATTCCAGTAATGTTAAGGGTGACAGCCCAATTTCAGCCAGTGGAAGCAAAATTGCCTTGATCCATAAATTGAGAGTGGGTGGTGTAATCCTGGTGCCATGTCACTTAGATGTTAAAGCATCATCTGTGTTTGGAATAGAAACTTAAAAGAAATTTAATGATTAGTAAAAGAAGAACAGGATTGGTGAGAAATTTTGAGTTTGATGGGCGTGGTGGAAGTTCAAGACTGGATATTTGTAACAGGTGCCTTTTTTAGGTGGGAGACATGGTACCAGCGAGAATGCCTAAAAGCTTGGTCACTATTGGGGTAGTAAGTATGACTGTATGGGGTCCCATCCAGCAATGACTGAGAATGCAGTTCCTGAAGTAAGACTGAGTCACCTAGTTGAAGAGGGTCCAATTTAGTTTGTGGTTGTGCTGGGATTGAGGCAATGAATGTTGCAGGAAGGCACTGGTCTGCTTGTTTCCTGAGAAGTGGGGGCTGGATTTTTGTCTGACTGGGTGGAGGTTGGAAGTCTGAACCTGGGAATAATCTGCTTGATGAGGAAAAAGGTGATGGTGTCAGCAGTTTCCCTGGATGTAGGAAAATCTTCTATCCAACCTGAAAAAGTATCAACCAAATAAGTAGGTAGTGAAGCTTTTTGTGCCTAGGCATGTGAGTGAAGTTGACCTGGCTGATCTGGCTGGTGGCTCCTCATCTGATGTGTGGGGAGTTTAGATTTGATGCTTCCTTGTGGAGATGCTGTAGAGCAGACAGACCAAGCAGAGTGGACCTGCCAGAGAGCAGATCTCATTTCTAGGAAGTGAAAGAGAGGTTGTAAAATCTGGAAAAGGGGTTATGAAGGGTGTTAGGTGGGGGCAGAGTCTCTGGAGCTAATGTTATGCTTGAATTTGGGATCCCCAAAAGACCACCAGAGACCCAAGATTGATGTAAGCAGCAAAGAGGTGTTTATTGTGAGCTAGCTCGGTCCTCCGTATGCACATAGCAAGTGGTGACACTGAGAGGCCCCAAGCCCAGGGTTTGCAGCAGTTTTATACATTCTTTGGAGAAGGGATTAAGTGGCAGGAGAGAATATGAAAAGGATTCTTGGTTAGTTCAAGGGGTTGATGCTATTAAAAATGATTGGTTTAAACCACAAGGGTGTGGCATGCCCAGCTTCAGGGCTTCTAGTTTAGATATTGGCCACCACACCTAGGTGGGAGGGAGCATCTGGAATTTCGGATATTTCAATATCGTGGCCTATCTTCAGGGATCACCATCTGCAGCTTTTTTCGAACTGTTTCCACAGAGCTTTTCTGTGGTATTTTCCTGACTTTAGGACTATAGTAGGTCAAAGGTTAACTTTCAGAGCAAAATGAGGTCACAAGTAGAATGAGGTTGCTTAGGTCTTTCAGTGGATCTGCAAATTAATACAAATCTGGATATCTGTATGAAGATTAAAAAAACTAGAAATGAATATTCGGCCTAACCTGTGCCTGAGGGCTTAGGAGATCCTAGTTTTGAGCCCTGCTGTCTCCTTCAATATTTATTCAGGATCACTTTACAAAACACTCTTTCTTGAGGCTGTGATTCTCATCATCTTAACACAGTGACCCCAGGTGCTTTCTGTGACCTTGGCAGGAAAAAAGCAGGAATGCTGAGAAAGTGTCCTGAGGCTGAGCGGAAGGGGCCCAAGTGCATTCCATTAATTGTTTCCCTTGATGATTTTTTTTTTTTTTTGGTTTTTAAATTTATTGATTTTTTGGTTTTCGGCAGACACAACATCTTTGTTGGTATGTGGTGCTGAGGATCGAACCCGGGCCGCACGCATGCCAGGCGAGCACGCTACCGCTTGAGCCACATCCCCAGCCCCTCCCTTGATGATTTAATGGTTCCTTTTTTTTTCTTTGTTTTTTTGCAGTGTTAAATTATAGAAAAAAAATACTGAAAATTGAAAAACAAATGTGTTCCTGAAGCCAGAATTAGACAGGCAGTAAGTACAGATAGATAACTTGAGTCAGGCAAGGTCAAGAAGACCAATTTTGAGTGATTCCAATCATTTGGAGACTGTCCCACAAGGGAAGAATTTAACTCTCTCAGAGTGCTTCTTTGACCCTTGTCAAGAACCTCACACCTCCACCTGGAACCATGGTAATCTGTCCCAAAAATTCCCCCTCTTTACAGGAAGCTTTAAGGTGGTTCATTTGTCTTTGGCTCTCTGCACTGCCCTTCCCCCTTCAGCCAACCTGGGTTCCACCTTTGGGCCACTCCACCAAGAATTTCTTGGCTAGTTCTGGGCGTAGTCAAGGATTCAGGAAGGAGAAAAATAAAAAGAAAAGGCATGAGAACAAAGAAAGCCTAGAACACAAAAAAGGACAGAAATCCTCACTTCTTCGGACACCAGTGTTATCGTTGTTTGCCAGTGACGAGTCCTTGCTTTTCCAATGCTGAAGTATTGCACCAGAGAAGCACGCCAAGGCAAGGTCAGAGGGGAAAGTAGAAGTTTATTAAAGGACAGCAGAAAAGACTTCTCCCGGAGGAAGAAGGGGACCGAAGAGATGGTATCTGTGGAAGGGTGATGTCTTCTTTTTATAGCTAAGGTTTTCTTTTAGCTTTCCTGCATTTATGTCAGTATTTCCGTCCTTTGTTCTATTATATTTCAGTGATGGAATGTAGGTGGGAAGGCCTGAAGAGTGGGGCACACGTGGGCCAAAGGTAGTCTTGTGAATCCAGCAAGAAGAGCTGACCAGATTCCCTCTAAGAGTGTAGGAATGTAAGAAAAAAGTTCTCACATCTGTTGAGAATTAACCTCTGAACTATTTAACCAGAAATTGGCTTACCCTGTCCTTGGATAAGGTGTATCCAGCAAAGAGATGAGAAGATTGGGAGGCTATTCTTTTAAACTACATCAGGAGGGGGCTTGTTTCTGCTGCAGAGCTCAGAGGGTTCTGTCTGAGAAATCACATCACCATCAGCACACTCAAAGACAGAATAGAGTGCTTTCTTCTGACTGGGAGTTCAGGAATTCACAGGGATAGATAGATGATATATAGATATACCGATATATAGATATAGATAGATATATGATGTATAGATATATAGGTATAGATAGATAGATGATGTATAGATATATAGATATATGGATATATAGAGAGATAGGTAGATAGGTAGGTAGATAGATATATAGAGAGATTGATATATAGATATAGATATAGATCTAGATATAGATATAGATAAAGCAAGAGGTATTTTAAAGTAAAGTGCATGCATGGCAGGCTGTCTGACCTGAGCCAGGGCTATAGCAAGGATGATTATGGAAGAAGAAATGGTTTGTGTCACCATCACACAGAAGTTTCTAATGGTTCTTCTGCAGGGACATCACCTCTTATTTTTCCAGAGACCTTGTGTGAAGACTTCCAGAGCTGTTGAGGACCTCCAAGGACATGCTGCCTGTCCCAGCCCCCACTTTGTTTTTTTTAATTTTTTTAATTGTAGATGAACAGTGCCTTTATTTATTTAGCTTTATGTGATGCTGAGGCTCGAACTCAGGGCCTCGCACATGCTAGGCAAGTGCTCTACCGCTGAGCCACAACCCCAGCCCCCCAGCCCCCACTTTGAGTGCAGAATTTCTTCTTTCTTGGCAGGATGGGCCAGGAAGAATTCTAGACAGATAGAGCAGGCCAGCCAGCTTCCACTGGCAGATCAGAGACATTGCAAGGCCACCAGGCCTTGGACAGAAAAGTTGGGGTCAAGGTTTTGGATGCTGCCATTGGACCCACCTTCTTTCCTGTTCCTCTTCTGACCACCAAAAGATAGGAGCAGGTTCTATGTCCCTTTCCATGACACAGGTAGGCCCTCTTCCGGTCCCACCCAGGCTGCATGGGAGGTGTCATGAACACTAGAGGGAGTTGGAAGTCTTCCACGAATGCCTTCTGTGACCCCGATAGTAACCTCTTCTCTTTGTGCCTCAGTTTTCACATGGGTCAAAGGAGCTAGATAAGATGATCTTCAAGGCCCTATCAACTCTGCACATAATAGTGTTTGTTCCTAAGATTCCCCAGATTTTTTTCTTGACATAGATTTTTTTCAAGAAGCAACTTTCCCTTCTTCTCCCAGGGAAATCTTAGCCACATGTTTCTGAACGTTTCCACACCACCTTCTCAGGACTCATCTCACGGAATCTTTGCTTTTTTTCTCAAGTCCCTTGTGGCCAGAGCTTGTAAGGTCTTGCCTGCCTGTTCCCTGGGACACAGTGATCTTATATTCCCATGGAACTTCTTCCGTGGAGGGGGAAAGACGAAGGTGCCCCCTCTCTTTGAGCATTTGCTCAGTCCTGGGCCCCAGGCTGGGCTCTTTCATTTGGGTTTGTTAATCCATTAAATTTTGAAAGCATCTCAGAGCCACAGAGGAGTCAGTTCAGATGAGGAAACTGAGGCTCAGAAACCATGGCTTGTGCAATCTCCCAGATTAAAAAAAGGTGAAGCTGGGAATCCAACTGCATCTGTTTGGCCCTAAAGCCAGATTTTGTCTTTTGCATCATATAACAACCTTGCTTCTTCCTGGAGGAAATTCCTGACTCAAGGACAGGGGTGGCCAAATAGCAGATAAGGCAGAGCACAGAATGTTGCTCTGAAGACATAAATACATCTCAGGTAAACAGGGAATGGAAAAGGAGACACTCAAGTCTCAGAAACTGTCAATAATCCACTTGAAGCCAAGGCTCCTGGCATGTGACATCACACTCAGACTCCTCCTAACCCAGCTTTGTCAATCTGACTCTTTAGAGAGGACTTTGTACCAAATCCTACAAAAGCCCAAATGGCAGAGTGCAATGTGCCGTCATTTCCATCACAGAGGAGCTGTGGGAATTTGGATAAGTTCCTCCCATGCTCAGAAACCTTGTTTCATTTTCTTGAGTAATGAGTGTGAGACTCTGCACCTATCTCAACAGATTATGGTGGGCAGCAAAGCTGAACAGATTTCTCTGACTCAGATGTAAAAACATATTATCATCTTTCACTCACAGCACCCACACATCTCAAGAATCACCTGTAGCAAAACCTAGCAGACATTTTTGAATCTCTAGGTGTCACCAACTTTGAACAGTCATTTAAAGCTTCATGAGCATTTCCATACTTTCTAGTCTGCAATTCACCCAACAGACCTCTAAGTGGGCAGTGCTGCTCCTGTCCTTGGCTGTAGTTCACAGATTTAGAAACTAAGGCCCACCATTGATGGTTCCCAGGTTGTTGAAGGGTTGATATGGAGTTGGAGCCCTCTGTCAGCACTTCTCCATCTTCTTGTCATTTGGAGAGAGCAGGCTAGTAAGGACATCTCTACAGCCATCTGTGGTCCAGATGTGCCCAAGACCCTCATGGGCCCTGTGTCCCTCCATACCAGGCATGTGCCTGAGTTTAAAGCCAACCTCAGGACTGAGCATGGAGGTTTGGCCACAGGTCAGCCCTCCGGGGACCACCCACATTCTGAGGGCTGCTGGTCTTCTTTCCTTTTTTTTTTCTTTTATGTGTGTACACTGGGCACAGAACCCAGGGATGCTTCACCCCTAAGCCCCATCCCCAGCCCTATTTTGTATTTTATTTAGAGACAGGGTCTCACTGAGTTGCTCAGGGCCCCATTAAGTTGCTGAGGCTGGCCTCCAAATTTTGAACCTCCTGCCTCAGCCTCCTAAGCTGCTGGGATGACAGAATATGCCACCACACCCAGCTCTGAGGATGCATGGACACCTGTAAATTTACCATGACCCCCAAGGTGAGTGGGACTCCCCCTCAGAGCACTAGCCTATATAGCATCTTCCTCTAAAGCACACTCCCCAGTCATCTTCAGTCCCAGCTGGGCACAGTCTCTGGGGACATGAGTGCTTGAAAACTGCCTGCAGAACTGCATGATTTGAAATTTGTTCTTCATGGTCATAGGATGCTGGCTTATTTTTGGGTCTTCAATGCCATTTTGAAACCAAGGTGGTTCAGACTTCTTTACAAATAGCCAGTCATGAATTCAACTTCATTAAGGCCAATTAATCCTGGATTCATTATAAATTTGCCAAGAGGAATTTATTATACTTTCCCCTTTGATTGGAATTTGGGCTTTAAAGATGCTTTCAGGAGTGAAATGGAAATTTCTCTTTTCTCAGAGGGTCCTACCCTGCCAGTGATTGCCATTAACCCTGTGTGTTCCTCAGTGTGTCATACACCAACCTCAGAGCAGACTACCAGGCCTCCAGCTGAGCTGCCTGTCACCCCCAGAACTGAACAGATCTGCTAATGCCACACTGAATCAGAGGTGAGGAAGTCTGACACAGTGTCAGAATCTCATTCCAGCAGGGCACACTGGTGCTCGTCTGTCATCCATGTGGCTCAGGAGGCTGAGGCAGGAGGATGGCAAGCAAGTTGGAGGCCAGCCTCCACACCTTAGTAAGACAGTGACTCAAAATAAAAACACCAAAGAGAGCGAGGGATACAGAACAATGGTAGAGCATCCCTGAGTTCCCTTCCTAGGACCATAATCAATGAGAAAACCTGCTGCGGAATTTGGTTTACTAATACCAGATTTTTGTGAGAAATTTTGTGTCTATGTTCCGGGGATATTGACCTGGGTTTTTGTTTTGTTTTGTTTTTCCTTGTAGAATTTTTACCTGCTGCTGTTACCAGGATGGTGCTGGCTTCATGGGAACATATTAGAAAACATTTCTTCCTATTTATTTATTTGGTAAGAATTTGAGATGCATTTGGTTTGATTCTTTGTTTTGGCACCGGGGTTTGAACCCAGGGGCACTATCCATGGAGCCCCATCCCCAGCTTTTTTTTATATTTTATTGAGAGACAGGGCCTCAATGAATTGTTTGGGCCCTCACTTTTGCTGAGGCTGGCCTTTAATTTGTAATGTTCTTGCCTCAGCCTACCCAGCTGCTGGGATGACATGAGTGCACCACCTTGCCTGGCTGGTGTTCATTCTTTAAATATATCATAGAATTCACAATCGAGTCAAGCCATTGGGTCCTGGGCTTTGCTTTTCTTTCTTGGAAATCCCTTGCAGCTAGCCATAACTTTTTTTTTTTTTTTTTTTTTGGTACTGGGGTTTGAACCCATGGTGCTTAAACTACTGATCCACATCTCCAGCCCTTTTAATGTTTTATTTTGAGACTAGGTCTCACTAAGTTACTGAGGCTGGCCTCCAAATGGAGATCCTCCTGCCTCAGCCTCCTGAGCCCTGTGATTACAAGCATGAGCCAATGTGCCCAATTGAGAAAAATAAATAACTTCTCTTTTGCTTTATTCACCATTGTTTTGAGTTTTTTGTGTTAATGCTGTTATACTAACATTCTAACTAATACAATATTAGATCTGTTGAGAGCCACAGCCTAGTCAGAATGAGGCCTGGCATTTGCAGAGGGAATGTTTGAAAGGTGACACCAGGGAACCATTGAGATGATGATTTGAGTTAAGCTGTATATAATTGCTGTGATGCTGGATTGATTGTATTGTATATTTGACCTTTACTGTCGGTCAATAGGGTGGCTCTTGCTTCCTCACTCACTACTTTGGAGTTTTCATGCTACTTGGGATGGGATTGAGGTGGGATTGTTCAGTGCATGGTTCTGGAAGGTAGTTCTCCATAGGATTATTGGTGTATGTTTCATTGCATTGATTTGGCATTTTAGTACCTATTTAGTGGATAAAAATATAATTGAAGCCAGGCACAGTGGTATATGCCTGTCATCCCAGTGACTTGGGAGGCTGAGGCAGGAGGATCATAAGCTGGAGACCAGCTTCAGCAACTTATTGAGCCCCTAAGCAACTCAGTGAGACCTTGTCTGTAAATAAAATATAAAAACGGGTGAGGAGGGGCTCAGTGGTAAAGTGCCCCTGAGTTCAATCCATAGTATAAAAATAAAAAGCATGGATTCAACAGTGTGTGCAGGAGGGTGTTTTCTAGAACCTTCTTTGAATTCATAAGAAGTCTTATCTAGAAGCTGGTTTGTAGACTGTGTAACACGTTCCAAAATTAAAATTAAAATGGTAAATATGTGTTCTCCACCTTCATAATGTAAAGCAGTAGAGGGAAAGAGACAAAATCGCCTCAATAATGATGTCAATGATCAGAATAAAATAATTATATTTAAAAGTCAGACTAGAGAGGACAAAGAAATCACATGGGAGTCAGCAACCCCCACAGGTGGACTGGATATCAGGCGTGCCTTCACCCTCATGTGAGCTCACTTATCTCTGGAAGTTCTGTTTTCCTCTGTATGGGTTTTTTCTTCATCTGCAAAATGGTGCAATGCCATTTGCTTCTGACAAAGTCTCACTCATTTATTAAGATTCTGAGTAGATGCCAGGCATGTGGGTGAACATCTCTAATACCAGCGGCTTTGGAGGCTGAGGCAGGAGGATCGCAAGTTGGAGGCCAACCTCAGCAACTTAGCAAGGCCCTAAGATACTTAGTGAGACCCTGTCTCTAAATAAAATACAAAAATGGGCTGGGGCTGGGACTCAGTGGTTTAGAGCTCTGGTGTCAATCCCTGGTACCAAACAAACACCCAGAAAAATGCTCCTCAGGGCCACCCCCCCCCTGCTCCTCATTAAGGGAGCAGAACTCCAGGGATCAGTCCTTCTGTGCTCACACCTGCAGAGCAAGCCGGAAGTACTCTTGCCAGGGAAGTCAACCCAGAGCCACAGCAGGAAGTGTGTGCGGAGATCTACCAGCAGGTGTGATGAGCGCATGCCTGAGCCAATGGAGAGTGAGGGTGTTCCAATATCCTCCAATGGGACGCCAGCGGAGGTGGGCTCTTGCCAGCCTCCCTAGTAATTGCCGCTTGGTAACCCCTGGGCAGGTGCAGGGTAGTGGCTCCTGGTTCAATGCAGGTTGGGCTCCCGGCTGGCACCTTGAAGATCCAGGAGGTGGAGAGCACCACGAAGATGCTGCGCATCACCTCACACAGACACGGGAAGGGGCTGAAGCTTGATGAGAGTGCCCTGGCCAAGCGCAAGAGGAGCTGTGGGCACAGCCAGGGGTGTGGGGGCACGGGGACCGTCCTAGCGTTCTCCCCAACTCAGTGTCACTTTGGTGCTCAGAGTTGACCCAGGGGCGCTGCTCATGGAGCCACACTGTGGCCCTTTTTGTGTTTATTCCAAGACAGGGTCTTGCTGAGCTGCTGAGGCTGGCCTCCACGTTGCAGTCCTCCTGCCTCAGACTCCAGGTGCCCTGGGATGACAGACCTGTGCCACAAGGCCCTGACCAACCATCCTTTTACCAGTGAGGTCTACTTTTGTTAAGTGGCAACTGTACCAAGTCCCAGCACTTACGGTATTTATTATTATAATTATTATTATTTATTATTTTCAAAAAAAATTGGCCACCCAGTTTAGTAATGACAGCTGGGGGTTTGCACTCCATTGCCTCTAAGCTGCTGGACCCTAGAGTCATGGCCCGTGGTCTCCCTTTAGGCTGAGCATCTACAGAAACCTGCAATTTATATGAGCTTGTGAATGTGGCCTCGGAGCCTCCTATTAACAGAAAAGGCCAATGAAAAGCCTCTGGTTTCTTGTCTATGTCTCTTTTTAGGGGGTGGGGGGGTGCCAGGGATTGAACTTGGGGAGCCCTCAATCCCTGAGCCATTCTCCAGCCCTATTTTGCATTTTATTTAGAGACAGGGTCTCTCTGAGTTGCTCAGGCCTCACTTTGGCTGAGGCTGGTTTTGAACTGACATCCTCCTGCCTCAGCCTCCCAAGTCCCTGCCATCACAGGTGTGGACCATTGTGCCCAGCAGACTTTTCTCTCTCACCTCCACTGTTGGGGCATCCAAAGCAGCGCCTGGAAGGTGCTGGCACCCAGGGTTGGTTGGACCAGTCTGTGAATCATTTGGACCAGGGACTGCATTTTTTTCCCCACTGAAACAGAGAAATATTGACCATTTCTTCCCTCTGTGCTGCAGGCAGATGACTTCATAGAAGAGTTAATCCAAAGCATGAAGATGGCAGGAAGAGTCGTGCTGTGGGCAAGACCTCTGGGAACTGGAAAGGTCTTTGTGTTCTCATTGATTTCTGCTGCCCAATAGGACAATCCTCACGTAGAAGCCAAATGGAATATACATCTTAACTAGTCTTTGTTTAGTGATGTGGGTCACATGTGTGTTTAAGAAAGGACTCTGATACCAAACTCATGCTTCTAGAATGAAAATCATCCTGGCCAGAGTGGGAGGATAGTCCTCTGAGGGGTCTGGTCACTGGGATGGTCCTTGAACTCTTTCAAGTCTCCTTTGCTTGGAAAATGCATCTCTTTTTCTTTGCTTTTCTCTTCTTTTCTTTCTTTTTTAACCAGTGATTGAACTTGGGGGCACTCAACCACTGAGCCACATTAATTTTTTGTATTTTATTTAGAGCCAGGGTCTTGCTAAAGTTTCGGAGGGCCTTGCTAAGTTTCTGAGGCTGGCCTCCAACTCGTGATACTCCTGCCTCAACCTCCTGAGCAGTAGGATTATAGGTTTGCACCACCGTGCCCAGCTGAAAATCCATTTCTGTTGGTCCAGTGCCTCCTAAAAATTTGTGACAGGCTGTGGCTGTGGATCAGTGGTAGAGCACTTGCCTTGCATGTGTGGGACCCTGGGTTTGATCCTCCGCACCACATAAAAATAAAGAAGTGAAATAAAGGTATTGTGTCCAACTACAACTAAAAAATAAATATTAAAAAAAATCAGAGATATTATGTCGCACAATTAAAAAAAATTTAAAAATCTTCTGTGGCACATTATGGGAGAGGGAAAAATGAGTCAGCCAGTTTTTTTTTTCAAATGCAAACTGCCGAAGTCTGGCTGCAGCAAAATAATGGGGGCGGGGGGGGGGTGATGAATAACTTGTGTACGTTCATATAGCAGGAGTGTACAAACAGAGGTATTTATACATTTTGCACAGCTTATCTTAATTAGCATAAACTAGATACATCAGTCAACCAATAAGGAATCTCCACACTTAATGGCTCCCTTTTGTTACTTCTCAAACCACTCCCTCTGGCATTTTGCCAAGCACCATCCAGACTTGTTTAAGAACTCTAACATTTCTCTGGCAAAATACCAGGTGTTATTTTGACTTGTTTACAGACTCTAACAGTGAACTTTGCCCACCACTATTTTGGCTACAAGCATGAATGACAAATAAGAGAAACGTGCTTTTGATCTTCAAGGGGCTTCTAGTGTTTTCCCGGCAGAGAAATAGGAAGTCTCCTGATGGCACAAAATGGTTCAGTTGAGTGCTGAGTTTCAAACAGCAGCCTGATTTTATTTATTTTTTTTAAAGAGAGAGAGAGAGAGAGAGAGAGAGAGAGAATTTTAATATTTTTATTTTTTAGTGTTCGGTGGACACAACATCTTTGTTTGTATGTGGTGCTCAGGATCGAACCCGGGCTGCACGAATGCCAGATGAGCACACTTGAGCCACATCCCCAACCCCTGCTGACTAATTTTAAATGCTGGAATTGGGCGGAGAGTTTGATAATTTCCCCAGAGTTGGGCTTTCCAGGGGACAAAAGAGGACACATGGTGCAGCTTGTTGGGATCTGCAAGGGGATTGGCCAGATCCTCAGGCTTCCCAAGCTCCTGGTGTGGGCAAGGTTTGTTTTCTAGAAGGGCCTCTTGGCACAGGAGAGTAGGAGCCTGCACTCTTATATGTAAAGAAGTGGGCTCTTACCAGGTGTGGTGGCCCCGGCTTGTCATCTCAGTGACTCTGGAGGCTGAGACAGGAGGATCACATGTTGGAGGTCAGCCTCAGCAGTTTCACCAGGCTTTAAGTGACTTAATGTGACCCTGTTCAAGAATAAACACCCTAAAGTTCTGGTGCTGCATCTTGATGGATATTGATTGATCAGCCGGGAGGCCTGGGGCAGGCTCCTGATCTATCAGATGCAGAAACACAATCAGCTGTGAAATAAAAGCTTGAATTCTAATTTTGAAGTTGTACATATGGAGTTTCTAGGGTGTGTTGTGTGGTGTGTGATGGTGGATGAAGAAGTCCTGTGCCTGGGGAAAGTTTTTTGAGGCTGGAATGCCATACAACGTGCACTTAATAAGAACATTAGGTTTTCCAACTCGTCTTCCATTTTTTTTTTGGGGGGGGTTACCAAGAATTGAACCCCAAGAATTGAACCCATGAGCTCTCGACTCCTCAGCCCCATCCTCAGCCCTTTTTACATTTTATTTAGAGACAGGGTCTCTCTTAGTTGCTTAGGGCTTCACTTTTGCTGAGGCTGGGTCTGCAACTCGTGATCCTACTGCCTCAGCCCCCTGAGCCACTGGGATGACAGGCCTGTGCCACAGCACCAGCCTGATAGCTGTTTCCTTCAGTGCTGATTCTCGGAGTGTTATTTGGTACTTTTTGTCTTCCAGTGTTGCTCTTAAGAAGTCTGATTTTCAGGGTTGGAACCTTTATTTCTGAATGTTTTGGAGGTACTTTTGGATAGGGCGCCCTCCCCTGATTTCCCTTTCTTGATGTCCACAGGGCTTTCTGAGTCTCACCGTTTGGTGTCGTTGGTTTGGACACTTGCCAGCTCTGAACCCCTGAGCTGTGGGGTTTTCCTGTTCTCTGTGTGCTCTTTCTGGAAGTCCAGCTAGGTGAGATCAGCTCTGCAGCGATTTTCAACCTGGGCCGGTTTTGCTCCCCAGGAGATATTTGCCAGTATCTGGAGAGTTGTCTCTGTGGTTTTCAAAACGTGGTGGGAGGACTCCTGGCATCTAGTGTTAGAGGCCAGTCATTCTGGCAAGCAACCTTCACTGCAAGGCTGTCCCCAAAAAACAGAAGAAGGACTGAGAAATCTTTTTTTTTTTTTTTTTTTTTTTGCCTAAAAGGGATCAAACCCAGGGACGCTTAACCCCTGAACCTTGTCGCCAGCCCATTTTGTATTTTATTAAGAGACAGTGTCTTGCTGAGTTGCTCAGGGCCTTGCTAAGTTGCTGAGGCTGGCCTCCAACTAGCCATCCTCCCGCCTCAGCCTCCCAAGCTGCTGGGATGATAGGCGTGCACCCACCCCACATAGCTCTCAGTTTCTTAATCCATAAAATACATGCCAGTGGGCTGGGATTGTGGCTCAGCAGTAGAGCACTCACCATGCATGGTTGGGACCCGGTTCGATCCTCAGAGCCACATAAAGATAAAGGCATTGTGTTGTGTCCATCTACAACTAAATCAGTTATATCAGTTCAGTCACCTATATCAGTTCAATATTTATTGCTAAGGGGAGGGGTGCTTAACTTTATAATGGCTTGATTTTTGAGCATTTTTTAAGATTTAAGATTTTCCCCTAATTTTGGGCTGGAAAACAATTAAATTTGTTTCAAAGAAAAAAAATTAAAAATAAATATAAATAATGCAACACTGTTCAAAAATAAACAACATAAAGGTCTGGGATGTGTCTTGGTGGGTATTGATTGATCAGCTGGGAGGCCTGATAATATTAAAATATTAAAAAATTACAAGTTAGACTTCCAAGATAACAGGCTATGGAAATATATGTGAGATCTATAGAGCTCCATAGGAAAGGGTAGTAATATGTGGCTTTCTTAGATGAGTTTTTTAATAATATTATTATTTTTTAGTTGTAGTTGGACACAATATCTTTGTTTAATTAATTTATTATTATGTGATGCTGAGGATAAAACCCAGGGCCCCGCACATGCTAGGCAAGTGCTACAACACTGAGCCCCAGCCCCAGCCCAGCGCCTTCAATGAGCTTTTAATTGGAGAAAGCTGGACAGACATGGAGCCATTCTTAACCAAGTATTGATCCTATTTAAATGGAAGGGTCATGGTCACCCCTTCAGTATTAGGTAGAGGGAGGCAGGGATGCTGTTCAGTGGGACGTGGTCACTGTTTTGACTCTGGAAACTGAGAATGGGGAGTTGGGGGCTGTGAAAGATCAGGGAAGACACATTATGGGAAGAAGGTGGACATGAAAACCAGGCACAATGGCTCACACCTGTAAACCCAGCAACTCAGGAGGCTGAGGCAAAAGGATCTCAAGGTGGAGACCAGCCTCAGCAGCTTAGTGAGACCCTGTCTCTAAATAGAAATGCTGGGCCTGACGCTCAGTGTTGGAGCAGCTGCCTTGCACATACAAGGCTCTGGGTTCCATTCCTAGAACCAGCAAAATAAAACAGGTGGGCAGAGCCGCCTGTGGCCTCCCCTGGGCCTTGTGGTGTTGGAATTGCATCCCTCCATGTTCTGTTCTAAACATTTTCCCTATGCTATTAGAATACTTGCTTTGGGCTTGCCAACACAGGTGCCTAAGCATTTGGGCAGCGAGGTAAGCAAAGTGACTGGCTCAAGCCCAAGGATGTGGTGCCCTTTCACTAAAAGAGGGTCACGGGGTCCAGACCTGGTTTCTCAAAAGAAGCCAAGTAGCTGGATTTCTAAATGAAAGTTCCTAGGGATCAAAAAATGGCAAGATCCAGGCATGGTGGAACATGCCTTTAAATCCAGTGGCTGGCTTGGGAGGCTGAGGCCAGAGGATAGCGAGTTTGAGACAAGCCTCAGCAAAAGCAAGGTACTCAGCAACTCATGGAGACCCTGTCTCTAAATAAAATACTCAATAAGGCTGGGGATGGTGCCCCTGGGTTCAATCCCCACCAAAAAATGCCAAGTTTAAAGGCACTTCTAAGACTATGTGGTCCCATCATGTGGACAGCTCATTGATTCCTGTAATCTAAACAGTATTTTAATTCACCAGGTGAGGCCGTGCAGCATCAGCACTACTGTGTGCTGAAGACCACACTGGAAAACAGGGAGAATATAAGAACTAGAACCAGCCTCTGCCCCATGGGCTAGTGGATTTTGCCTGACAGTGTTCACTGATTGTCCTCCAGGTTGGCTGCTCAGAGGTGTCTCCAAAAGGGCATTAAAAAGAAGATCTAAGAGGAGCCTCCCCTGGGCCATCTTTGAGGAAGTAGCTCCAGTTGGCCTTGTCCCAGCAGCTTGGGAGGCTGAGGCAGGCGGATTAAAAGTTGGAGGCCAGCCTCAGCAACTTAGTGAGGCCCTCAGCAACTCAGGAGGCTCTGCTGGCCTGCACACCTGGAGTCTGACCTCATTCTCATTTCAGAGATGAGAAACTATGAAATGGCACTCAGAAGCTATGGCATTTCCCAGTCCTGGGCCCACTTGAGAGCATTTGCTTTCCATGACTTGGCATTTGTCGAGATGTCTGTTCCACCTGGCTCTCTTTAGCATCTGCCAACCTAAGTTAGGTTACTGAGCATCAATTTATAGTTGACCACAGTGCACAGTCATGGGGAGCTTGTGTAGACCAACCCACCACTTCCAGATTTGGCCTCACATATCATCCACTATTTGCTGGTCTTTTAACATAAAATGAAGGTCATGTAATAAATCCTTCCTGATTTGTTAGTGTTATTTTTTTTTTGACCCAGGGATTGAACTCAGGGGTGCTTAACCCATGAGACCCATCCCCAACCCTTTTATATTTTATTTAGAGACAGGGTCTCACTGAGTTTCTCAGGGCCCTTTTAAGTGGCTGAGGCTGGCATCCACCTTGCCATCCTTCTGCCTCAGCCTCCTGAGTCTCAGGGATCACAAGTGTGGGACACCATGTTCAGCCTCTTGAATAAATTTTTTATAGATGGCTTTGAATTATGTTTTCAAGACTGGAAAATGGGCTTGGGAAGTGGCTCAAGTTGTAGCATGCCTGCCTGGCATGTGTGCAGCCCGGGTTCCATCTTCAGCACCACATACAAACAAAGATGTTGTGTCCGCCGATAACTAAAAAATAAATATTAAAATTCTCTCTCTCTCTCTCACTCTCTCTAAAAAAACAAAAAAGACTGTAAAATGTAAACCTTTCCTTTCTTGCCTCTGTAGACAGCCCTGGCCCTGGCAATTGCTCGGGATCTTGGGAGTAAGGTGCCTTTCTGCCCCATGGTGGGGAGCAAAGTTTACTCCATGGAGATCAAGAACACAGAGGTGCTGATGGAGTACTTCCACAGGGCTATCATTGAGCGTCACATTGGAGTGACAGATGGCTGTTACTTCTCTGGTGCTTTGAATCCTTTCATGAAATGCTACTGTGATGTGTTGATTGAACTGCTCATGTTCTTTTGGTGCTGTTGATAAGACAGGCAAGAGCAGCCAGCCATCCCAGCAGCTTGAGAGGCTGAGGTAGGAAGATCACAAGTTGGAGGCCAGCCTCAGCAACTTTGTGATGCCATGAGCAACTCAGTGAGACTCTGTTTCTAAATAAAATATAAAAAGGGCTGGGTTTCGTGCTCAGTGGTCAAAGGCTCCTGGGTTCCATCTCTAGTACCCAAATAAATAACAAATAAATAAATAAAAAGGCTAAGAAGTCTACTTGGGGAGATTTTGTTTTAATGCTGAAGGAAAGAAAATGCAATGGGAGGGTGCAGCGTTTGGAAATGGGGAGATGTCTTGGGACCCTGTTTCACCCCCCACAGCTATCTGATTTCCTGGTGACTGGCTCTGTGTCTTCCTGCAGTGCCTCTATGAGGGACTGACTCTGCCTCTTGATCTTCCCCAGCAGGTCCCTGTAAGCACTCAATTATGGGTCTCTCTCTCTCTCTTTCTCTCTCTCTCTCGACCATGGCCACTGAGCCACCACCAGCCCCTGTGTGCCACTAATGCTGAACCGAAGAGTTCTAATTCTGAACTGTGTCCAGAAGCTAAGCTTTGTGTCACATTGAACTTAGGCTTTTTATTTTTTTATATTTTGGTACCAGGGATTGAATCCAGGGGCACTTCACCACTGAGCCCCGTCCCCAGTCCTTTATATTTTATATAGAGTCAGGGTCTTGCTGAGTTGCCAAGGCTGGCCTCCAACTCTCAATCCTCCTGCCCTAGCCTCCTGAGGTGCTGGGATTATACGTGTGCACAACCACACCTGGGTTTTACGTTTAAAATCTTTCTCTCTATTGTTTTTTCTTCATTTATCATTTTCTTTTCCCTTTTCATTTCCTATTTTTCAGGGTCTCACTATGTTTCCCAGGAATTCCTGTAACTCCTGGGTTCAAACCATCCTCTTGCCTCAGTATGCTGAGTAACTATGGCTACAGATGTGTGATATGGTGCCTGGCCTACTTTTCCTTATTTAAACATGTGCCAGTGATTTTATTTAACTCATTAATTAAACATATGAACCATATTCCAACAGCTCAGGAGGCTGAGGCAGGAGGATAGCAAGTTGGAGGCCAGCCTCAGCAACTTAGCCAGACCATCAGCAACTCAGTGAGATGCTGTCTCTAAATAAAATATAAAAGGGGCTGGGGATGGGGCTCAGGGGTTGAGGGCCCTGGAATTCCATTCCTGGTACCAAAAAGAACCAAAAAAAAATGTGACCAATAAGATATCACAACCTTTCAAATACCTGAATACTATTATTTTTAAGAACTTAAATTAAAAAAAAAAAAACAAACACCATTTTTCTGGGCTAGGACAGGGGCTCAGTGGCAGAGCACCCACCTAGCATGTGTCGTGCCCTGGGTTCCATCCTCAGCACCACGTAAATATTTTTTTTTAAAGGTATTGTGTCTATCTACAACTGAAAAAAAAAATAATTACAAAAATTTTCTGTGAGACAAAAACTTGATAAAATGGCATTCACACAGATGCTTGTGTTTCAGTGGCCCAGCAGAATCTGAAATGCTTTAAAATTTGAAAAAGTATAGGTCACCAGGCATATTTGATGGGAGTCGCCCTTGGGATGTGGGGGTTGGGACACAGCAGGGGCTTTTGATGGCAGCTGGTGAGGAGAAATTTCTAGATTCTGCCACAGAATGAAAGGGCAGGCCATGTCCTCCCCTCAGACAGCAGTCTTCTGTCCCTGCACCTTTGAATTCCTGCAGAGATGCAGAGGGAGGGAGAGAAGTTCATCTGTTCCTGTCTGTGCCACTCCTTTGCCATGATAAAGGTCCCTATCAAGGACTTGGAAACCCGAGCCAGCAGATAAAACCCATGTCCTTTGTGCTGTCGTGGCCATAGACAGCACCTGCAGCCCCTCTCCTGGCCACCAGCTTGGCCCACTGTCCACCAGGCCTTCACCTGTCTACTTGTCACCACTGAGAAACTTCTAGAAATATATGAATGGCTGAGAGATAGGAATGCCTTTTTTACCCTCCTGGAGGAATTACATGTCACTGTCCCCTCACAGTGAGTATGGGCAGGCATTCCATTTGGAGGAATTTCCTCTTTGCAGAATAGAAAAGGTTCTATTATAAAAAATCAAAGTGAGCTTAAAAGCCCAGAATTTTCCAAACTTGACAGAGTTTTCTGATACCTTCATGTTGTCTGGGAAATTTCTTTTTTTTTTTTTCTACCAGGGATTGAACCCAGGGGCCCTGGAACCCTGAGCCCTATCCCCACCATATTTTGCATTTTATTTAGAGATAGAATTCCCTGAGTTGCTCAGGGCCTCAGTGTTGTGGAGGCTACCCTCTAACCCATGATCCTCCAGCCTCAGCCTCTGGAGCTGCTGGGACTCGAGGTGTTCACAGCTGCACCCAGCTTTGTTTGGGAAGTTTGTCTTGGGGTTCAGGAGCTGGGAATTTGGTTCATCAAACACAGAATGTGGTTTGTCTTTTGTGTGTTTTCCAATAGCCTTTTTTATAGGCTCTCAGATGGATCCCAGGCAGAGGAGAGCTGGCCCTTAGCTTCCTGTCTTGACTGTTCTTGTCCTGGTTGGTTGTCTAGAGAAGGCAAGTGATGGCATGAATAGATAATGCCCCCCTTGAACAGTGGGAAGTGGCCTGAGTGTCTGATCCTGTGGCTGTGTGTCTCTGCCTTTGGGACATTTCCATATCAGCTCACAGGGAGCCCAATGGTCACCTGCCAGCAGAAGTCCTCCCCATTTGTCAGGAGAGCACTGACCCTCAATTCTTCTTTTTTTTTTTTTTTTTGAGGAGGGGCACTAGGGATTGAACCCAGGGCACCTAAATACAGAGCCACCTCCCATCCCTCTTTTGAATTTATTTGGAGACAGGGCCTCACTGAGTTGCTCAGGGCCTCACTGAGTTGCTGAGACTGGCATCCAGCTTGCCATCCTCCTGCCTCGGCCTCCTGAGCTGGGATGACAGGCATGAGAAACCGCTCCCTGTAGTGTTGCTCTCCACCCATGATGGTGTCTCCAGGTTGAACTCTAAGGTGACAGAGTAGAAATCAACAAAATTGAAACAAAAGAAACCATGGAAAAATTGACAAAACTAAAAATTGGTTCTTCAAAAAAAAAAAAATAAGATCCACAGACCCTTAGCCATGCTAACAAAGAGAAGGAGAGAGAGAACTCAAAGTAGTAACATATGGGATGAAAAAGGCAATATCACAACATACACTACAGAAATACAGAAGATAATTAGAAAGTATTTTGAAACACTATATTCCAATAAAATAGAAAATAGTGAAGATATCGATAAATTTCTTAAGTCATATGATTTGCCCAGATTGTGTCAGGAAGATACACACAATTAAAACAGACCAATAACAAAGGAGGAAATAGAAGAAGCCATCAAAAGACTTCCAACCAAGAAAAGCCTGGGACCAGATGGAAATACAGTGGAGTTTTACAAAACCTTTAAAGAAGAGTTTATGCCAATACTTTTCAAATTATTTCAGGAAATAGAAAAAGAAGGAGCTCTTCCAAATTCATTCTATGAGGCCAACATCACCCTGATCCTGAAACCAGAAAAGACACTTCAAAGAAAGAACTACAGACCAATATCTCTAATGAACATAGATGCAAAAATCCTCAATAAAATTCTGGCGAATTGGATACAAAAGCATATCAAAAAAATTGTACACCATAATCAAATAGGATTCATCCCTGGGATGCAAGGCTGGTTCAATATAGGGAAATCAATAAAAATTATTCACCACATCAATAGACTTAAAGATAAGAACCATATGATCATGTCAATAGATGCAGAAAAAGCATTTGACAAAGTACAGCATCCCTTTATGTTCAAAACACTAGAAAAACTAGGGATAACAGGAACTTACCTCAACATTGTAAAAGCTATCTATGCTAAGCTTCAGGCTAGCATATTAATAAATGGAGAAAAACTGAAGGAATTCCCTCTAAAATCTGGAACAAGACAGGATGCCCTCTCTCACCACTTCTATTCAATTTACTTCTCGAAATACTGGCCAGAGCAATTAGACAGACAAAAGAAATTAATGGCATAAAGATAGGGAAAGAAGAACTTAAATTATCACTATTTGCGGAAGACATGATCTTATACCTAGAAGACCCAAAAGGGTCTACAAAGAAACTACTAGAGCTAATAAATGAATTCAGCAAAGTGGCAGGATATAAAATCAACACACATAAATCAAAGGCATTTCTGTATATCAGCGACAAATCTTCTGAAATGGAAATAAGGAAAACCACCCCATTCATAATATTCTCCAAAAAAAAAAAAAAATAAAACACTTGGGAATCAACCTAACAAAATAGGTGAAAGATTTATACAATAAAAACTACAGAACCCTAAAGAGAGAAATAGAAGATCTTAGAAGATGGAAAAATATACCCTGTTCATGGATAGGCAGAACTAACATCATCAAAATGGCGATATTACCAAAAGTTCTCTATAGGTTTAATGCAATGCCAATCAAAATCCCAACGGCATTTTTTTTGTAGAAATAGATAAAGCAATCATGAAATTCATATGGAAAAATAAAAGACGCAGAACAGAAAAAAGCAATTATAATAAGCAGGAAGTGTGAATCAGGAGGTATAGCAATACCAGAATTCAAACTGTACTACAGAGCAATAGTAACAAAAACAGCATGGTACTGGTACCAAAACAGGTGGGTGGACCAATGGTACAGAATAGAGGACACAGAGACCAATCCACAAAATTACAACTATCTTGTATTTGATAAAGGGGCTAAAAGCATGCAATGGAGGAAGGATAGCAACTTCAACAAATGGTGCTAAGAAAACTAGAAATCCATATGCAACAAAATGAAACTGAATCCCTTTCTCTCGCCATGCACAAAAGTTAACTCAAAATGGATCAAGGAGCTTGATATCAAATCAAAGACTCTGCATCTGATAGAAGAAAAAGTTGTCTCCGATCTACATATTGTGGGGTCGGGCTCCACATTCTTAATAGGACACCCATAGCACAAGTGTTAAAAACAAGAACCAACAAATAAGACTTATTCAAACTAAAAAGTTTTTTCTCAGCAAGACAAACAATAAGAGAGGTATATAGGAAGCCTACATCCTTGTTACAAATTTTTACTCCTCACATTTCAGATAGAGCCCTAATATCCAGAGTATAAAAAGAACTTAAAAAATTAAACAATAAGAAAACAAATAACCCAATTAACAAATTGGCCAAGGATCTGAACAGACACTTCTCAGAGGAGGACATACAATCAATCAATAAGTACATGAAAAAATGCTCACCATCTCTAGCAGTCAGAGAAGTGCAAATCAAAACCACCCTAAGATAACATCTCACTCCAGTAAGATTAGCAGCCATTATGAAGGCAAACAACAAGTGCTGGCAAGAATGTGGGGGAAAGGGTACACTTGTACATTGCTGGTGGGAATGCAAATTGGTATGGCCAATTTGGAAAGCAGTATGGAGATTCCTGGGAAAGCTGGGAATGAAACCACTATTTGACCCAGCTATTGCCCTTCTCGGACTATTCCCTGAAGACCTTAAAAGAGCATATTATAGGGATACTGCTACATCGATGTTCATAGCAGCACAATTCACAATAGTTAGACTGTGGAACCAACCTAGATGCCCTTCAATTGATGAATGGGTAAAAAAATATGGCATTTATACACAATGGAGTATTAGCAATAAAAAATGACGAAATCATGGCATTTGCAGGGAAATGGATGGCATTAGAGCAGATTATGCTAAGCGAAGCTAGCCAATCCCTGAAAAACAAATGCCAAATGTCTTCTTTGATATAAGAAGAGCAACTAAGAACAGAGCAGGGAGGAAGAGCATGAGAAAAAGATTAACATTAAACAGGGATGAGAGGTTGGAGGGAAAGGGAGAGAGAAGGGAAATTGCATGGAAATGGAAGGAGACCCTCATTGTTAGACAAAATTTCATATAAGAGGATGTGAGAGGAAAGGGAAAAAGAAAAAAAAAAGGAGAGAAACGAATTACAGTAAATGGGGTAGAGAGAGAAGATGGGAGGGAAGGGGAGAGGGGATAGTAGAGGATAGGAAAGGTAGCAGAATACAACAGTCACTAGTACGGCAATATGTAAAAACGTGGATGTGTAACCAATGTGATTCTGCCATCTGTATACGGGGTAAAAATGGGAGTTCATAACCCACTTGAATCAAATGTATGAAATATGATATGTCAAGAGCGTTGTAATGTTTTGAACAACCAATAATAAAAAAATAAAAATAAATAAATAAAAGCAAAGTTACTTTGAGACATTGGTTTATAAGTGAAATGTATGTGCACTTCTAGTTTTATTTTCAGGAACTGCCTAATTGCTCTCCAAATTGGCTCTATCATGCATACACTACTCAGTAGTTGATTCATTTTGCATTACTCTGATGGGTGGAAATTGTGACTAATTGCTGTTTCCATCTGCATCCCCAAGATTACTAGTCAAGAAGCCTGGGTGAAACTCTCTCCTCTGTGACACACTGGGGAGCTGGTCTCTCTATAAAGAGATGACAGAGTTATCACCATCCTGTCTTGGCAGGAGCTCAGGTCATGGCAGGATTGCATACCAGCTCTCATAGGCTCAAAGAGATGCCAAAGTAAGATCACCAGCCTGCAAAAGGTTCTGTATGGTGTACCACATCTGACAGACATTTTGATGATGTAAAGCAAAACTTGCCTCCCATGCAGGGTATAGAGTGAAGGGCAGCCTGAATGCCACCATCTACCAGAGTCACATTTTAAAAGAGGAAGTTTCTGGTCAGAGGAGAAAGCCACGTGCCTCACTGAAGTAAAAGACTGAAACAGTCCTCTTCTCTATTTAGGAGTCGTGGAATACTCCTTTAAGCAATTCTCATCTTCCCCTTTATTCCTGCCCTCCTTAGAGTATCCTGAAACCTCCCTCCTTGGCCTAGCAAGCCATGGTGAAGGAAGAAATGAAGGAGAAATCAAAAGAAAACAGCTGGTAAATTGGCTAATGCAACACCTTGCAACATTTTTTGCTGAATCTTTTATCTTATAGGATGATAAAACAATGCCAAAGGCCATAGTCCAGCATATGATGCCTCTGTGGCCTCCCTTTTCTTTCCCCACTCTCTGGATCAGCTGAGGATTTGGCCCTATCTGACGTAATGTGCCTTTCTCTGTCTCTGTCACACCACCGTCACCATAACCTGTTCCTAATAATTTCTTTCAATTCATCAGCTCATCCCTTAGGAGCGAGAAAACCCACCTGAGGCAACAGAGTCAGGCTCCAGACTCAAGCCCCAGTTCTTTTCCACCCCAAACCTGCCTTTACATCCAGGAGTCCTGTTCCTTTTTTGGTGTCAGTTTACTCACCTAAATGCTGATCTCCTCTAAAGGATGAGGATGAACTAGAGAAAAATCCCTGGAGAATTTACCATTCATTCATCAACCATAGCAGTTGGTGCTCCATCTATTATGCAATCCACAAGGACCCAGACTAGGTCTTTGAGACACAAACAAACACACAAAGAATAAAGAAAGACACAGGTTGCACCAGAGAAGTCATATAGAAAGAAAAAAATCCAAGAAAATATTCTTATCATTTGTGCAAATGCCTGTGATTCATTGGTCAAGTAAGAATGTCATAAGAATGTAAAAGTATTATTCTAGAAAGGAAGAAGAGGGTCTATCAGTTCAGGAGGAAAAAAAAAACAGAAAATCACAGGAGAGGGGCTACTTGTGCAGAGGTGTAGTCAAGGAATCACACATCATCTGTACTGCTGAAGCAAGGGCTACCTGGAGAGAGAACATCAGTGATGCTAGCAGAGGAATTCCAGTCCATAACAGAGACAGAAAACAAAGCAAGAAAGCTAGTGGAAGTTTTTCCAAGAAAGCCTCAGCATCTTTAACATGGAACCTTCAGTGAGCCCCAGCATCTTTAAAAAGGGACCTTTAGAAGATGCTGTGCATGTCCTACCAGAAGGGTCAGCCTTGGAGACAGAGCAACAATAAATCTACAAGTCTATGGAGAGCACACTAGAAAAGGATAATGATCTTGAATTTCATCTGCATAGTCAAAGATTAGGCCATGAGAAATCAACTCTACCCTTTTATCCAGTTCTGCTTTGGCAAACACACACACACACACACACACACACACACACACAAACATACAAGAATAATATTAAGGCAATAGCAATATTGGTATTTGAAAAAGCATTCAGCCATCTCTTGTTGCATCCCCCCAAATACCATCTCCTCAACTTGTCATACTTCTGGTATGTAGATCGTTCATCACTTCACCTCTAAAAGATCATTTTGGTTGCAGTCATTCCCCAACTATTTATCTAAGAGAAATAAACACATGTCTACCAAAAAACATATATGTAAACCTGGATCCAGAATTATTGAGCATTGTCCCAAACTGCCAACTTCCCAACTGCTAAATTAAAAAAAAAAAAGAGCTGACCATTTTTAAAATGGAATACTTATCAGTTGAGAGAAGCAACCTATTGACAAGTGTAACAACCTGGAGACATCGCAAAGCCATTGGGTTAAGTGAGGGGGAAAAGGTGGACTCAACAGAATTCCTAGTATGTGGTTCCATATATATGCCAATCTGGAAAAGACAAATCATACTACTGCATGACATCAGGCTGATTTTTATTCTCTCACCTGCTTGTGACAGACGCTAAGGCAGTACTGCGGCTCCCACTGAAGGAGGAGCTTGTCTGATTGGTCAGGACAGGGCAGGCGACTGCCCAGGGACACAGTGGAGAAATGTGGTACTGAAGGCACTCAAGAAAAAGCAAACCGGCCTCAAGAGATAGGAACCAGAGCAAGATGGAGCTTGACCTATTAAGTGCTTATCAAGAATGAAAATGTATGGTTGGTCAAACAAGAATTAAGAGCTAAGAAGAGCTTGAGAAATCTGAAAGCAAAGCGGGGATGTAGATCTGGGAAAGATGCTGCGCAGGGAGGATTTTCACTGGCTGTTAAGGTTTACCCGTGCGATTAGGTGCAACCAAGCAGTGTAGGAAGCTCCCTGGCAGAATCAGTTGGGAAGAGCGCACGCGGGGCGTAGGCATTCCCTGTGCCTGTGTCTGTGAGGTTGGGGTACAGGTAGTGTGGCAGATGGCTGGCTGCACAATCCCTGACTCTTGTGGTTCATGCCCTTGTTTTTAGCAACTTCCTTTATGTGTGGACAGAAACTGTAAGAATAAAATATGGCAAGAGTTGATGGCACGTCTCTGCTGTGATTTCATTACATGATATGGGACTCCATCTTGCTAGCCAGCTGGCTCTAGGGTTTTGCTTTCCGTGTTGGTTTTGAAGAAGTATGTTGGTCGTATATCCTGTAAATCTCACAGCCACGAGAAAGTGAATTATGCCAACACCCTGAGTGAGCCTGGAAATGGGCCTTTCCCCATTGGCACCTCCATCTGAGAATGCAGCCCTGACTGACACCTTGATAGGAAACTTGTAAAGGACACAACTAAGCCATGTGCAGACTCCTGGGCCAGAAAAGCTGTGAGATGATAAATGTGTATTGTTGGAAGCTGCTGAATGTATGGTGATTTAGTACACAGCATAGAAAACTAATGCAGGTAGGTGTGCTTCATGTGTTTTTCTATATACCCACAATATGGAAGAAATATTTTGATTCCTGTGTATGGAAAGAGAAAGATTTATACTATGCCTATACCTTAGGCCCCAGGATAAGATGCTGTTGCATGATCTCCCTGAACAGCTAGATAGGCAGCATATAAAACCAGACTAGTCAAAGAAGGAAAAGATCTCAGGGCTCTCCTACTGTTCTCAGCAACTAATCTCCACAGAAAAAAATAAGGAGAACATATTACAAAAGAGTGCTTAAGGGAGCAAAGACCAGGTCATGTTCCTATCTTCCAAGCTAGAGAGAAATTCCAAGCATTAGTTCCTTCCTACTGTTTCTCATTCTGCTACAAGTCAAACAAGTTATCTACTCACGTGGATCCTTACTATAACCAGAATAGAGACAGAAAGTTTCATCATGGGCTGCACAGGTCCTGCATAATCCAACCTTGGATAATTTTGTCCCAGATTTCTATACTCCTGGTATACATATCTTCTTGTAGTGGGTGTTTGCAAATGCTGGTCCTTGACATGCTATTTCCTCTCATTTTTACATAATTAAGTCCTTCTTCAGATCTCAGCTCAAGTGACACCATGACCAAAACACACAACAGGAACAACCTAGAGGAAGAAAAGTTTATTTGACACTCATAATTTCAGAGGTCTCAGTCCACAGACAGCCAACTCCACTGCTCTGGCCCAGTGATGGGGGGAAAGCCCCACAGAGGAAAGCTGCTCACTTAGGGAAGGGCAGGAAGCAGAGAGAGAAGATAAGGGGCCACAATAAAAATGCATCCCTCCAAGACATGCCTCTGGTGACCCCCCCTTCTCCAGCTGCACCCATTCCCTTCAGTTACCAACCAGTCGTTCAAACTAGGATGGACGGATTAGGTTACAGCTCTCATGATCTAAACGTTTACCCCTGAATATTCCTGTATTAACAGGAGTTTGGGGGATACATCTCATATTGAAGCCATAACACTACCCCTGCAAACTCTGTTTTACCTGTGAAATTAGACCAAATGATTGTCGGGCCTTTATGATTCAACAGATCTCACCTACTTGCCACAGTGACACTAACCTTTTGCTTGTGCAATTTTGCTTAATGGGAACCTCTGCCAGTGGCCTGTTTCTGAGCCATGGGGGCAGAAACTAGTATAGGTTTTGACTTCCCATTGACTTTCTATTACTTTGCCAGCACTGAGCTAATGTTTGGCACATAAGGTTTAATGTGCATTCCTTCAATAAAGAGCTCACTAAATAGAGTATTTGTCTAAAATAGTTGAAGAAAAGATATACTATGGCCTGAAAGTCAGAAGACCTGGTGTAAATTAGCTTTGCACTCAGTTTCAGTGTGATGTACATAGCGAGACACTCCAACTTCTGGTCCTCAGTTTCTCCAGTGCCTTGAAAGGCTTTTATTAAAATTTTATTATTGTTGTTATTTTACTTGTACATATTTATAGGATATGGTGTGAGAGTTTGTTACATGTATACAAAGTGTAATGATCAAATTTGAGTAGTTAGCATTTCCATCTCAATTTTATTTATTTGTTTATTTATTTATTGGTACAGGGATTGAATCCTGGGGTGCTTTACCACTGAGTTATGTCCCCAATTCTTAATTTTCAATTTGATAAAGGATCTTGCTAAGTTGCCAAGGTTCTCCCTAAGATGCTGAGGCTGGCCTCAAACTTATGATCCTACTTCCACAGCCTCTCAAGTCACTAAATCTACAGGCTTACACCACAACACCTGACATTTAATTTTTCATTACCACATAATATTAGTATGTTATTAGTGCAACAGTGATATTTCAATGCCTGTAAACATTGTGTACTGGTCAAATCAAAATAAATAACATTTCCATCTCCTTATCATTACTGTGTGTTTGGAGACTTCAAGCTCCTCTCTTCTAGTTATTCATAAAATATATAAAGGTTGCTGTGACCTATGGTCAGTCGCCCCTCTGTGCTGTAGAACCCTAGAACTGATTACTTCTAGCCTTGTGGGTCCTTAGGTCTCCAATTCACTCACCATCTTATAAGCACTATCAGTTCTCATTACCGGAGTTATCACCCCTGTACTCTTTTCACTTTACCTCTTCCAGAAAGCAATAATGAGAAGACCTTTGAAATCCTGCTTTGTTTCCTCAGCTCTCCACAACTTTTCTACAAAAACTTCTTAAAAGGATGAAGGGATGTGTGCAAACCACTTTCAAGCCCATTGGGGTTAAAGTTAAAAGGTCATATTGTATAGAATGGCCCTCATAGTCATCTGGGAACAATAACTAAAACATATAAATTACAAAACCATGATGGCCGGCTGCCATATTCATGGAAATAGATGTTGGCTATTTGGGTGCATTCCTAAAGTGCTTCATAATGATTATGATTAATCATCCTTAAAATCACTTTTATTTATTGGTGTATAACTGGTGGAACCATGTTGGAAGAGCTACATTGTACCATTTTACAAATTTCAGTTGCTATAGCTAGTACCCTAGATATAAAATACCAAAAATGTTCTTTAAAATGTATTCATTTGGGCTGGGGCTGGGGCTCAGTGGTACAGGCTTGCCTGGCTCACATGAGGCACTGGGTTTGATCCTCAGCACCACAAAAAAATAAAATAAAGGTATTGTGTCCATCTATAAGTAAAATAAATGCATATTTAAAAATAAAAATAAAATAAAATGTACTCATTAAATATCAGTCAAAGAGAACAAAAAAATATAAAAGCCATAGCTTGAAATAATAGTCAAAAAAACGCTGTGCCAATACAAGTCACTTTGTTCAAAATAAATTTTCTTCCATGCTTCATACAAACTTAGTGCTAAGACAATACTTAAATAAGTGTAGACCTTTCTTTGTGAGGTATTTATAAATCTTTTTGCACAATGCTGCTTTAACCCAGAGCTACTAAGTTAGTTTATTGTGGTGTCTTCATTTAGTCAATCTTCCTGTCACTAGAATTTTCCCACTTTATGAAGTTGCAGACATTTTAAATTTGGATCATTTTGCATCTGAAGATTTAAGTATGAATTATTTTAACTGGGTCACATATATAATTGAAGTTTGAGGAGAGTTTGGGGAGAATCTTTAGTCAAACTTATTTTGCGTGGAGTGAGGAGTCACTTACAGGGACAGGTGGCTTTCAGAACTAACTTGGAGCTTCTTTATATTCTCCCTTGACTCAATCCCCATCTTAGCCAATAAGATAAATAGGCACCTGATAAAGTATGCACTACCTTGACTTTCCCTCACATGCTCAGTGACATATACCTAAAACAGGATGGGCTGACAGGCCCAAGGGCACTGTGAGTTTGGGTGCATTCCTAATGCATGTTTTCCCAGAACATGTCTACACTCCTCCAATATGTTCAGCATTGTTTTCAGTGACAGTAGAGGCTGTGAGAGACAGCCACAGGTGCTGTTGGTACAACTTTTTCCTAAGCACGTCCATAAAGCTACTACCATATCATTCTTGGTCTATTGCCACAAATAAACAGCAAACACTGGGCCGTGGGCTATGCTCTTTGAACAACTCAGGATTGTTCTGCACAATCCTCTGATTATCTGTGGGGTGGGGCAGCTAGAGAGAGTTGGAGTGGGTGCTGAGAGTCTGCTATAGAAGCCAAGTCAGAGTACCATGTGTAACAGCACTACTGACATGCGGAGAGGCTCCAAGAGTGTAGCCACAGCCACTGCAAACCTGCTGTTCTACTATACTATCATCAATAAACCAAGAAAATCACTCAGGATGACTTGTGCAGCTGGAATGGACAAGGAATTCTTGGTAAATTGGAAAGTGATAAACAGCAAAAAATATTTCAAAGGAGATAAGATTTGTGATCATTTCTCAGTAATTTTCACTAACAGGTCCTTATATAATACATCATAGAAGGACAAAGTGCAGCTTGTGTTCTAAATATTTATATAGGTGTGCATAGAGGAGTCCTGTTGCCCCCCAAAGGCATATGGAACATTCTTATCTTTAATTAAAAGATATCTTAAAATTTAATTTGACCCAAATTTCCAAACCTTCCAGAACTGAAAATCACTATTCTGATTTTAAATTACCTAAGAAAGAAGACTCCATGATCTTACTTCAAAGCATATTCTAGAGATTTATTATAAAATATAATGAAGAGATGTGACTATTTGAAGTAATCTATCCACTTCAAGTGGGGGTGGTTCAGCTTTCCAGAAAACATGTCCAATGTCCAGACGTGTTATGTTACTGTTACAGCTGGTGGAAAAGGCAGGATGTCTAGTCTGGTATGCTGCTCAGCTTCCTATACTGCACAGGACAGCCTGGAATTATCCAGCAAAATGTCAATCAGGCTAATGTTGAAAACACTAAAATAGACAACAAATGCAACTGAATTGTTCTTCTCTAAAACAGTTGAACTACAACAAAAGATTCATAATTTGAATAATTGGATTTGCCTCTGTGTGTACCACACATTGGTCCCAGAACACTACATTAATTTTGATAAAGGAAGTTATTGATAATTATTAAAATAAACCAAAAAGGCACTTGTTAAGTGCCCAATCATGTGGGTAGACCCTGCTTTTCAAGGATTGCTATTTTTTTGATTTTTTAAATTTATATATGACAGTGGTATGCATTACAATTCTTATTACTCACATAGAGCACAATTTTGCATCTCTGGTTATATACAAAGTATAATCACACCAATTCGTATCTTCATACATGTACTTTGGATAATAATGACCATCACATTCCACCATAATTTCTATCCCCATGCCCCCTCCCTTCCCCTCCATCCCCTCTGCCCTATCTAGAGTTCATCTATTCCTCCCATGCTCCCTCTCCCTATCCCACTATGGATCAGCCTCCTTATATCAAAGAAAACATTTGGCATTTGTTTTTTTGGGGATTGGCTAAATTCACTTAGCATTATCTTCTCTAACTCCACCCATTTACCTGCAAATGCCATGATTTTATTCTCTTTTATCGCTGAGTAATATTCCATTATGTATATATGCCACATTATTTTATCATTTCATCTATTGAAGAGCACCTAGTTTGGTTCCACAGTTTTGCTATTGTTAATTGGGTCAATGTTTTAAACATTGATGTGGCTGTGTTCCTGTAGTATGCTGTTTTGAAGTCCTTTGGGTATAGACCGAGAAACAGGATAGCTGGGTCAAATAGTGGTTCCATTCCCAATTTTCCAAGAAATATCCATACTGCAAATACATACATACAAATCTCCAATTGGCTGTACCAATTTGCAGTCCCATCAGCTGTGTGTGAGTGTACCTTTTTCCCACATCCTCACCAACACTTATTGTTGTTTGTATTCATAATAGCTGCCATTCTGACCAGACTGAAATGAAATCTTAGATTGGTTTTGATTTGCATTTCTCTAATTGCTAGCAATAATGAACTTTTTTTCATACAGTTATTGATTGATTGTTTATCATCTTCAGGTCCTTGGCCCATTTATTGATTGGGTTATTTGGTTTTTTTGTGTTTAAATTTTTGAGTTCTTTATATACCCTAGAAATTACTGCTCTATCTGATGTGCATGTGATAAAAATTTGCTCCCATTCTGTAGGGTCTCTATTGAAATCCATATACAACAAAATGAAATTAAACCCCTATCTTTCACCATGCACAAAACTCAACTCAAAATGGATCAGGACTTAGGAACAAAGGTTACTATTTAAGAGGTGGGGAATGGTGTGCATGGAAAAAAATCTCTATATGTTTCAGAGAAGAAAACAATCCATTCTGCTTGGGTGTCAGGAAAATATTTACACAGGAAGATGACTTCAAACTTTCAGACTAGTTATGCTTTACTTTGTAGTAATGCATCTTAAACATCATTTGGAGCTCTTGATTTAAATAGTAACAAGCACAGTTGTAAATATTTTGCATTCATTATTGTGTAAAATATTCTCCAGACAGACCTATGAAGTAGGAACTGTTATCCCTGGATGAGTAGAATTCTAGCAGGAACTATCTGTCTCTCAACTGACTTCATGGCCACCAGATCACATGGCCTCCATGTAAATGCACTAAGTGATTTCCATCAGAGGATATCAATTCCTAGTGGTTAGATCTTCACTTTCAAGGGGAGGAGCAAAAGGTCTTCAGTCTTCTGAGCTTCAGAGTTCATTATTCTAACCCCCAATAGAGGATGATTCTTTAACAAAGTAATCATCTTGGGGGAAGCTCCACACTGAAAACCGAATTTCAAAGTGTGTGTAAAAATGATAACATTAAATAGCTTTCTGGGATATTGACTATAAAATATATTTTATCTTAGACTGGGGCACAATTGGGCATAAGTGAAGTCCCTGTCATTGCCTTCCCAAGGTCAAATCAGTTTCATCTTGATGGCACAAATGCAGTCCACACCTCATATCCATTTTATTCATTCATTCATTCAGCAAATATATGCTGATTGTCAACCATGTGCTGGACAGCAGTCTGATAGTTGGTGTAAAGCAATGATTGGCCAGCCTTTAACCTCCTTCAATTAATGAATGAAAATGGAATCTTGAGATCAAAAGATTTCTAGGCAGATAAAGTCAGCATAATGCTTCTTATCTTTAAATTATTTGAGTTATTGCGATAATGATTCACCTGAATTATCAATAAAATGTTCAGTGTTTTCTCACATTTGTCTTCCAAATATATATAAGCATGACTCCTGGAAGTATGAATAAAATTGAAAGAATGTCATCACCTAACTCTGGAAGCCTCATTTTCTCCTTACCAATTCCTGCAGCACTCCCTTCAAAACTCTATTTGAAATTGTTCCATTTATGTATGTGTGTTTATTTTTATACTTTGATCTATCCTCGAAAAGATTCAAAGCAGCTTATACCAAGACACATAGAAGATGACCCAATAACATCAGTTAAAAGTGGGGCAAAAGAAGAAAGTAAAACAAGAGTGGAGATGAAATCGATCCAAGAATGAGTCTAAGAATGCATAACATAATAATCCATACATGTGAATATATGGGCCATAAATCTGGCCCTAAATTTTCTAGCAGCCAACATGAAAAGAGAAATTTATCAGTTAGTTACACAATTTGCAGTGTCCATGGAACACTAACAGTCCAAATTTCCTGGGGAGGTCTAATTATTCTTGGTACTCAGACAAGACAAAAACTTTCACCAGGATCTTCATAAAGAGGTGATGTAATGAAAACCATCATAGTTTCTTCATAATCCATGGAGCAAGGTCCCTGGTTCTGCTATAAAGATGTAAACTAGTGCCACATGCCAGACACCATACAGAACAAAAAAGGAATTATATTGGAAAGGGGAAAAGAAAAGGCAGAAATGGCCAACACCAAAAAAAAAAAAAAAGAAAAAAAGAAAAGAAAAAGGTAATGTTCCAGCCACCATACATCAGCTTTAACCCAGACTTTTAATTTTGAGTATCTTGAAGGAGATAAATTTAGCAATTCTCTCCTAGCTTTTGATCAATATTGCATAGTGACAAGTGTGTGATTAAATGTGGCCAATGCATCAAGAATGGCTATTCCCTGTGCCATTAGGTTCATCTGCCAGTACTTGAGCAAACTCTAGAGTTGGACTGGGGTTCATGTCCTTTTGCAGAAGCTGAGAAGCTTGGAAAAGCACATGAATGATGGATAGATAGCCCACTCCCTTACAAGATAAGGAAACAGTACACTGACAAGAAAATGATCTTTTTTTAAAAAAAATATTTTGAACCCACTGCCAACCCAGAAGTATAGGCAATTGAGATCTCAAAGTTCCACTCCATTTCTCATGGCCAAAATAGCTTTAGCTTCATTAACTGAAGACAACAGGATACCTAGCTTAGCCAAAAGAAAATATCAACAGAGCTCTGAAAACATTGTTAGCTTTAATTAGAATACTTTCTAGTGTATGTCCCAGGATAAGCCATTGTGAAATGCACATCAAGGAAATAGCAATGCATTGTATGAAATTGTTAATTATTTATAAGCCAGCTAAAAGATGAAGACCTCTAGGAAAGAAAATAACATTTTTAGAAAAAAAATAAGATGAAGAAGAAAAGGCTAACAGGCATACCAGAGGCTTTTATTTCTGGACAATAATTGGCCAGTGGGGTCAGAGACCTGTTAAAGCCACTCCTTATTTGAAAAAAAAAAAACCTCAATATTCATGTTAGAAATGATGTTTGTGCAGTCTTCTTAATACCAGGAGAAGGAGGGGTTGAAGTCAGCCCAACCAGGTCATTAAGAACCAAGTTTTAAAGAAAAGACATTTACATACAATCATTTGTAACCTCAAAAACAATGGTTAGCTGTGTCAAAAGAGTGTTCCTATTGGCTCTGATCTGAGCAGAATCATGGTAGGGTCAGTTTTATATAAATGTCTGGACCTAAGGTGCTGTCTAGCCAGAGCTCACGATCTCCTCAGGCAACCAAATTTCAAACACAAAGATTAAAACCAAAGAACTGTTAATAAATGCAGCAACAATTTGATATTTCTACTATATTTTTCTAAACAAAGATAACAGTGATCTGTTTCTCATTAAAATAAAATATGGGCCTATGAGAACTAAATTTGTAACTTTACAATCAAATACCTGGCATATATTTTAGGAAAATTTAGGAAGGCTATAATTTGGAATAGGGAGAATTGTCCTTTTAAAATATGGAATAAATTACACTATTCATCCAACCAGGTAAGTTTTAACAGTAGCATAAATTATAGTGAGAAAGTTGGTGAGAGGGGGTCCTTGAATAAGATTAGAAAGGAAAATAACCTCTAGAATCTAACTACATGTCCTAACACAATGACCTAATTCAAAACAAATTTTGTTGGGGGTAAGTTCTTTAAAGTAAGGATGAATTGAAATAATTATTTAATTGTATAAGGTTCCAAGTGGTCATGAGAGATGTGATGTCTTGATCTCACTGAAGAGATTTTGAGTTGCTTCACTCTCTGCCAATATGCGGCAATTTGGTGCCCCTTAAAACCTTAAGTAGACTTCAGCTAATACTAGACCACCTCATACACCTGAAAACCACTTCCAGCCTGTATTAGTTTCCTAGAGCTGCCAAGCAAAATAATTTGATTATCTCTGCACAGATATTGTTGGTATAAAAGCCACCATCAGAAGAAGTTCCTTCAGGATCATTAAGCTACTTCCTTTGTTCTGAAGTTCCTAAAGTAGTATTAAGTTACATTAAATCACCTGGAAAAAAATCCACACTACCATGTATATCTAAAATTAAGCTTTGAAATTTCCCAAGACTGTTGCTAATAAATGTCATTTCAATAAGCCAGACCAACGTTTTAATTTAACACTTCTTCCTAAATCTTACACACTGAGAGAAACAGATACCAAATCATAATTTACTATCCTTACCCAAATCAATGCACTGTATACCTAGTGAAATCTCCTTAGGCTACCCAGTTCAAAGATTGATAAAAAATAAAACTGAATGATTGGGAGTTACTTGCCAACTTGGAAGTAGAGTTCTTTTAATTTTCTATCCTAAGTATTTAAGTTCTCTGGCATGAATTATCTGAAATCAAAAACTAAACAATTACTTAACCCTAACTTTTAACTGCAAGATTATGCAATGCTTCAAACTCATTTAGATACCAGATGAAACATCTTTTAGACACACATTTAGCCTAGATTATCCTCAAGAAACAATCTATAATAACCTTTAAAATAGACCAGATAAGAAAAATCTCTCCAGGTTTTGAACTTCCATTTAATTATGACTCCCATCAGTGGCACCTTAGATTTCCCATGAATGGACCAGATGTTCTCACATAGGGGCAATTCTCAGTGTGACTGACTTACTGCATTTAGGTGGAGTAATCCTTACAGTGAAGAAAAAAAAATGAGGAAATTTCCCCAAAGCGAAAAAACGCTCTGGCAGCTGCTGGGAATTCCTCAGTTTTCCCTTGCACTTACAGGATTGATTAGCTTCTCTAGATAGATCCAATCCCAGGCAATATGGCTTATCTCCTAACCTTCCAGTAGAGTCAGTTTTTAATCTGCCTTAGGTCTTAAAGGGGGAGGGGTGGAGACAGACAGGACAACAGAAACAAAAACATAAAACACAGAATTCACAGCGCGGCCACAGAATTTGCAGCGTGTCGTGGATTGCTACTAAAGGCTCAGGCGTCAGCTAAAAAATACTTTACCAAATACTTCACCAAATTCTTTACTACAGGCAATCCACTCAGAACACAGAAAGGGGCTGGGGATGTCTCCCTACCATGTGGGATGGACCCGGAGGGTTATTGGTGGCTGGATCTACTTGTTCTTCTTCTTCCTCCGAGGAAACCTGGATGGAATCAGGAGCCGGTATGGGTTGGGGCTGATAGGGTGGGGGTGGGGCTTCGGAAGGGGATCGTGGAGCAGGCTTAGGTGGAGAGAAAGGGGCGACCCAAAGGGGGGGTCAGAGGCCAAATTTTCCCAGGTAACGATGTAGGGTCAGAGTGTCCCTGAGGACCTTGGATGAAAACCTGGGACTTCACCTGTAATATAAGATCTAGGTTAGATGTACCTTCTTTTGGCCAACCCACATTGAGTGTTGGCCATTCTGCAGTGCAGAGTGTTATCTATTTCTTTTTTTTGACCTCTACCCAGAGGTTATCTGCCTGATTCCCGACGTCTTGCCAATGGTGGAGGGTGAAACTCAAAGGGGTCGTGATTGATTGCCCCATGTTAGTTTTAGATGAGGAGATAGAATACAGAGACAGAAACAATAACACAACAATCACAATAACACTACAATCAGACCGAATAGAAAGAGCGCTGCCAGATCAGATGGCTTAGGTGGAGCAGAAGCCCCACCGTTGCCTACAGATGGCTTAGGTGGAGCAGAAGTCCCACCGTTGCCTACAAATACAGATGGCTTAGGTGGAGCAGAAGCTCCACCGTTGCCTACAGATACAGATGGCTTAGGTGGGGCGGAAGCCCCACCGTTGCCTACAGATACAGATTGCTTAGGTGGAGCAGAAGCTCCACAGTTGCCTACAAAAATCCCTGGGACATCTCTCGGGGTGGCAGGGGAGAAGTCTGAGTTGTCAACTCCTTCTCAAGCTGCCCAGAATACAGAGCGACTAAGCGTAATCGTACAGATGCAGCACATAGAAACAAAGTATCAGTCAAGAGTTACAAACATTACAGACATAGAAGTGACACCAGACCACACAACAGACACGACATGAGCTGGCCAGCTTACCTCCCAGTAATGCCGGTGGTCCTCGGGCAGGGATCCGGACGGGGAGGGGGTCCTTTTATCTCGGTGGGACCTCCAATGAAAGACACCCCGTTTATGAAAGACTCCCCGTTTCCCTGTCCAAGGAGAATCACACGAAACACTGGCTGCAAAAGCACGAGGTGGTTTATTGAGACACAGGCGCCTGCGGGTGCCCAGCAGAACCTCAGCCGGAGCTTTGGTGAACTGGCACACCAGGCTTGGGGATACAGAGATTTTTATAGGGTTTGGGACAGGTTTCGCTCGCGCGCGCACACGCGCACATGCCGGAAACAACAGGTTTCTTATTGGTTTGTTTAAATCTAGCATATAGGCCACCTAGGGGGTACAGGTCTGCATTCCAAAAACCACAGGTCTGCATTCTATTTTTTCTGTTCCTGTTTATTCATTCATTCATGCCTCAGGATGTGGGTGCTCTGTCCTTTCTCAACCGGTTATATGGAAAGCACATCCAGCGCCTGAGCCTGTTTATGACCAGCCCGTATCTTGATTTCATATCTTGGCCTTAGGTAACTGGGCTAACTGGGCTAGGGTCTTGGAATGAAAGGGTAAAGTTTATAAGCTGGAAGGCTTGAATTAAAATGTAAAAGATTAGGTACTATTGAGTTCCTCTGTTACACCCAGATTCCTGAGATAGTTAAGACAACACCCTACTAGCCATTTAGCCTAGGGCCCTGTGCAGTTTGTCACAGGGCCTGAACCAATCAGTTTGAATGTGTACCCCACTTAGGAATGACCAATCACCCCCGCCCGATCTGTTCCCACCAATGAATGTGCCAATCACGTCTCAGAGTTGTTGTTCAATTTTCCCACGCCTCATGATGATTTGTTCTGATGTATGCAAAGCCTCCCACCCTCCCCAAAAAGTGTACTTAAGCTCTGTTTGAACCTCTGCTCGGGGCTCTGGGCTGCTCTCCCTTCTTGAGTGAGCACAGAGTCCCAGAGCGCTGGAATGGATCCCAATAAATATCCCCTTTTGCCAATTGCATGGAGTCAGTCTCTTGGGTGGTCTCTCCCTCCGATGTTTCGCCATACCTTTACAACAGAAAACTGGGCTCCTGATCCAGGACAGAAAGCCTACAAAAAGATTGAAAGAATGGCGGGCTCCAGACACCAAAAGAACAGAAGATTGTGGAAGCTCGCCCCCTCATCTCCAGCTGCCTGAGGATTGGACAGTTCTCACCTAAGAGACTGGTCAAGGCTTCAGGCACTGCCTCCAACCTGAGCTAAGTGGGCACAGAATCAAAGTCTGAATGACAGGCTGCTCCATTGTCATTGTTAAAAGACTACAGATCAGGGCTGAGAATATAGTTTATTTAGTTGAGTGCTTGTTTTGCTTAAATAAGGCCATGGATTCAATCCCTTGCACTACACACATACACTCCCGGAAAAATAAAAATAAATAAATTAGTAATGGACTTTGAGGACTAGGGTTATGGATCAGTGGTAGAGTGCTTCCCAAGCACTCAGGAGGTACTGGGTTGAACACCCAGCACCACATTAAAAAACCAACCAACAAACAAACTACTAATGGTATTATGACTATCTACAACAAAAAATATTCAAGAAAAAAAAAAGACTGTGTATTTGACTTGTGCACCCTCACTACAAAACACTCATAAACACTTTTTATATATAATTTATACATATATGTCTTCAGACAGTGTATAAAATTTTTCGTGATGGCTTTTCAAGTAACTTATATTATAGATATGCTTCACAACCCTGAAATCATCCCCACGTCACATTATTATTATTATTATTATTATTATTATTATTGAAAGTGTAAAGTTTCTAAGCTGGAAAGCTTGAATGTAAAAGATTAGGTATTATTAAGTTCCTCTGTTACACCCAGATTCCTGAGATAGTTAAAACAACGCCCTACTGGCCATTTAGCCTAGGGCCCTGTGCAGTTCGTCACAGGGCCCGAACCAATCAGTTTTAATGTGTAACCCACTTACGAATGACCAATCACACCCGCCCGACCTGTTCCCGCCAATGAATGTGCCAATCACGTCTCAGAGTTGTGGTTCAATTTTCCCGCGCCTCATGATGATTTGTTCTGATGTATGCAAAGCCCACCACCCTCTCCAGAAAGTGTACTTAAGCTCTGCTTGACCTCTTCTCTGGGCTCCGGGCTCTTCCTTCTTGAGTGAGCACGGGGCCCCAGCGCGCTGGAATGGATCCCCAATAAATCCCCTTTTGCCAATTGCATGGAGTAAGTCTCTTGTGTGGTCTTTCCCTCCGACGCTCCGCCGGACCCCTCTTACATTATTATTATTATTATTTGAGGGTATGTGAATGTGGTTATTTTAAGGCACAGTTGTCTTCCAATACTAGGACCTATCCCAGAGGAAAGTGCATTGACATTTATAACTGTCTATAAGTTTAAACAATTTGTGAATAAATATGTCTATATTTTTATTTATGAAAATGATATCACAATTTCTTTAATATTTTTTTACTTCTCTGTTTTTTGTCTCATAAAGAAACAGTTTGAGCTTTAAACTCATTAGCAATGTCTCCATATCACTTCCGCCCAAAAAAGTGACTCACAGGTATAATTCAAATTATTGAGATTCATAAATTTTGGATCCTTTATTTTAACTAGTGAAGTCTATAGATTTTCTTTTTATTTTCACCCTTAAATGAAGCCCACTTTGTATAGCTTTCTTGTTGTGTAACTGACCTCTAATATTCTGCATATTTTACCCCCATGTCTTATCACTTTGGACTATTGATGTCTTGATGCAGGGGATCTCAAAGTTGTCATACACAAGGCAGGAAATGGATATAGTAAGATGTAAAACTGGAGTTTACTGAGTATGTAGGTTTTGCATTACAAAGTAAGTATTGGTGGACTATATGGGAGTAGGGAGAAAAAGCAATAAAAACAGGAAAACTTGAGCAGTAGAGGAGTTAATTTGCTACAAGTCTACAATGATGGTATGAATATAGAGGGGTAGTGTTATTGGAAGCAGTAATAAAATTTTGGGGAAAAGAAAAAGATAATTTTTTTGCACAGTTCCCAAGTAAGAGAGCCAGGTAAATTTGTTCTGTGTTCAACTCTTCCCACCTAGGAGTGGAATTTATAGTTCATAAGGTATGTCTCAGTAAGTAGTAAAACACCATTTCGATGTAAATTTACACTTTGTCATGGCTACAAGCTGACTTTGACAATTCCAGTCACATTACATCTTTGCACTTGTTATTAATTAATTAATTAATTAATTAGTTCCATTATTTATTTGTTCCTTTATTAATTCATTTTTTCATTAGTTGTCATTTTTTTACATTACTGGTGATTATATAATTGAATAAATATTCTGAATGTTAACTTCTTCTTAAATATTGTTTTATGTGTTTATTCATACATTTACTTTTCATTTAAATGTTTTTTTCCTTGGCCTAGACTGATTTATATTAGACTTTAATCTTTGTTTTTGAAGACTAGATAAAATCATATTATTCCAAATTACTCAAAGATCTATCATCTTGGCAGAACCCTAATCACCCAGTAAATTTGACCCAGTCTGGGTCAACTAAAAACTGTGTCAAAACTCCTCTTTTTTCTTATACAAAACTTAATAAATAATTCCTCTCTCACTTTTATATGTTGGAGAGCAGACTAATTTTTCAAAGCAGCAGTTAATAACCTAGATGTGTTTTCCAACTAGCTCACTATTACTTTTAAATTATTTACATTCTTGACACTAAGAGTGTCACTAGTTACTTTTCTAATTTTTGTAAGGTCTCTCTCTCTCTCTCTCTCTTTCTCTCTCTCTCATATTACAAATTGAAATCAGATATGCTTTATTGCTAAGAAACACTCTCAGCCTTTTATAAGATATTCTATAAAGAAAAAGGGTTTTGCTGATTTTTTTACAGCCTCACTAAGTTGCTGAGGCTGACTGACTTTAATGTTTCAGAATATAATCTTATAGAAGTTAGCATTATATATATATATATATATATATATATATATATATATATATATACCATTGTGTGTGTATGTATCATTGAATATTTACCAGGAGTATATACACAATAACAATAAAGCAAAAGTGAATAAAAAAATGAAATGAATGAATAAATAAATAAATAATAAGTAAATAAATAACACAGATGAAAAAGTACAAAGATTTAATGTGACTGGAATTGTCAAATGTTGATTGTGGCCACACAAATTTGTAAAGCTACTCGAAAATGGTTTTATACTACCTACTGAAACATACTCTGTGAATTATCAATTATAGTCCAATGTTGGAAGAAATAAACACATAATCCATTCATCTGATTCTTTCTTTTGGGGACTATGACAGAGTTACCTTCTTCTTTTGCTTCTACCTGGTTTCTGCCTCCAAAGAAACCACCCCTTACCCTCATGCTACTATTGATCCACCACTAGACTTTTTAAATCTGAACCCTTGAGCTTATCATTGTTTCCCTCTTTCCCTCACAACACTTTTTTTCTCTACCCCTATCTACTCCACCAGTACTTTTTCATGAATACTCACTACTACATACTCAGCATCCACCAATCTCACATCCTGACCCATCCCAATCCTGCCTTTTCCATGGATCACTTTGAGATCCCCTCCACTCAGATATCAATAGTCCAGAGTAAAGTCAGGTTAGGGTGTTATATATGCAGGTTTTTAGAAGTCATTTGCGTAACAATAAGCCTATAAAAAGGGGGATGTATTTTACCTGAGGTTAAAAAGAAAATCTACAGACTGCACTGTTAAACTGAAGTGTCTAAAATTCACTAATCTCAATAATTTAGAAAAAGAAATTCTATAAAAAGGAGAGTAAAGAAAAGAACATAATACATAAAGTGACAAATTTGAAGACACACCAAGTATATATATCCAATGAGTGTCATACATTGGTGCTTTCAAAAGACAAATTAATTCGAAATAAATGTGGTAATGTGAGATGTAGTAATCATTTATTAATTATATATAATGGTAGTATATATGTATATATATAAAATGCATCTCATATAATTATTAGCATATGTTGCAAGAAATGATCTCTACAGTATTTTTTTTTAATTTTGCTGAAACACTATAAATATCTAAGTCTGGGTTTATGTATTACCAAATATTCAGGATACATTTTATACTTTATAAAGTTTATCACTGACCAACAAACCTTTTTTTCACAATCTTTAAAAGGAGTAGTATTTATTTCCAATTATAACAATGCCATCATTTATTTTTCATTTTTAATTATTTTTTAATTATATATGACAGCAGAATTCATCACAATTCTTATTAAACATATAGAGCACAATTTTTCATTTCTCTGGTTTTATACAAAGTATATTTACATGAATTCACTTCTTTATACATGTACTTTATATAATAATATACATCATATTCCACCATCATTTATTTTTTAATAAAGTTTTTTGAAAGAGAGAGAGAGAGAGAGAGAGAGAGAGAGAGAGAATCTTTTCTTGTAGATGGACACAACACAATGCCTTTATTTTTATGTGGTGCTGAGAATTGAACCCAAGTCACACCCGTGCTAAGTGAGCACTCTACCACTAAACCAAAATCCCAGCCCTCCACCATCATTTCTAACACCATGAACCCTCCTCTTCCCTCACAACCCCCAACAGGTCATTTTGATACACACTGAAGTATGCTATGAAGCCATAGAAAAGAGTATATACCTTATAATATGAACAGATAAACTTTTGTAACTCATACATAGCTTAATAATAATAATAATAATAATAATAATAATAATAAACTCTCCATTTAGAAGACAATAAAGTATACATCTGGTACTACTGACATCTTTTCCAAAAAAATAAAAAAAAAATAAATGATATCTTTTCTAAAAAAAAGGGGGTCATTTGTGGGAAAAATGATATTCTATGCTTTCTTAATACCACGGGCAGGTGAGGTGAGGTCCAGCAACCTGCCGAGTGAGAGAACAGCTACACGCGCCTGCAGGGAACGCAGACAGGACCCACAAGCAGGACAGGGCCGGCAGCTTGCTGAAGGGCAGGCCCGTCCCCTCCCCCAGTGTCTGCAAGGTAGGCGGGACCCTGACCACCGGCTGATGGGCCGAGCGACCTGCTGAGGGGTGGAACCGGCCCCTCCCCCAGTGCCTGCAGGCTCGGCGAACTTGCAACCCACGGGCGGGTCAGGTCCAGCAACCTGCCGAGTGAGAGAACAGCTACGCGTGCCTGCAGGGAGCACGGACAGGACCCACAAGTAGGACAGGGCCGGCGGCTTGCTGAAGGGCAGGCCCATCCCCTCCCCCAGTGTCTGCAAGGTAGGCGGGACCCTGACCACCGGCGGATGGGCCGAGCGGCCTACTGAGGGGTGGAACCGGCCCCTCCCCCAGTGCCTGCAAGCTAAGCAAACCTTCGACCCATCGGGAGGTTAGGCCCAACAACCTGTGGAGTGACAGAGGTGCCCCTCATGCTGCTGGGTAGGCGGACCTTTGACTGACCAGCAGAGCAGACCTAGGGCCCGCCAGCGTAGTAGACGGATCACACCAATTGGAGGAAGATCACAGCCACTACCTGCCCTGCAAGGTGATCTTTCAACCATACAAGAGCAATATAAATAAATAGAGGGAAAATTTCAAAAACACAACAGTTTCACCAAGCAGAAAGAAACGCCAGCAGTATGAAAAGACAAGGAAAGAAAGGACCACAGGCAATGCAGGTCAAGTCAACTTTAGAAGAGGTAATAGGTGCAACAGATGGAATGTCAGATAGAGAGGTCAGGATATACATGCTTCAGATGATCTGGAGTCTCAAGGAAGACATGAGACAGCAAAATCAGACAATGAAAGATCACATTGACAAACAAATCCAGGAAGTAAAAGATCAATTTCACAGGGATATAGAGGTAATAAAAAACAAACAATAGAAATCCTAGAAATGCAGGAAACAATAAACCAACTTAAAAACTCAATTGAGAATACTACAAGCAGAGTAGATCACCTAGAAGAGAGAACATCAGACAATGAAGACAAAGTATTTCAACTGGAAAAGAACATAGACAGCTCAGCAAGTCTGCTAAGAAACCATGAGCAGAACATCCAAGAATTATGGGACAATATCAAAAGACAAAATTTAAGAGTCATTGGGATACAGGAAGGCACAGAGCTCCATAGCAAAGGAATAAACAGTCTATTCAGTGAAATAATACTAGAAAACTTCCCAGACTTGAAGAATGAGACAGAATCCCAAATCCTAGAAGCCTACAGGATGCCGAATGTGCAAAACCATAAGAGATCCACACCTAGACACATTATAATGAAGATGTCCAACATACAGAATAAGGAGAGAATTTTAAAAGCTGCAAGAGAAAGAAAGCAGATTACATTTAGGGGTAAACCAATCAGGATAACAGCTGATCTGTCAACACAGACTCTGAAAGCTAGAAGATCCTGGAATAACATATTTCAAACACTGAAAGAAAATGGGTTCCAACCAAGAATCGTGTATCCGGCGAAATTAAGCTTTAGGATAAAAGATGAAATTAAAACCTTCCACGATAAACAAAAGTTAAAAGAATTCGCAGCTAGAAAACCATCTCTTCAAAAAATCCTTGGCAAAACATTACAGGAAGAGGAAATGGAAAATAACATTGAAAACCAACAATGGGAGGTAGGACAGTAAAGGGGGGAAAGTAGTCAAAGAGGATAACAAATCAGGTTTAGTAACATCAATAAACAAATATGGATAGAAGAACAAACCATATCTCAATAATATCCCTAAATGTTAATGGCTTAAACTCACCAATTAAGAGACACAGGCTAGTAGAATGGATCACAAAACAAGACCCAACAATATGCTGCCTACAGGAGACGCATCTGATAGGAAAAGATATTCATAGACTGAAGGTGAAAGGTTGGGAAAAATCATACCACTCATATGGACTGCGGAAACAAGCAGGAGTATCCATACTCATATCCAATAAAATAGATTTCAAGCCAAAGTTAATCAAAAGGGATAAAGAAGGACACTTCATACTGCTCAAGGGAACCATACACCAACAAGACATAACAATCATAAATATATATGCCCCAAATAATGGTGCAGCTGTGTTCATCAAGCAAACTCTTCTCAAGTTCAAGAGTCTAATAGACCACCATACAATAATCATGGGAGACTTCAACTCACCTCTCTCACCACTCGACAGATCTACCAAACAAAAGTTAAATAAGGAAACTATAGAACTCAATAACACAATCAACAACCTAGACTTAATTGACATATATAGACTATACCACCCAACATCAAGTAGTTACACTTTTTTCTCAGCAGCACATGGAACCTTCTAAAAAATAGACCATATATTATGTCACAGGGCAACTCTCAGACAATATAAAGGGGTAGAGACAATACCATGCATCTTATCTGATCATAATGGAATGAAACTGAAAATCAATGATAAAAGAAGGAAAGAAAAATCAAGCATCACTTGGAGAATGAACAATAGGTTGCTGAATGATCAATGGGTTTTAGAAGACATCAAGGAGGAAATTAAAAACTTACTAGAGTCAAATGAAAACACAGACACAACATATCGGAATCTATGGGACACATTGAAAGCAGTTCTAAGAGGAAAATTCATTGCTTGGAGTTCATTCCTCAAAAAAAGAAAAAAACAACAAATAAATGATCTCATACTTCATCTCAAAATCCTAGAAAAAGAAGAGCAAAACAATAGCAAAAGAAGTAGAAGGCAAGAAATAATTAAAATCAGAGCTGAAATTAATGAAATTGAAACAAAAGAAACAATTGAAAAAATTGACAAAACTAAAAGTTGGTTCTTTGAAAAAATAAATAAAATTGACAGACCCTTAGCCATGCTAATGAAGAGAAGAAGAGAGAGAACCCAAATTACTAGCATACGGGATGAAAAAGGCAATATCACAACAGACACTTCAGAAATACAGAAGATAATCAGAAATTATTTTGAATCCTTATACTCCAATAAAATAGAAGATAGTGAAGGCATAGATAAATTCCTTAAGTCTTATGATCTGCCCAGATTGAGTCAGGAGGATATAGACAACCTAAACAGACCAATAACAATACAGGAAATAGAAGAAACCATCAAAAAATTACCAACTAAGAAAAGCCCAGGACCGGATGGGTATACAGCAGAGTTTTACAAAACCTTTAAAGGGGAACTAACACCAATACTTTTCAAGCTATTTCAGGAAATAGAAAAAGAGGGAGAACTTCCAAATTCATTCTACGAAGCCAACATCACCCTGATTCTGAAACCAGACAAAGACACTTCAAAGAAAGAAAACTACAGACCAATATCTCTAATGAACCTTGACACAAAAATCCTCAATAAAATTCTGGCGAATCGGATTCAAATACATATCAAAAAAATTATACACCATGATCAAGTAGGATTCATCCATGGGATGCAAGGCTGGTTCAATATACGGAAATCAATAAATGTTATTCACCACATCAATAGACTTAAAAATAAAAACCATATGATCATCTCGATAGATGCAGAAAAAGCATTCGACAAAGTACAGCATCCCTTTATGTTCAAAACTCTAGAAAAATTAGGGATAACTAGATCATACCTCAACATTGTAAAAGCAATCTATGATAAGCCACAGGCCAGCATCATTCTGAATGGAGAAAAATTGAAGGCATTCCCTCTAAGATCTGGTACAAGACAGGGATGCCCTCTCTCACCACTTCTGTTCAACATAGCCCTCGAAACACTGGCCAGAGCAATTAGACAGACGAAAGAAATTAAAGGCATAAAAATAGGAAAGGAAGAACTTAAATTATCACTATTTGCAGATGATATGATTCTATAACTAGCAGACCCAAAAGGGTCTACAAAGAAGCTATTAGAGCTAATAAATGAATTCAGCAAAGTGGCAGGATATAAGATCAACACGCATAAATCAAAGGCATTCCCGTATATCAGCGACAAACCCTCTGAAACGGAAATGAGGACAACTACTCCATTCACAATATCCCCCCAAAAAATAAAATACTTGGGAATCAACCTAACAAAAGAGGTGAAAGATTTATACAATGAAAATTACAGAACCCTAAAGAAAGATATAGAAGAAGACCTTAGAAGATGGAAAAATATACCCTGCTCATGGATAGGCAGAACTAACATCATCAAAATGGCAATATTACCAAAAGTTCTCTATAAGTTCAATGCAATGCCAATCAAAATCCCAACAGCATTTCTTATAAAAATAGATAAAAGAATCATGAAATTCATATGGAATAATAAAAGACCCAGAATAGCAAAAACAATACTAAGCAGGAAGTGTGAATCAGGCGGTATAGCGATACCAGACTTCAAACTATACTACAGAGCAATAGTAACAAAAACAGCATGGTACTGGTACCAAAACAGGCGGGTGGACCAATGGTACAGAATAGAGGACACAGTAACCAATCCACAAAATTACAACTATCTTATATTTGATAAAGGGGCTAAAAGCATGCAATGGAGGAAGGATAGCATCTTCAACAAATGGTGCTGGGAAAACTGGAAATCCATCTGCATCAAAATGAATCTGAATCCCTATCTCTCGCCATACACAAAAGTTAACTCAAAATGGATCAAGGAGCTTGATATTAAATCAGAGACACGGCATCTGATAGAAGAAAAAGTTGGCTATGATCTACATACTGTGGGATCAGGCTCCAAATTCCTCAATAGGACACCCATAGCGCAAGAGTTAACAACTAGAATCAACAAATGGGACTTACTCAAACTAAAAAGTTTTTTCTCAGCAAAAGAAACAATAAGAGAGATAAACAGGGAGCCTACATCCTGGGAACAAATCTTTACTCCTCACACTTCAGATAGAGCCCTAATAACCAGAATATATAAAGAACTCAAAAAATTAGACAATAAGATAACAAATAACCCAATCAATAAATGGGCCAAGGACCTGAACAGACACTTCTCAGAGGAGGACATACAATCAATCAATAAGTACATGAAAAAATGCTCACCATCGCTAGCAGTCAGAGAAATGCAAATCAAAACCACCCTAAGATACCATCTCACTCCAGTAAGATTGGCAGCCATTAGGAAGTCAAACAACAATAAGTGCTGGAGAGGATGCGGGGAAAAGGGCACTCTTGTTCATTGCTGGTGGGACTGCAAATTGGTGCAGCCAATTTGGAAAGCAGTATGGAGATTTATTCGAAAGCTGGGAATGGAACCACGATTTGACCGAGCTATTCCCCTTCTCGGTCTATTCCCCAAAGACCTAATAAGAGCATGCTACAGGGACACTGCTACATCGATGTTCATAGCAGCACAATTCACGATAGCAAGATTGTGGAATCAGCCTAGATGCCCTTCAATTGATGAATGGATAAAAAAAACGTGGCATTTATACACAATGGAGTATTACTCTGCATTAAAAAATGACAAAATCATAGAATTTGGAGGGAAATGGATGGCATTAGAGCAGATTATGCTAAGTGAAGCTAGTCAATCTTTAAAAAACAAATACCAAATGACTCCTTTGATATAAGGGGAGGAAACAAGGACAGGGTAGGGACGAAGAGCTTGAGACGAAGATTTACATTAACAGGGTTGAGAGGTGGGAGGGAAAGGAAGTGAGAAGGGAAATCGCATGGAAATGGAAGGTGATCCTCAGGGTTATACAAAATGACATATAAGAGGAAAGGAGGGGTAAGAAAGATAATACAAATGGAAGAAATGATTTGCAGTAGAAGCGGTAGAGAGAGAAACGGGGAGGGGAGGGGAGGGGATGGGGGATAGTAGAGAATAGGACAGACAGCAGAATACATCAGACACTAGAAAGGCAATATGTCAATCAATGGAAGGGTAAATGATGTGATACAGCAATCTGTATACGGGGTAAAATCGGGAGTTCATAACCCACTTGAATCAAACTGTGAAATATGATGTATTAAGAACTATGTAATGGGGGCTGGGGATGTGGCTCAGCGGTAGCGCGCTCGCCTGGCATGCGTGCAGCCCGGGTTCGATCCTCAGCACCACATACCAACAAAGATGTTGTGTCCACCGAGAACTAAAAAATAAATATTAAAAAAAAAATTCTCTCTCTCTCTCTCTCTCTCTCTCTCCTCTGTCACTCTCTCTTTAAAAAAAAAAAAAGAACTATGTAATGTATTGAATGACCAACAATAAAAAAATAAATAAAAAAATTAAAAAAAAATAAAAAAAAATAAAAAGTTATGCCCGCAAAAAAAAAAAAAAGAAAAGAAAAGAAAATTAAAGGGAGATCAGTAGAGTAGAGGAAAGGGACAAGGAGGAGGGAAAGAGAAGGAGAGAAAAAGGGAAAATACTAAGGAGTGATATTGGCCTAATTATGTTTTGTGCATGTATGAATTTGTAACAGCAAATCCCACCATGATGTATAACTATCATGCACCAATAAAAAAAACATAGAAAAAAGAAGCAGTACTGCCAATAACAAAGAAGTACTTGATCTGATTTGAACTTCAAAAGTGACTTTAGGGAGTTTGTCATGAGATAATCAACAATTCAGACTTGTGGAGAGAGAAAGGGTTTTTCTACAACCCCCAAACTCCCTTTACAGAAAAATAACCAGATTTGGCTGACTTGAACTAGAGAGTTTGGGGTCCAGATAGTTTTAGTGATTTGTAGGGAGTATCACAGGGAGTTGGGGTTGGGAGTCATGTGACTCCCTGGGAAGGGGTAGCTGACCTGGAGCAGGAGAGCAGGATGGTCACCACTCCCAGGATCAGAAGACATCTGGGATGAGGTACCTGGTGACCTACAGGTCCTCAGAGCTGACAAGAGATAAAGCTAATAGTATGGGGGTGATCTGTAGAGGTCTTGGACTCTGCTAAGAAACTAGACCCCAAAACCTATAAGCTTCAGCAGCCAGGGCCTGAGCAGATTCCAAAATAATTAGGTGAGACACCCATATCCAGGCAGAGACCATCACCCTACTGCCAGCGCCAGTAGAAACCAACAAAGAAGAGTGGGCCAGAAGGAAATAAGCATTTCCTTGAGCTCAAATGCTTCTTAGGAAGCATAAAGATGAAGAAAATAGCCTAGGTAGGGAGTTGCACTTTCAATTAATTAGTTTAAACTGCATAGGGTTGAAAGAGTAGAGATATAGTCATGTGCTCCTTAACAATGGGAGTATGTTCTTCCACATGCTTTGTAATATGTTTTGTCATTGTGCAAATATTATAGAGTGTGCTTCTACAAACCAAGATGGACACAGCATCACTAGGTAATATCATCTTATGGGACTCTTGTTGTATTGTAAATGTAGTCTGTCATTGATCAAGATGTTCTTATGCTATTAACTGTACATTTAAGGGACATGTTTACATTTGTACTACTGTCAGCAGGAATCTCATTCAATCTCAGAGAATATATAATAAAGGTATGTTGATTTTGTAAAAAAAAAAAAGAATAAATTATTTTCAGAAGTAATATATATTTCAATATAAAAATAAAATAGAACAAGGTTCCATGGCACACACTTCTAATCCCATTGGATTGGGAGGCTAAGGCAAGATAATCCTGAGTTCAAAACTAGCCTCTGAAATTTAGCAACACTGTAAGCAACTATGTGTGACCCAATCTCTGTGTGCCCCTGATTGAAATTTCTAGTAAGAAACAACAACAACCAAAAGAATACAGAATATTAATGAGGAAACACAACAAATTCTCATGAAGTAAAGATGGAGTAGAAATTGCTGTTATTTCCTCATGAAAACTGTTTATGTATATATGAAGTACTCCTCTCCAAGCAGCATAGACCTGTAGAAATTATAGTATATGTGTACCATGACAGTATACAGATACATGATAGCATAAAGCTAGAGCTATACTTGTCAACACAGTGGAAATTTGGGGCCTAGGAGGAAAGAGGAGGTACATTAAAAAAATTAAAAATGATAAAGTTTGAGAAAATTGGTTTCTAGATGTCAGAAAGATTTTTCATTTAATCAGAGTACAAAATACCACAGAAAAGTATTATTCTGAAGTTACATCTGTTAAATACATTACATGTATAATGGCTTTCAAGGAATATATATATATATAAAATTTTTAAATAAAAACATATTTATTTGCCAAGAGACAAAAATAAAATTATATTACTTCTTTTTTCTCAAATAATTCAATGGAATACTGGTTATCCTTCAGGTTCACGTTATAACCAAACCTAAGCAGAGCCTGCCTCACCAACCAGTTGCCCCATTTTACACAAGGGAGTAATGCCAGACAGAACTCAGCAGTATGTCTTTCTCGCCCCTCACTTCCCCATTCAGTGCACTGTAGGAAGGGAAAATTCCACCCCAGTCCAACACTCTGAGTCAGCTACTGCAGGCATCCTGCAGCAGTTACATTGGACCTGGACTCACAGACACTGCTGGGTGAAGAGGTGGAAGTACACCAGCTTAAACCTGGAAGCTGCCACATTGAACTTGTTAGAGTCTGCAAACAAGTCGGGATGGCGCCTGGCATTTTGCCAGAGGGAGTGGTTTGTGAAGTAACGCCAGCAAACCATTAAGTGTGGAGATTCCTTATTGGTTGACTGCTGTATCGAGTTTATGTTAATTAAGCTGTGAGGAATGTATAAATACCTCTGTTGTCCTACAATAAATGGCTCCCACTCTTGCTGTATCAACGTACACAATGCTCGTCACCCCCTGGTTATTTTGCTGCAGCCAGACTGCAGCAAAACTTTCCTCAGCTGGGCCTGATCAGGGTGAAGATGCTGGATTTCATACTTTCAGAAAAACCCAGAGGGAGGCAGAACAGAAAGGGCAGGGGATCATAACCAGGAAACATGCTCATCCATAGAGGGTATAATTCTTTCTGTACATATCTAATCCCAACTTCAACAGTTGCCAAAAAGCTCAGTCCTTGTCCCTGATGCTGACCCAATAACAAGGGCACAGTTTTGAGAAAAAGGAAAAAGCTGATTTATTTCCTTGCTAGTAAAAGAAAAACACAGGGAACTCCTGTCACAAAGACTGTGATTCTGCCCATTTTCAGAAACAAGGGCTTTTATAGAGATAATTCAGAGAAAATGAGATTATGAAGGAGTGATCAGGAAAGAGAAGATCAGGGAGAATAAGATCAGGGTGGAGAAGGTTAGGAAAAAGAAGATCAGTGAAGATCAGGAAAAAACATGATCAGGGAGAAAATGAGGAAGGAAGTTTAGGGAAAAGAGGATCAGAGAAGATCAGGGAAAAGTTAAAGGAGAGATAAAAGAGAAGATCAGGGAGGAGTAGGTTAGGGAAAAGATCAGGGAGGAGAAGATCAGAGAGAAGATCAGGAGGAGGTTAAGAAAAACATTAGAGAAAATCCGGGAAAAGTTTAGGGAAAAAAATTTTTGTAAGTTTCAAAGCCAGAAGGGATATAGTCAAAGCATCAATGGAACCCCTGTTATGCAGCTGCAAGGAATGGGCCAAGTCATTCTGTAGAGGTAGGGGAGCCTCCCTGAGGGGGATCAGGGGTCTTTCTGGAAAGAACAGAGCATATATGTTGGCCATGCCCACCCACGTCAGCCAACACCAGGAACCCCTTCCACTCATGGGCAACCTGGCAATTACAGGACACTAGGGCTATCTTTTGGCCAATAACAATGTTATTCAGAAAAAAAAAATTGGATCATAAAATCACTATCAGCAATGTTACAACAAAATAAAAAAGAAAGGAGAGGGAGAAGATGAAGACCCAAATGTGATTTGTTTTACTGGGAAACTCAGGCAAAGCCCTTGCAATTCCAATATAAAGAAAAGTGAAGCAAAGACACTCACTCTGTACGAGTTGTAATTCACTTGTTAATTTTGAAGATAGTAATTTCTGAGATCTGAAGCCATTCCCAAAGTCTGAATTATTTCATTCTTAAGGTAGGTGTGTGCTCAGGGACAAATAACTCTGCCTAGCATGGGGAAGAAAGGTAATCTTGTTTCCTTTGGGATTAGGGATTAGGGAGTAGAGATTAGGGAGGGGCTGGGAGAGAGGAAGAGACAGAAACAGGTCTGTTTTACAAATATGTTACAGTGCGACCGCAGTCAGGGTTATGTTCAAAGCACAATATGGACCACTGTTACAATGGAGCACATTTTGAAAGGTTAAAGTGGCAGAGAACACTTACAAATAGCTTCTGGGCAGGATCTGTTCAATATTAATAATGTTCTAAGTTGATTCTTGGAACCTAAAAGAAAACGAGGGGCTCTGTCATTAGAGGTGGTCCCAGAGAGGGAAACTTGACTCAGGACAAGTGGTGTTCTTGGCATACAAGAATGAAAAAAAAAAAAAATCAGTGCACGCCAATCAGAGACACAAATTTATTTAGGAAAGCAGATAGATATCCAAGGGAGAATGCAAGGCATTTTCAGAGGGAGAAACAGCAACCCATTGGTTGCAATAGCTAAGGGCTGAAGACAGAGCTGTTACACAATTTCACACCAGTTTTTCTAGCACTAGCTTATTTTCCTTGTGTCCTGTTACTTTTTGCAGGCAAGGACCTGGGTCAAGGGCATGGATGGGTTGCCAAAGTGTTTCCTGTTTTGCATGTCAAATGTTCATGGGTGTTTCCTGCATTCTAGAAGTTCTTGGGCGCTCTCTTTCTCACTCTCCTCCCCCTACCCCCCCAAACCTCCAGTACTGGGGATTGAACCCAGGGGTGCTTTACCACTAAGCTGCATCCCCAGACCTTTTTATTTTCATTTTTTTTTAATTTGGAGACTAGGTCTCACTAAGTTGTTGAAGGTCTCCCTAAATTATTGAGGCTGCTTCAACTTTGGCATTCTTCTGTTACCAAAAATTTGCTTCTTGCCCCTGTTGCCAACACAATAATGAGACATGGTTTTTGAGGAAAAATAAATTTTATTGCTTTGTTAGAAAAGTAAAAACACAGGGAACTTCTGTCTCCAGAGTCTGTGATTCTACCAATCAGTGGGAACACAGGATTTTTGAAGGTGATCCAAAGGGTACATTCTAGATGTATCCTAATAGGGGTCATAATTCACTTGTTAATTTGGGAGATTTCTTAGATCTTCTGGATCCAACTCCCCAAATCTGAATTACTTTATTCCTGAGATAGATGTGTGCTCAAGGATTGATAACTGGGTTTAGGATGTGGAAGAAGGGCAATCCTGTTTCCTCCAAGATTAGGGATAAAAAAAATGTCCATTTAAAAATAAGCCTTCAATGCCAGAGCAGCAAAGCATGAAGTGGACAATTATACTCCTGTGTGTCTCAATAGCCACAAGTATGTGCCACCTGTCCATTTAGGTGCTTCTCCTTTGAGACTCAGTAGTAGCACTGCAAAAAACCAAAACAAAACAAGGAGAAGAAAAAGCACTTTCACTTATTTTCCAATGCACTTTAGAATAAAATCTAAATGCTTCATTATGCATTAAAATTGTACTTAAAAGCCAGCTGAAGAGACACATGCCTGTAATCCCAGCAGTTTGGGAGGTTGAAGGAGGGGAATCACATAATTGAAGCCAGCTTTAGCAATTTAGTGAGGCTGTATGCAACCTAGTGATGCCTTGTCTCAAAATAAAAAATAAAAGGGCTGGGGATATAACTCAGTGGTTAAACACCCTTGGGTTCAACCCTTGATTTAAAAAAAATAGAAAAAGAAAGAAAGAGAGATGGTACTTAAGGCCATTCATGTTCTTGCATTCACCTACTCTTTAGCACTAAGCTACTTTCCTCGCCCTTTTTGTGACAGGGTCTTTCTAAAATTGCCCAGACTGGCCTTGAACTTGTGTTTCTTCTGCCACAGCCTCTGAAGTAGCTGAGAATATAAGCATTTATCATCATGCTTGGCTGCATTTTCCCACTACTTTTGACATCTTCTTTTGCCTGTCTCCACCATAATAAAGATGCTGCTGCCTATGTTTTTCTTTTTGTCTGTCTTTCTTTTTCTTTCTTTCTTTCTTTCTTTCTTTCTTTCTTTCTTTCTTTCTTTCTTTCTTTCTTTTCTTTTCTTTTTTTTTTAAGCTTAGAGTTTCAGTACATTTCCTTTCCTTGAAAGGCTCTTTGCTTAGCTGGCTCTTTAAAGGTTCCATCTGAAAAATCGCACACCCCTGGGAAAATTTCCTTCATCACCCAACTGCATCTTAGTTATTCTCCATCAGAGCTCTGGTCCATCTTTGCAGCATAAATCACATTTGTCAGTGGATTTCATGACATAATTTGGTGCCAATGAAGACAGATTTAAAGATAGGTAGTCAGTGTAGTTAGGTAAATCGGGTCTAATATCTAGTAAAATCCAAAATAAACGCCACATTGAGAATGGAGTCAGAGAAAAGAATGTTAATGGAATGTTAATGTCCCCCAAGGCCCAGAGCGGATCCCCAAGAAATGTTAATGAAACAGCTCCCAGCAAACTTGGAGATGCTAATCCAAAGGTCTTTCCTGCCCAGATTACTCCTTTGGCCCACCTGTGCCCCACACTTTGGGCCTTCACACTTATATTCCATCACTGAAAGGTAACAGAACAGAGGACAGGAATGTGGGAAAGTTAAAAGAAGACCTCAGCTATAAAAGGGGAACACATTCTCCCTTTCATGGATTCCACCTCTTGGGTCCCCCTTCTTCCTCCAGGAGAAGTCTTTTCTTCTGTCCTTTAATAAAGCTTTTACTTTCCACTCTAACCTTGCCTCAGCATGCTTCTCTGGTGTTACACTTCAACATTGGGGAAGCAAGGACTCATCACCCACCGGTAAACACCGGTAACACCATGGCTTAGAATGTAATCGTTAAATGCATCATTATACTTGGCTATTTGTAACACATGCTATTTTATTAGTTTATGTTCAACTTCAAGGCAGAGCCCTGCTGAATAATTCACATTAACTCCCATCATGGCCCAGTTCAGTATATGGTTTAACTTTGCTCAAATTTGCTTTTTTTAGTTGTATATGGACACAATACCTTTATTTTATTTATTTACTTATTTTTTTTTGTGGTGCTGAGGCTTGAACCCAGTGCCTCAGATGTGCTAGGCAAGCAGTTTACCACTGGGCTACAACCACAGCCCTCAGATCTACTTTTTGAAAAACATCAACAGGTACAAGGATAAAGGTGGGTACACAAGTGCAAGAGAGGATGTAGCTAAGCAGAGTGAATTTCAAAAAAAAGTCAGGTGAGAAGGAAATGAGAGAAGTCAATATTGGAAGATAGCCATCTTAAGGTACTAAAAGCCTGCACCTCCTCACAAAACATCTGACTACCCTTTCAGAAGATATTTCATGGGGAAAAACAAAACAAAACTCTTGAAGCAGACATCAGCCGATGCCCCGCCTTCCGTGAGCCCCACCTACTCCTCATCTTCACTCCCACCTTGAGTCAGCCCCCGGGGAGTGACATCAGAAGTGGATGTGGCCACAGCCACGCTCAGGGGGCGGCCCGAGGCACTGGAAAAGAAAGTGGTAGGGTGGTTGCTGCTTTTGCGCCTACCACAGTCTCTCTGGGCTCGCTGAGGGGCGGCTGTCCCCAAGGCTTCCTGCGCTCGTCTTCTACTTCCCTCGACGTGCACTGGCGACGCTGCTCCTCCGGGTCTTGGGGTCTTTGGAAGTAATGGAAGCACCTCTCAACCTGATAAGTGGCTCACCGGGTTGCGTCCACGGTGGGTGCCTTTGCCTCAGTCGTCGGGTACAGCCCCCAGAGTGCAGGTAGACCCTTGAGGCCAGGGGGCAGTCTTAGCAGTGACAGTTGCAGAGGCTGAGGGCCACCGGCAGGCCCTCAGTTCAGAGAGGCTCCGGGCAAGCCGCCACAGAGCTGGCCCTCCTCTGAGATCGCAGGGAAGCTCCCCATGACGTCGGTCGCCCCCTGTTGCAGGGCCCCTGGCGAGGGGCTGCCGCCTCCTGGGGATGCCCTCTCCTCTGCTGCAGTGGGGGAGATGCCTCCAAGCGCCACGTAGCCGCCTCTCTGAAGCCTGGGAGGCACGGAATTTGGCCAGCACAGAAATGGTGTGTAAGGCTGATTGTAAGTTTCAACACAGGGGCCCGAGTCTAAGCTCCCCGACTGTGGAGAGGTGGAGTAAAACCCCTAACTCCAGTTTTCTTTTCACCTACTTACTGTATTGGTTCGGGTTCATAAATAGTCTCTCTTCTCCCCGAATAAATTAGGGATAGCTGGGGGAAGAAAACACGACCGTTCTGTTTTTAGCTCAGTTTCATCACTTTAGGCGTCATAGAGTATAAAAGCTGTTTGTTGTTCTCAGAAAAAGTACTGGTAGTCTAAAGTCTTTTAAGCAATAAGAAATGGTTCTTTCCAGACTGGCCGCTGCATCTGTGAGTTTTCTAATCTAGGAGATATATAGATATAGATATCGATAAAACTTACAACACCTAAAGTTGCAGACAGGACGAACTTTTTAGTCATGGGCTTGCAGTTCATTTGTGCTGGTGGAATTGGGAAAAAGGACTATGGAGGAATAATTTCTCACATTGGTCTTCTCAACCCTACTGTGTTGGAAGAGCCTTGAACTGGTTCACACTATAGAGAGAAGCAATGGAGCCTGGTGGTTTAGGAAAATAGTTTTTGAAGCCAGACTGCTTGGGTAAATTCTGACTTTGTCACTTAATTGATGCCTAACCTGGGGTAAATTACTTGACCTCACTCTATTTCAGGTTTTTTGTTAGGGTTAAAGGAGGAAATAGGTGCAAACCACTTAGTACTGTATCTGATACATAGTAGAGTATGAGTTAGCCATTATTATAATGAGACCATAAGCCCATAACTTAAAGTCTCACTTATACAGTTTTGAATTTGGTGAGCTTTAAAGCCTAAGATTCTAACCGGCGGCTGTGGTTCAAAGTCACTGGTATCATCTAAAATTATTATTCCAACTTAACTTTGGCAGGTTAGCTGTTCTGAGAAACTCTTCCAGTTTTATTACTTTGGCCCCTCTCCCACCCCCTCCACCCTTTGTTGTTTACCCTTAAAAACTTTGGACTACATTAGGGATTTTTTTAAAGCCAGAAAACTGTCTTGTACCTTTCTTGTTTTAAGGTGACATAGTTTGCAATGAAACTTGGGTGACTCAATACTGAAACTTAATAGGGGTATTAGAAATAATCAGCCATTTACAAAGTGCTTCAAAGTTCAAGTGTCCTTGCAAAATGACCACTGGTTCAGTTCCAGTTAGCTTCACTTTATTTGGCTACAGCCTGTCACATAGCCCCAGTCAGCTGCTCTACAGGTGTGTCATGGCTTAGGAGAAGACTGAAACTGGTGATTGTGGTAAAAATAAAGCACAGAGTCAGCAGTTTAGGAAAAATTAGTGGGGGCATGTAACCACTGAGCCAGATCCCCAACCCTTTTTTGTAATTTTATTTAGAGACAGGGTCAATATGAGTTGCTTAGGTCCTTGCTAAGTTGCTGAGGCCAGCTTTGAACTCAAGATCTCCTGCCTCAGCCTCCCCAGCCACTGGTATTACAGGCATGCTTCAGCATGCCAGGCTTGTGTAATCTTTTGAAAATAATTATATTTAAAAGATTAGCACAATTTCATAATCCATAAAGTATGTGGCAGGTAGCATGTTTGACATCTTGAATTCTTAAATCATTTGAAAGATCTGATTTATTACCTAGCTATTTATTGGGAGATAATAGTGGAATAGAGGTTAATATTTACTTGAAGGGTTTTAAAAGTGAGCTAGGCTCTGGTGGCTAACACCTATAATTCCATCAGCTCTGGAGTTGGAGGCGGGAGCATAGGAAATTCAAAGTCAGCCTCTGCAATTTAGTAAGGCCCTAAGCAATCTAGCAAGACCTTGTCTCAAAATAAAAAAAAATAATAATAGCAGGGCATGGTGATGCACGCCTGTAATTCCTGCTGCTGGGCTTGGGAGGTTGAGGCAGGAGGATTGGGAGTTAAAAGCCAGTTAAAAGCTAAGCAACTCATTGAGACCTGTCTCTAAATGGAACACAAAATAGGGCTGGGGATGTGGCTCAGTGGTTGAGTGTCCCTGCCTTCCATCCCCAGTACCTCCCCAAAATAAAAAGGATGTGGCTCAGTGGTTAAGTGCCCCTGTGTTCAGTCTCTGGTACCAAACAAAACAAATAAATTGTGTTACTAAGTAAAATTGAGAGGCCTCTATCAAAATTTTGCTAAACACATTCTAGCATTGACCAAGTTTATTGTATAAGGTCTTAGTACAGGATTATTATTACATGGATTTATAATCATGTGTCCTCAGGGATCCTTGGGGTTTAGTAAGAACTTTTTCCTGGTTTTACAGATGAACCTACATTGAGAGAAATTAAGTAATTACTTTGGTATTGACCTAATATATTCTTGGGTACTGAGTAAAATATTGATCAAACTCATGCTTTGGATGCTTTTTTAGCAGTGCTTCTCTATTAATTTTCTCATTTTCATTTCACCTTGGCCCTTATCTATATTGAACTCTAGATCCTATGTCAGCATTTATTGCCTCTGCTGTAGTATTGATTCCTTTATGTTAGTTTTACAGTAAGGGCCCTAAGGCTTATTTCTCACAATTAAATTTTCTAAGATATGGAAGAATTTGAAATAGTCATTCCAATGTTTAACTAGAACAAGCTGGGAGTGGTGGTGCATACCTGTAATCCAGTAGCTTGGTAGGCTAAGGCAGGAGAATCACACGTTTGACACCAGCCTTTGCAATTTAGTGATACTGTGTCTCAATGTTAAAAATAAAAATGTCTGGGGGTAGTTCAGTGATAGAGTATTCCTGATTCAATCCCCAGTATTGCCAATACAAGGAAAATAAAGGAAATTTGTACAAATAATGCATCTTTCCCCCAAAAGTTGTTAAAAAGAAAAATAAATTTCACTTCCATTGAAGAAAAAATAGTCTTTCAACTTTGAATATGTTTGTTTCATCTGGTTATTATTATTTTTTTCCCCAAAGGGTTTCCTCTCCTTTTTGTCAATATGGAAAGATTGTAACATAAAACTTCTTAGTGTCTATTTAGGCATTTCATTTCATACATTTAATTTTGGTATTGTGAGCTGGTAAAATGTTAAAACTTAATGTGCGATAAATGGTGCAAAGCACATACCTGTAATCCAAGCAATTTGAGATGTTGAGGTTTCTTGAGCTAGGCTTGATAATTTAGGGAGACCTTGTCTTAAAATTTTACAAAATTGGGAGAAAGGACTAGTAGAATGTTTTTTAGTTTTCCAGTACTGGAAAAAAATTATGTGAGATTATTTCTATTTCTTGGTTTGTTTGCTTCCAGTTTGGGAGATGATGTAAGGTTTTAATTTACATATGACCATTTGTCATGATTTACTCACCTGTGCTGCAAAGGCAGGTCAAAGTGTTTCCTACATGTTTGTCTCTTAAGTGTTTGGAATGTTTCTTGAGTAACTGAGCTTCCCTCCAGAGTAGTCAGTTCTCTCTTTATTTGAGGTAAATGAATCCACTTGCTTTCGAGATTGTAATCCAAGAAAAATAATTATATGATGGTCCAAGGAGGAATAGCCTTGTATTTTCCTGGAGTCTTTGTGACTTTCTTATATTATATGCAGTGAAATTTTTAAGGTAAAGAGGGCTATTTGAATCCTTTCCTGGTTGCCCTGAAAATATTACTCCTGTCACAAGTGAGGCTGGGCTTCATGGAAATACTCTAGGAAAAGGCAGTGGAGCATTAAAATATGTCCAGCAATTACTAAGTGATGGGATTAGCATTATCTATATTATTTATCTTGTCTTCCTAATAGCTATATGAGGTATTTCACATTTTAAAGATGAAAACATTGAAATTTAGAGTGGATAGTGATTGTGAGATTTAAACCACCACTCCTGACTTGAGTATCTTAAATGTAATTTTTAGTAGTCCTTTCAGTGCTTACTTACTGGTTGTAGATACTGCTTGCTAGTTGTCTGTAGGTTACTCTATTGATTAAGAAAGGAAGGGGGAAGTGGATGACTCCCAACAGACAACCCTACTATAAAGTCAGGAATATGGTATATTTTCCTCTGTGGACTTTTTGGCATTTTGTTTCTTTTCATTTGTCTTTACAGCTTTCCCCTAAATGAACTAATAAATTGAAGGTTATAGAAGATAATACTGTTTTCCTTTGGGTAAGAGTGCAGTGTGGAATGTGTATTTTAAAAGTGGCCTATAGCCAGGTGCACATTCTTGTAAATCCCAGTAACTAGGGATGCTAAGGTAGGAAAATTCTAGGTTCTAGACCGGCCTCAGCAAATTTTGAGACCCTATCTCAAAATTTAAAAAGATAGTGAAAAGAGTTGGGGCTGTAGCTCAGTGGTAAAGTGCTCCTGGGTCCAATCCTCAGTTCCAAAAACAAAGCCGGTAGAGGTAGAAAGAAAATATTTGTTAGTGAGATCAGCCACTTAGTAACATGTTATATTTGCCATGTTATATTTGCTAGGTTTTTGTTGGTTGCAAATGATGAAAACCCATTTGAAATCAGCTTAAGCAAAAAGAGATGATTTATTGGACTCTAAACAAAGGAGCAGGAAAAGCAGGGGTATAGTATACATGGGTCTAAGAACATAGGGAGCCTCAGATTCAGACAGGAGTCTCTGACTCTTTAGGCCGACTGCTTCACTTCTCTTTACAGACCTGTTTCTACCTGTGTTTCCAAGTTTCTGAATGTCACATTATTTACAACCTCTTGAGACATTATTAACTTAGTATCTGATTCTAAGATTGAAATTTGGGGGCTGGGGATGTAGCTCAGTTTGTAGAGTGCTTGACTCTCATGCACAAGGCCCTGAGTTCAATCTCTAGCACCACATAAAACAAACAAAAAATACTCAACAAAGATCTGGATGGGATTCTTTATGTGTCTAGTGGACAAGGCAATATGATCACTGTAACATAGGAGTCATGGATTATAAAAAATTACATAATTTTTACTTTGAAATAACAGAAATTTTTACATGTACTACTTTTCTTTTTCTTTCTTTCTTTCTTTCTTTTCTTTTCTTTTTTTTTTCTTTTTTTTTTTTTGAGCTTGTTATTCTCCTACCTCAGCCTACATTGCTGAGACTTGGATTACAGTCCTGCCTCAACTGGGATTACAGGTTTTCGTCATCACACCATAGCTACTTTTAATGACTTGATTCTATTAAGAACAATATTTAAGGAGATCAGTTTTAAAATGGGAAATCTTTAATGATTCTTTTAAAAATAAGAAAATTACTACCAAAATAGGTTTCCTGCAGTATCTTTAATTATTAAAATATGTACTTTAATGTAGTCTGTTGTCACTTTTTGAGGAGGGGGTACAGGGGATTGAACCCAGTGGTGTTTTCCATGGAGCCACATCCTTGGTCTTTTTAAAATATTTTATTTATAGACAGGATTTCCCTGAGTTTCTGTGGGCCTCACTAAATTGCTGAGGCTGGCTTTGAACTCAGATCCTCCTGCCTCAGCCTCCTGCACTGTTGTGATTACACATGTGCACCACATCACCCAGAGGTTTTTATTTTTAATTTTTTTAAAATTTTGATTACTGGGGATTAACTCCAGGGCACTCGGCCACTGAACCACATCCCCAGCCCTGTTTTGTAATTTATTTAGAGACAGAGTCTCACTTATATACTGAGTGCCTTACCATTGCTGAGGCTGGCTCTGAATTTGTGATCCTCCTGCTTCAGCCTCCCTAACCTCTGGGATTATAGGCATGTGCCACCATGTCTGGCTTATTTTTTAACTACCCACCTGCCCAGTTTTGAAACAGGATTCTCTTAAATTGCTTAGGGCCTCTCTAAATTTTGGAGGCTGATCCTAAACTTGTGCCCCTCCTGTCTCAGCCTACCAAGTCACTGGGATTACAGGTGTGTCCCACTGTTCATTGTCAACCTCTTGGTGATAAAAAAAAAACAAAAAACTCCACTTTCATTTTCTATCATGGTGCTTAGTATAACAAACCATTTAGGGGGTGATAATTAGTTTAATTTTCACAATAACTCTCATTTTATAGATAAGAAAATTGAAACAGATAGTTAAAGCCAAATTCATGTGTTTATAAAAGTGTTTAAACTGAGAGTTGGAACGTCGGCTCTACCCTGTCTGCACTTGGTAGATGTTTAATAAGAATTTAATAGTAACTATACTTTAAAAAAAGGAATTTGCTGTGGTTTGAAATAACCTAAATTGATGAGTGTGTTTATTAGAAAATTTTATATCTGAGACTATAGTGAGAGGTAAATCCTGAATGGGCAGAGTTGGAGATTAGATTTTTCCATGGGGAAGTTTTAGGGAAGATGGAAGAGCTAAGAAGTCCTGACTTCACCTATTGGGAACTTTTTGTTCTTGTTCAGAAATTCAAGTAACCATTTATTTTGTCATCAGAGCTTGAAGTTTAATTATGGAGGCACACAAATATCCATAGCACAAGGAAGAAAGTGATTGGAGTCTCCAAAGGCACAAAGATCATAGAGACAGTACTAGAGTGCAGTGATCTCAAATACCATTCTTGTTTTTGCCTCTTAAAATGTGTCTGAGCCAGCAGCTATAAAACTAGCTATATGCCTTTGTAAAATCTTAAGCCTTATTCCAAACCTAATGACCCAGAATTTACATCTTCACCTAGTTCTTATGATTTGAATTCCATTTAAAACTTCAGGACCATGGATCTAGTCCAAATCCATCATTTTATAGGTCAGCAAATGGGCCCTGAAGGTTGGAATAAATTAACTGTTTCAGTGGGAGAGCAAGAATTGGATAACAGAGCCCCTGATTCTTGGGAGGGATAGGTCTACACTGTGCTACTCCTAGTTATGATAGTCTGTGGGGTTTCAAGGAAAAGCCTTAGCAATAATATTAGAATATATTCATTAGAAAAATAATGTTAATCATAACTTCTTGTATCTACTAGTTTTCTTCATTATGTATATTCTCTTTCCCCAGAGCCTGTCATTTCTAGTTACCTGAAAACATTTATGTGTTTTAAACATATTTTTTGCTTAGTCTGACTCTGTGGTTAAAATTCATACAATAGCCAGACATGATGGCACATGCCTATAATCTCAGTAATTTAGGAGGCATAGACCAGAGGATCACAACTTACTGAGGTCCTAAAACAAATCGGCAAGGCCCTGACATAGAATTTTAAAAGGACTGGGAGATGTGGCTCAGAGGTAAAGTGCTTCTGGGTTTGATCCCTAGTACCATGAAAATATATAGATGAATAAAAGGCCAGTATTGCTTATTTAATCTGTTTACCTTTAAATGTGGGGATCCTTAAGTCATTTGCTTATAGAATTTTGTAGTTTCCCTTTGTTCTTTTGGTGAGTTGTATCTGATTAAAAAAAAAAAAATCACTTTAATACTAGGTATTGGTTTCATAGTGCCTCAAGTGCAAACATTTTTTCTTCAATTTTTTAAATGGTACCAGTAATTGAACCCAGTGGTACTTTAGCACTGAACTACATCCCCAGTTCCTTTTATTTTTTTTTTTTTGAAATAGCATCTCATTAAGATTCTGAGGCTGACCTTGAGCTTGTTATTCTCCTACCTCAGCCTCCTGAGGAGCAAGGATTATAGGCAAATACCACCATGCCCAGTACAGACTTCTCATTTCTGAGACAAATAGCAGCTTTATGTTGAAATGGTCTTCAAGAATGAACTGATAATAATAAAAGTTGAATTTTACCATATGATAAGTGGTTCTCTGATAATAGCTTTTTAAAAATTATTATTTTTTATTTATATATGACAACAGAATGCGTTACACATATAGTTTTTGTTACACATATAGAGCACAATTTTTCATATCTCTGGTTGTATACAAAGTATATTCACATCAGTTTGTTTCTTCATACACGTACTTTGGATAATAATGACCACCACATTCCACCATCATTTGTAACCCCATGCCCCCTCCCTTCCCCTCCAACCCCTCTGACCTATCTAGAGTTTGTCTATTCATTCCATGCTCCCTCTCCCTACCCTAAAGTCATGTTTTGTACTTAATAGTAATTTATAGATGTTTGTCTTCTAGGCTTATCAGCAGAGCAGACGAGCAGACCGTTTATTAGCTGCAGGGAAATATGAAGAGGCTATTTCTTGTCACAAGAAGGCTGCAGGTAAGTTGTCTTTTTAAGAAATATTGATTGTGGGGGCTGGGGATGTGGCTCAAGAGGTAGCGCGCTCACCTGGCATGTGTGCGGCCCAGGTTCGATCCTCAGCACCGCATACCAACAAAGATGTTGTGTCCACCAAGAACTAAAAATAAATAAATAAATAAATAAATAAATAAATAAATAAATATTAAAAAAAAAGAAATATTGATTGTAAAAATGAAGAGCAATTTGTTTTTCCCAGTATCTCTGACGACTTTATTTAGAATGGAAATCACAACAGTAGTGTTTGTTGTCCTGCATATTATTCTGCTGATCACCCAGAAAATTAGCTTAAGATTATTTTTCAAATATGATGGATTTCCCAGCTTCTCCTAAACCAGTCTTCTGTCTGAAACATGAAGATGGCATAAATGGCACCTTGGTATATAGTTCTTATACACAGCCGTGTTCCTAAAGACTTATGAGCCAATTGCAAGAAGTCTGCCAATTCATAGTAAATATTGTTTAAAGGAGTCTGAATTTCAAATACTTGACATTTGTGCTTCAAGATGGGCACATGGCAGGTACCACATAAATCTGTATATTTTATGGTGAGTTTTATGGGGGTTTTGTACAATATTAACTCTTATGAATTCAGTATTGTTAAATCTTTCCTAAACTATATTTTGTTATCCATTGAATTATTAAATTTTAGTCATTTCAAAAGCAACATATTGTTTAACTATTTAAGTCATGTTACATATGAGTTCCATAAGCACACATCCATAATCCCAGCAATTTGGTAGACTGAGGGAGGAGGGTTCCAAGTTCCTGGCCAGCCTCAGCAACATGGCAAGGCCCTAAGCAACTTCAACCCTGTCTCAAAATAAAAATTAAGAAAGCACTGGGGATGTAGCTCAGTGGTTGAGATGCTTCTGGGTTCACTTCCCAGTACCAAAACAACAACAACAAAACCAAAGATTCCAGCTAACTGAATAAATAAAGGGAAAAAACTTGCATTCCTCTTAATCTTTTATCTGAATAATTGAAACTGCTGTAGGGCTTCAAATATCACCCTGACCTGGTCTAAAATCTGTCTAAAATCTGATAGCTTGTTAAATCATTAGCTTTAAATCATGGAGATGGAACTTAATGTGATTAGTAAATCCAACTGGGCTGATTTGGAGTTTAGACTTGGTTTTATGGCCTGGTGGTAGCACACTCTTCTGGCATGTGTGAGGCACTGGGTTTGATCCTTGGCACCACATTAAAATAAATAAGTAAAATAAAGGTATTGTGTCCACCTAAAATTAAAAAAAAATATTTAAAAAATAGCCATGTATTAGAGTTGCAAAATTGATGTGTTGGAATGAGCTCATTGTATTCTAAATTGACTTATTCACAATAGGTTTTTTTGTTTATTTTGATACCTGGGATTGAAGTTGCCTATGAACCACTGAGCCATATCCCCATCCCTTTTTATATTTTGAGCCAGAGTCTCCCTGAGTTGCGTAGGGCCTCACTAAGTTGCTGGGGCTGGCTTTGAGCTTGTGAGCCTCCTGCCTCAGCCTCCCCAGTCTCTGGGATTATAGGCATGCACTACCATGCCTTGCTGGAAGAAGTAGTAGGTTCTTCAGATTTTCTTAGTTCCTGTCCCCATCATTTCTTAATGTCTACTTTAAATATTTGCCTTGTTTCCTATTTGGAGGAAGCAGTTTAATCAGAATTGTTAGTTTTCTTTTTTTCCTGAGATGCCTATTCTTTTACCAAATTTCTCTTGGTGAGCATTTGTTCCTGTTTTGAATTTGTGAAGGAAATCTATGACCATGCAATCAGATTGAAAGTTTTTTTTTTTATCCTTCTAAAATAACCTTTAAAAATTTCAAATAGAAAACAGGCATGTGGCACATGCTTGTATTCCCAGTGACTTGGGTGGCTGAGCTGAGGATTGCAAATTCAAATCTAGCCTCAGCAACTGAGGAAGGCCCTAGGTAAATTACCAAGGCCCTGTATCAAAATTAAAAATTAAAATGCTGGGGATCCCCCAGATTTCAATATCTTATACCACATGTGGCCTCTGCCCCAATTCCCAGTTGTGAGATTTATTTATTTATTTATTTATTTATTTATTACTTAGGACTTAACCTAGGGGCACTTGGTTACATCCTTAGCCATTGTTTAAATTGAAACAGGGTTTCACAGAATTTCTTAGGGCCTTATACTAAAATGCTGAGGCTAACTTAGAACTCCTGATTCTCCTGCCTCAGCCTCCCTAGCTGGTGGAATTATAAGTATGCACCTATATACTGTTTTCAGGCTCTATAAAGGGAGGCATTTCTTGAGTTTTGCAAAAGCTATTCTATTTGATAAGAAAGTAGATAAAACAGCTGATGCTGTGGCATACTGCTGTAATTCCAGCAGCTCATGAGGCTGAGATAGGAGGATTGTGAGTTCAAAGTCAGCCTCAGCAAAAGTGAGGCCCTAAGCAACTCAGCAAGGCCTTTTCTCTAAATAAAATAAAAATTAGAGCTGGGAATGTGATTCAGTAGTTAAGTGCCCTTTGCTTTGATACCTGGTACCAAAAAAAAAAAAAAAAAGGAGTGGATAAAGCAAAGTGTAGTTCAGACAAGGAGAAAATATTTATGCAGGTAGATGGTAAAAACTAAGAAAATTCATCCACAATGTATCTGAACAGTTGCAGAGCAGATAGAACATCTCAACAGATTTAAATGTATAATGAAGAAAAATACCCAAGGTATGCAAAATTAATACAGGAACAAAAGACGAGAACAAAGTGAAGAAAAATGTAAATCTGGCATGTAAGGCTCGATCAAAACTATAATCACCTAATTTTCTTTGAACAAGGAACGCCTAATTAATTTGCTTCTTAGGAATGGTAGAACCTAGCAGACACTTCTAAGCATGAAATTGGAAAATCATTAAAATACAAATAAAGATCAGGCAGAAAGCAGTGTCTTGTATCTGCAGAAGGGCGAAAAGAGACATAATATAGGAATGAGGCATACCAAAAGGTTTATAGTACACAAAATATAAGAAATAGATCCACTATTAATGTTATTTATACCCCATCTTGTTCAAAAACATATTTAAAATGTCTCACAGAGAAACAATGAAATACAGAATGTAAGTAAAAATAAGTAAATGAAGAAATCCATAGAAGCACAAAATGAAAAACAGATTGATATTATAAACCTCAAAATGTACCATGAGTTTGAATATTTATAGAACTTATGATTAGTTCTTTGTGTTGTTTTTGACATTGTCAAAATTCCTGAGAAAATCAATGTAGAAGGAGAAAAAGTTATTTTTTTTCTTAACAATTTCAGAGGTTTCAGTCCATGGTCATTCAGACCCAACTTTTTTTGTGTCACGTGACTTGGGTGGCTGAGTCGAGGATTGCAAATTCAAATCCAGCCTCATCAACTGAGGAAAGCCCTAGGTAAATTAACAAGGCCCTGTCTCAAAATTAATGGTAGGGAGGAAGAACTTAATGGTAGGGAGTGTAGTGAAGAAAACTGCTCTTCTCATGGCCTTGAGAAGCAGAGGGAGAGGAAGGAGATGTGGCCAGTATCCCCTTCAAGGTCATGCCTTCCATGGCCTAACTTTCTTCTGTTACACATCCCCTTCCACAGAGTTGGTTACCTCCCTCCCCATAATGCTGTCAGTTGGGGATCAAACCATCAACAAATGAGCCTTCAAGGGGGCATTCAAGTTCTAAACCATAACATTCTGCTGCTGGCCCCCAGAAGCTTATGTCCATCTCCTGAAACAAAATGCATTTATTCTATCTTAAAGAGTCTCCAAAGTCTTAACAGTTCCTTTATTACTCAAATGTCCAAATCCAAAGTCTACTCTGAGACTCAAGGCAAACTTGGTTGTGAGCCACTGGAATATTTAACAAGTTATATACTTGTAATATTCAGTGGCATAGGATAGACATTCCCATTCCAAATGTGAGGAATAGGACCACAGAAAGAAGAAAGGGATTTGACCAAATAAAGGTGGAAACCCAGCAGGGCAAATACTGAGTTCTGTAGCTTCATGTGCTGCTTTTGGGACACAGTGATATGATGTGAACTCCAAAGGGTTTAGGCAGCCCTGTTCCTGGCTTTTCCAAATGTAGTGCATGTGGCCACTCACTTTGGCTGGCTCTACTCTCTGCCTGTGACTTCCCTTGGCAGGCATTCTACATTCCTGGCATCTCTGACTTACTGGGGTCTCCATTGCATCTTTAGCTTCACTCTCACAGCTTCACACATTGCCTTCTCAGGGGCTACTTGGCAGGGGCTTTGACTGCCATATGCTGATTTTAGTCTTGATGGGATCCCCCAGGATCCCATATAATAACTCCTGTATTCATGTTTGCAAAAGCACCATTGTATGGATGACAAAGTCTGCTACCAGCTGGAGCAGTAGATGGCCTGCTTCAACAACAGCTATGGCAGACTCTGATTCCTTTGAAAGATGAACACAAGGAAAACAATTCCCTGGCTCTGTGGGACTAGGGCTCATCAGGGCTCTTATCAAATAGAAGTCTTTGCGTCTATGATGGGTCTTGCTGATTCCTGAGGTGCAAAGTCCTTAGCTTCTTTTTAATGGCATTGATCTCTTTAGCAGTGGTACCTTACTTGGCCACAACTTTAAAAGTTCTACTTTTCTGTCTAAACTAAAGTTTTTCAAATCTCTCTTTTCTCTTTTTTGTTTCCATTCTCAATGGTATATTAATTGAAAGCTACACACACACAGACCACTGTCTTGAAATTTCCTCCACCAAGTTAATTAGTCCATCTTGTTCAAATTCAGCCTCACAGAATCTTAGCATACATAAAATGAATACTAGTTCTTTTCCAGAATGTAACATGAATGGCTTCTAGTCCAGTTCTCAATAGGGTCCTTATTTCTGTTTGAAACCTCATGAGCTTGGCCTTTAGTTTACACATTCTTATCAGCATTCTGGTCTTCTGAATTCCCACCAGATTTGCACTTTAAGCTCTGTTTACAACATTACAAGCTTTCTGTAGTCAACATCTCTAATCCATGACACCTCCTCCATCTCAATTTAAAAGATTTCTCAGCCACTATCAGGTATAGTGATAGCAAAGACCTTGCTTCTTTTTATTACCAAATTTCTGTTGTAGATTTTCATAACTGAGAGATTCAACTTGAAAGGAGGAAAGGTTTCATGGGTTCATGGTTTCAGTTCATGTTTTATTTGCCCTGTTGTTTTGGGGCCTGTGGCAAGGTAGAACATCATGGTGAAATATGTGATAGAAAGCTGCTCACTTCATGGTAATGGAAAGCAGAGAGGGAAAGGGGTTGGGGACACATATGCCTTTCACGTCAAACCCTGAGTCACCCAATTTCCTTTAACTAAGCCCTACCCCTTACAGATTCCAATACCTTCCCATGGTGTCAATAGCTGGGGAACAAACCTTCAACACTTGTGCTTGCTTCCTGGGGCATTTAAGATTCAAACCATAGCAGACTCCTAGCAATTTACTAAAAGAGGAAAAGTAAGGATTTACTTCAAATTAAGTTACCCAGAGTTTGATCCTGAGATCAGAGAGTTGTGGTTATTGTTGTTTTTGGTACCTGGGATTGAACTCAGGGTACTTAACCACTGAGCAACATCCCTAGCCCCTTTTTATTATTAGAGACAGGGCCTTGCTAAGTTGAGGAAGTTGGCTGTGGACTTCAGATCCTCCTGCATCAGCTTCCAGAGCTGCTGGGATTATAGGTGCTTGTCATTGCACCTGGTCTGAAAGTTTTTTTAGGGTAGCTGGGGCAAATATCCATGGGACATACATCTTAGTTTAAGCAAAGGTTTATTGACAGAGAATATTTACTAGACTGCCCTTCTGTAAGGTGCTGCAGCCTGCTGAAAAAAAAAATCTCTTTTAAATATATAGTCAGGTACAAGCGAGTAGTTAAAAAAACACTGTGATTGTTATTTGGTACCATTGCTATAGTTTTAGTAGTTAGGGAGTCTTTGGGGGTGGGCCTAAGAGGAAGGTCATGCTTCATTGCCAGGTGCTAATTTTCAAAATGGGAGTTATTTTGGACTAAGTACAGGTTCTTGTTAATTTTTTTTTTAAGTACTGGGAATTGAACCCAGCCAGGTGTGCTTTACCACTGAGCAATATCTCCAGCTATTTTTATATTTTTTGAGACAAAGTCTAAGTTGTCCAGGCTTGCCTCAGACTTCCAATCCTCCTGCCTCAGCCTTCCGAGTTTCTGGGATTACAGGTATACACTACTATACCTGCCTGGTTCTTATTACTTTTTAATCCTTCCTAAACATTATTTTTCAAATGAAATCATCTTCTGTTCTTTAATTGTAAAATCTGTAGGGTTTCTGTTTTTGTTTGATGGTGGGGATCAAATGTAGGTCTCAACCTGCTAGGCAAGTACTCTACCACTCAGCCACATCCCCAGTCCTTCCATAGGGATTTTAAAGCATAGAACCTGCCAGTTAAGGTATCACATGCCTGTAATCCCAGAGACTGGGGAAGCTGAGGCAGGGGTATCACAAGTTCTAGGCCAATCATAGAAATTTAGCAAGACTCTATCTCAAAGTATAAAGGGCTATGGATGTAGCTCAGTGGGAGAGCTCTAACCCTTGTTTAGTCACTGGGATCATTCACCAGTATTGAAGCAAAAAAAAAAAAAATCCCTCCAAAACCTAATCATAGCATTACTGCTTGTAAGATCATTTTTTTTTCTGTATGAGAAGTATTAAAACTTCTTTTACCTGGTAATTATAGGATGATACTCATATATTAATGTTCCTCTTTTTTTGGCTAGCATATCTTTCTGATGCTATGAAGCTGACCAAGACTGAGCAGGTAAGACATGTTCTTAAGGTTTACAGACAAATTTTTAAAAGATTTTTTAATGGAGACTTGAATTGTGTGTAAAAAAAGCATTTTACCCCTTTTTAAGTTCTTTAATTGTAAAATCTGCAGGGTTTCTGTTTTTGTTTGGTGGGGGATCAAATGTAGGTCTTTAAGTGCTATATTAAAAACGTGTAAAGTGTGAAAACTAAGTGAACTGTTGATATAACAACCTTCTCCCCCAACCTCATTCCTGTTCTTTTAGACATGCCAAAACTTGCATCCTGTTAGTAGCTCATATTTGACCATTTTGGGGCTGTTTGTTTGTTTTAGTGCCTGGTATTGAACCCAGGGGCGCTTAACCACTAAGCCGTATCCCAAGCTCTTTTTATTTTTTTATTTAGAGACCGGGTCTTCCTAAGTTGTTGTGGCCTCCCTAAGTTGCTGTGGCTCTCTTTGAAACTGTGGTCCTCCTGCCTCAGGCTCCTGAGCTGCTGGGATTGCAGGTGTGCACCACCATGCCTGGATCCAATTGGATAAATCTGCTTGTTGAAGATTTTTTAAATATGAAGTCTCCCATTTGTCTGTTCTTGAATTCTTAGACAATTCTTTTTTTTTTTTTTTGACTTCCTTCCTCCCTGTACTGGTGATTGAACCTAGGGGATGCTCTACCTGTGGACCACATCCTTCCAGCCCTTTTTATTTATTTTTATTTTGTGACCAGGGTCTGGTTAAGTTTCCCAAGTTTGCTTTGAACTTTTGATCTTCCGAAGCCTCCCAAATGGTTGGAATTACAGGCTTCTTGTACCACTATGCCCCCTGCCTTACGTTAAAAAGTTCATAACTTCAAAATATGTTTCACCAGTGACTTTATTTCTTATGCTAGGGGAAGGCTTGTTGAGGTTTAAAAAATACCTTTATCTAAATACTTTTTTTTAACAGTGGTCTGAGTTGAATTCAGGGCATTATACCTGCTAGACAGGTGCTCTATCATTGAGCTACATCACCAGCCCTATTTTAAATTTTGAGACAGGGTCTTGGTAAGTTCCCCAGGCTAGCCTTGAATTTGTGATTTTCCTGCCTTAGCCTCCTAAGTAGCAGGGGTTATAAACATGTGCCACCAAACCTGGCTTCTGATTTCTTGATTGTAAAATGTCAGGTACCTAGGAAGTACTTAGTACATATATGTCTAATTGAAATAAGGAGATAATTTCTGAGAGGGATATCAGTGGCAGGGAAAACCCACTTACTTCTTAACACTGAATCATAGGATACTTAACTTTGTGTCTTTGATACTATAGAACCTGCTATTGGTATCTGCCTGCATTGAGCTTTCTAAATCTCTGTTAACAGGAAGACTTTTCATTTTGGGTACTATAGAACTGAGTTCTAAAAAGGAAGGATTTCTCCAATTCTAAGATGATTACAAATGGCATGGCACTGCAGATGGAGGAAGTGTAAGGCACAGTCAGAAAAAGTCTGAATTATTGAGATTAGGATTTTAACTTAATGAATGGTGCTAGCAATGTAGACCATAATTGTAACTATGCAGTTATAAATCACAACTTTGAACAGAAGGACAGAAAACCAGGCAGTAGAACAGAATTTTTTAAAAAAGGATAGAGTTTTTAACTCATAATAGAAGGCTTGAAAATCCTTACCAACTGGGTGAAGATGTTCCAGAAATTGTCCTTTATGAAGATAATTTGTGGAAGCTGTGAGTTTTTTTTTGTTGTTGTTGTTGTTTCTGGAGAAAACTTGGGCAGAAAGTATAGAACAAGAGAAGGAATAGCAAAAGCACAAAAGTCACAGAAAGAAGCTAGAGTCTAGTAAGATGTCCAGTCATAGGACTGGGTATATAGCTCAGTTGGTAGAGTGCTTGCCTCACATGCATAAGGCCCTGGGCTCAATCCCCAATAACACTGGAAAAAAGATGTTCAGTTATAAATTTTCATTGTGTTTCTCATGATGTCACTTAGAATTATTATTAGTATTACTATTTAAATCAGAAATTGAATCCACAGGTGCTTAACTACTGAGCCAAATCCCAATAATTTTTTTTTTGAGACTGAATCTTGCAGAATTTCTGAGACTGGCTTTGAGCTTGCAATTCTCATGCCTTAGCCTCTAGAGCCAACCAAGATTACAGGCGTTGGCCACCATATCCAGCTTGGAATATTTTTTAAACTGATTTTATTTTTATATATCAGGACTTCATCTCTTTTGCTAATGTTTTGAATAGAATCTGTACCTTATACCACAAATAACTTAAAAACTCACTCTTTATGTAAATATGATGTCATTTTGGCATGAGTGGAATGACTCTACACTTCTTGAAGTGACTCCCTAAGTATGGTCAAGCATAATTTCAAATCTTTGACATTGTTTCTTAAGAAATTTGGAAAAGAATATGGCACATTAAGTTTATATTTTAATAAAATTAAAAAGCCTTGAAAAATATGTCCCAGAGACATGTGCTTCAATCCATTAGGAGTAATGTTTTAGACTGCATACTTAAGAAAATAAATGTTGTTTAGAACCCCACATCTCAGTGATTTATTTAATCAATGTTTATTTTCCAAACTAAATGGTCTAAAGTGAAAAAGATCTAATGGTCAGGCAGGTCTCCTGGGTGGCTTACACCTGAGATAGTTCTCAGAACTCTGGGGTTCCTTCATTTCATGGGTTTTAGAGTCATTTTCTCTCTACAATTTGTTAGTATCACAAGAGTACTTGTTCCCATCAAAAATACCCCCAGTTAGTTTCCCTTCACTTCATGGTGGTGTGCTGTGGGAGAGGCATGCACCTTCAGAGTCAGTTTTAGCCTTCAGTAAAGTTGTTTGTGCTACTTGCCATCTTGAAGGCTTTTTTTCCAATCATAAATTATACTCAGAAAGTTATTTTGTGTATGGAGAAAAACTTGAATTTATATCCAAAATCAAGTGATTCTTCTTTACTTTTCAATCATGTAAAATGCTCATAAACAACAAGAACAAAAAATTTTGCTTTTGATTTTTTTTCTATGGTACTGGGGATTTGAAACAGCAGCATGTTAATTCTTGGCTACATAACCAGCCATGTTTTAAAATATTGAGACAGATTTTTCTAATTGTCTAATTAGTCTACCTAAGTTCCTGATGTTTACCTTGAAATTGCAATCTTACTGACTTAGCCACTTGAGTCTCTGGAATTAATATGCATGTATCATTGCACCCAGAGAGAAAAAAAATACTTTAAAGTCTCATCCAGTTTTTGGTATAACAATTGAAAATACCATGTTCATTTGAAATATACTATGAGTAAAGTAACTGTTAATACTGCAAAAATGTAACTGATAATACTGGGAAAGGGGGAAGTTGTCAATGAACAGGAAGCTAAAATTTTATATATAAATACAACTCACAATACTGGGACATAAACTTAAAATCACACTCAGCAACTGTTTGAAGATAAAAAAAATAAAAAGTACCAGGTATGTAGCTAAGTGGTAAAGTACCTCTGGCCCAATCCACAATACCACAATCTCCAAAAAGAAGGAGAATGAATTCAGGAGGAAAGAAAAACTGTGATACTTATAGAGTATCTTACCCAACTCCTGGAGGAAAAAATACATGGAGTTGTGATTGGGATGGTCTCCTCACTCCAGAATTCACAACACAATCTGAGAATATTCAGAAATATTGCCACAAATGTTCTCACATAGAATTTAAGGTAGGGGCTGAAGATATTCTATAGGATACTATAGGACTTCCAGTGTCTACTGTTAATATATGGTCCAGTTGACTGGCCAGTGGAAATTCATGACTGACCTTTCTCAGAAGAAGACACAGGACTGTAGAAACCAAAGATTACACCAGGGATTCTAGCCAACAATTGCCAGTTCCCACCATAGTCAGTGCAGCCAATTTCAACCAGACTCACCATCCAGTCTCAGGATTTCACTGCACACTCATCATTTACTGTATTTTTAGAAACCATGTGTCCTCTCTAAAATCACAAAGTACCTATACAGGAGAAAAAATCAGGTTCATTGAACATAAGTAAGGAAGCCTAGAAATGGATACCCACTCTGGCAGACTTCACACCAGATGGTCAAAACTTCTCTTTACTGAATATGTGTACATTGGACAATGCTTATATAATGGGTCCTGATTGTACACAATTTATGTCTTCATATGCTCAATCTGAGCCTAGTGAGTTTTTGAGAGTCAGAGAGATAACCTCAAATCCAGAAATAAATGATGTCACAATTGTAGGGTCTTGTCTGCATATTTATGTATTTATTTATTTATTTTTCTACTGAGGCTCTGGGAATTGAAATCCAGATCCTCAGACTGCAGCGAATTTAAGGCAAGGTATTCTTGGAGAAGTAAAATCCAGCCAAACCAGAAAAGCATTTGCATTTAAACTTGCATATGAGGCCTTTTGAATTTGTAGATTATATATGTAAATATATTATTAATTGATGGAAGTAATATAGTGACAATCCTGTATAATTTCAGTTAACTTCTCTTGTATGGAAATAGATTGAAGATTAAAATTATATGAGGTGGAAAGATAATTATTTTTTAGAATTCATATAAAAATAGTAAAAATTGAATTTTATACTACAACGCATAATTTCCACTATGTGAAAATTACCATTATGCTTTTAAAATATTATGAATAAAGTATATGTATTTTTAGAACAGCACCCTCAAAACTATGTCAAGACTCCAGAAAATTTCAGTTCACAGAACTATATTTGAGAGTTATGCTTGTCCTGAGTTCAGGAAGATGAAGGACATGATCACTTCTTTTTATGCTACAGGTGACAGATACATTTATTTTTTTTACCAATATTTTTCCTGAGATATAAAAAACTAGAGAGAAACTGCCCTGAGTGAGGGCAAGGAGATTTAATCAGAAAGTGTATGGTGTGTGTGTGTGTGTGTGCATGTGTGTGTGTGGTGTGTGTGTGTGTGATATATATATAAGCAGGTGGCATCACTATACCAGACCTTAAACCATACTACAGAGCAATGGTAACAAAAACAGCATTGCATTTGCAAAAAAAAAAAAAAAAAGACTGCAGATGAATGGTGCAGAATATAGGTCACAGAGACTAACCTACAAAATTATAATTATTATATATTAGAGAAAGGTGCCAAAACATGCACTGGAGAAAAGATAGCCTCTTCAACAAACCACTATCTCTCACCATGCACAAAACTCAACTCCAAGTGTATCAAGAACCTAGGAATTAACCAGATACTCTGTGTCCAATGGAATAAAATACAGGCTCTAATCTTCATCATGTGGGATTAGGCCCCAATTTCTTTAATAAGACACTGATAGCACAAGAATTAAAACAAATAATCAATAAATGGAATGGAATCAAACTAAAAATTTATTCTCACCAAAAGAAACAATCTGTGAGGTGAAGAGAGAGCCTACATTTTAGGAGGAATATTTTACCCCTCACATATCAGATGGAGCACTAATCTCTAGGGTACATAAAGAACTCAAAAAACTAAGCAAATAATAATAACAGTGATGATGATGACGATGATGATGATGATGATGATGATGATGATGATGATAATAATAAAAACCCAATCAAGAAATGGGCCAAGGATCTGAACAGAGAGTTCTTAGAAGAGAATATACAATCAATCAACATTTTTTTTATATTCCTGACTGCTTATGGTCTTCCCTTTTTAGGACCAAGAACAGTTCTGGTTCAGTTTCTAAGGAAGGGAAACACAAGCAAGAATTATTCTCAACTCTCCTTTATAAATTATCAAATACAATTATCTATGTCATTTTCTAAACATAGCTAGACATGGGAAATATAGGTTTGGAACACAGAACATTTTTAATAGAAACACAGTGTAAAAGAAAGAAAAAAGAAAACATAATTATTTGTACCACATTGAACGAAAAAAGAAAACATAATTATTTGTACCACATTGAACCACAAGAGAAACGGAACCTGGAATTCAGAAAAGAAAGATTCAAACTTGTATACTTGGGAATGGGGATGACATGGATGCCTAAAGTGAAAAGGTTATTACAAGCTTTTGAAATAAAATTCATGTGAGTGTCAGATAATGGTTAACCAAATACAACCTGCACAGTGTATTCCAGGGGGTTTGTCAGCTCTGCACTATAGAACATACAGGTATTCATAGCCTCCATGAAGAGCATTATTCATCTATGCCCTCTAAAATGAAAAATAAAAGACCCAGAATAGCAAAAGCAATTCTAAGCAGAAAGTGTGAATCAGGAGGTATAGCAATACCAGATGTCAAACTATATTACATAGCAATAGTAACAAAAACAGCATGGTACTGGTACCAAATCAGGCGGGTGGACCAATGGTACAGAATAGAGGACACAGAAATCAATCCACATAGTTACAACTATCTTATATTTGATAAAGGAGATAAAAGCATGCAATGGAGGAAGGATAGCATCTTCAACAAATGGTGCTGGGAAAACTGAAAATCCATATGCAACAAAATGAAAGTGAATCCCCACCTCTCGCCATGCACAAAAGTTAACTCTTTGGAGCTTGATATCAAATCAGAGACTCTACATCTGATAGAAGAAAAAGTTGGCTCTGATCTTCATATTATGGGGTTGGGCTCCAAATTCTTTAATAGGACACCCATAGCACAAGAGTTAATAACAAGAATCAACAAATGGGACTTATTTAAACTGAAAAGTTTTTTCTCAGCAAGAGAAGCAACAAGAGAGGTAAATAGGGAGCCTACATCATGGGAACAAATTTTTACTTCTCACACTTCAGATAGAGTCCTAATATCCAGAGTATACAAAGAACTCAAAAAATTAAACAATAAGATAACAAATAACCCAATCAACAAATGGGCCAAGGACCTGAACAGACACTTCTCAGAGGAGGATATACAATCAATCAACAAGTACATGAAAAAATGCTCACTATCTCTAGCAGTCAGAGAAATGCAAATCAAAACCACCCTAAGATACCATCTCACTCCAGTAAGATTGGCAGCCATTATGAAGTCAAACAACAACAAGTGCTGCCGAGGATGTGGAGAAAAGGGTACTCTTGTACATTGCTGGTGGGACTGCAAATTGGAGTGGCCAATTTGGAAAGCTTTAAGGAGATTCCGGGGAAAGTTGGGAATGGAACCACCATTTGACGAAGCTATTGCCCTTCTCGGACTATTCCCTGAAGACCTTAAAAGAGCATGCTACAGGGATACTGCCACATCGATGTTCATAGCAGCAAAATTCACAATAGCTAGACTGTGGAACCAACCCAGATGCCCTTCAATAGATAAATGGATAAAAAAAAAAGTGGCATTTATATACAATGGAGTACTATGCAGCACTAAAAAATGACAAAATCATGGAATTTGCATGGAAATGGATGGCATTAGAGCAGATTATGCTAAGTGAAGCTAGCCAATCCCTAAAAATCAAATGCCAAATGTCCTCTTTGATATAATGAAAGCAACTAAGAACAGAGCAGGGAGGAAGAGCAGGAGGAAAAGATTAACATTAAACAGAGACATGAGGTGGGAGGGAAAGGGAGATTAAAGGGAAATTGCATGGAAATGGAAGGAGACCTTCATTGTTATACAAAATTACATATAAGAGGTTGTGAGGGGAATGGGAAAAAAACAAGGAGAGAAATGAATTACAGTACATGGGGTAGAGAGAGAAGATGTGAGGGGAGGGGAGGGGGGATAGTAGAGGATAGGAAAGGTAGCAGAATACAACAGTTACTAATATGGCATTATGTAAAAATGTGGATATGTATCTGATATGATTCTGCAATCTGTATTTGGGGTAAAAATCGGAGTTCCTAACCCACTTGAATCTAATGTATGAAATATGATATGTCAAGAGCTTTGTACTGTTTTGAACAACGAATTAAAAAAAATTAAAAAAATAAAATAAAATTATTCCCATTGTACAGATGAAAAATTATGGGTATCTGGATAGTAAATGGCAATTCAGTAGCCCACAGAAAACTACCCAGAGACAGAACTGTATGAAATTTCTTCAAAGACCATTAATGCATTGTTAGATCCTGACAAAGGGATGTCAGTCTGGGGAAACATTATTTTCTCTCCATTTTGAACAGAGTGCATTGAGAATACATTTCAGGGCAAACATAAATACTTTTTATTTCTTTCATGATAAGAAACTCTTCAGAAACAGAGCTCACAAGACAGATTTCTTAGAAGAGTAAATGCCTGGAGATTACAAAAAAAAAAAAAAAAAAATCAGTGGCCCTGAGTGACTCAGTAAGAAAATAAATCTAAAAGGCTTATTAGAAACCGAAAAGCAAAAAAGTAACTATTTCTAAAACTCAATATGTTCATTAGTTGCTATCTCCACAACATGTCATTAAGTAAACAACAAATTATGTATGAATATTTCTAGGATTGGCCAAATTTTATTCCATATGGTTTTATATTAAATCTCAAAATCCAGATAATATAATTCATGATTCATTGCCAAAAATATTACAGAAAAATTTTTTAAGGAGTGGATGTTTAGTAAGCATGTTATTTAACAATTTTATTACCATATGATTTTAAAGAAATTTTTTCATTTTCCTGCAGGCATTGTGTAGAGAAATTTCTTATTTATTTTTACTGTAGTAATTAACAAAGATAAGCCCTAAAATCCACTTTAAATAACCTACCCTTACAATCAAGAAACCTATAATAAATGATGAGTAAAGAAAAAAGTCAATTTAAAAAAATAATTTAAACCTTTTTCTTTTTTTTGAAATCAATCTCTAGCTGCATTTTTGGATCATTTTCTCATCTTTTCAGCCAAAAGTATATAAAAGCCAGAAGTTTGAACTTCAAATTTATACATGAGATATGTTTATTAACTATAAAAATTCAAAATCTTTAGAAATTTAAGAAATACAAAATAAAAACCCATCATGGGAAAAATTAAGTAATATTGATGAACATTTAAAACAAATCAATAACCATTAACTTAAAAGGAGTTCAAATTAGTATCTATTTGTGAAAAATATTTTGCTATTGAATATACATAATACTCCCTATTACAGAGACTTACTGAAATTAGAGCACGTGTGATCATGATAACATATAAGTACTCAATGATACTCACCCAAACACTTGAAGCCCAAGGGCATGGCTCAATACAATATACATCTTGGAAGGGATAAATAATAATCTGTATGAAAAATGGTCACTGGGGCCAAAATTTCAAAATGAAAATTAGCTAGCTAAAAAGGAAATTAGGTACCCCCAAATGACAGCTCCTTTCCTGCAGGAAAATGGACCTTGGAGATTTGATTTTGATAATTATTCCACCTGTCAATCTCCAGCATCTGGTAAGACACTGGGCTGCAGGAACACACCTGTCACATAGTATTTTATGCAGATTCTGAGGATGCCCTTTGAGCATAAGGAAGGCAGCAAAGAGTCTCTGCCACTGACAGGTTTCCCACCTGGTTGGCCAGTAGAACTGACTACATAGTGGCCCAGTGGAAGAGTTAAGCCTGCAGACTCCAGAGACTGCCCAGAGTCCCAATCTGCTAGCTCCTGTTTTCAACACAGCCAGTCTTGTGGTTCCAATAGTCTTCTTCCCCAGCCTCCCTTGCTAGGCCAATGCACACTCACCATTTCCTGGTTCTCAGGATTAGGGCTACTCGGGATCCTCAGTTCCTGCACAGCAGAAAACCTGAAGTGTGAGACTGCAGATAGCGAAAATGGATCACTCAGGATATAAGAAGTGAAAGCCTCATGGCCTAGGGCAATCTATTCAAATTAATCCTTATCTTGTACTAACCAGTCATGCTTACCCAACTTGTTCCCACCGTTTTAGAGTTGTATATGATTTTCCCCATGTCTGTGATGATTTGCTAAGAGATGCTATAAAACAGTTATAAAACTGCTGCAAACCCCGGGATCAGAGCCTCTAAGCCGCCAGTTTCTGTGTGTGTGGAGGACCGAGCTAGCTTGCAATAAATACCTCTTTGGTGCTTACATTAATATTGATCTATGGTGGTCTTTTGGGGGTCCTGCATTTGAGCATAACAGTCTCTCCTGAAACCCATGGGGAAAGAATTCAGCACTCCACTTCTCTAGGACTGTAGATTTATAGCACAAAAAGTTACAAAAGTGGGGTGACTTGAGAACTTACACGAATAACAGGATTTTTACAAGCATAATACAAAGATATGTAGTAGGTTAATGGTCTAAATTGTTTAGCACTTAGGGAATAAATTTAGGTCACAACATCAGAATTTATGTTGCACCACTAAAGTTTCAGAGTGAGTTGTTATTTGCTCAGGGGAAGCCAGAATTTATGAGTCATCACTAAAATTTCAGGGATTGTTGTTATCTCATCAGGGAAACCAAGATATGGGTGAGTTCAAGGCACTGGTAGGCATTTCAAGCAAGTTTACAAATCACAGTAATGTATAATGAAGCAGAAATTAACTTTTCATGCCTTTGTGATGAGATGGCTCCAAATCTTAAAAGGAAATTTGGCTGGATTTTTACTTGCTATAGCCATAGTTTTTAAAGTGTATGTTTCATACTTTAACAAGTATGAGAATTAAATTATTAATATTAGTTACTACCAATTTTTTAAAAGACTAAATAAAATAGAAAATTAGATATTTGTTATTAAATGCATAAAAATTTTGATTAATATATTGATAATATGAACATAGAAAATTTTGACAATGATAAAAAGACATTTAATATAAGGGATTCAATATTATAAGTCCCTCATGTTCAGTAGGTCAGTCCTTCAATGATTTTTTTCATTTTTTTTTTGTTTAGGTAATTTTGAATTACACTTCTGCAAATCTTTGTTAAGTATACAAATTTAAGATTTTGTATTTTGTAAAGTAGAAAAATGGCAGATTTGAGCTCCTTTCAGGATTTTAAAACTTATAAGCCACGTGGGGCATCCTACCACTTTTTTTTCATATTTGCACACAGTCCAATTCTAGAGAAGAATGAGTTGGAGATGTATTCTAATGTTCTGAGCAAAAGAGAAATTGCCTTAGGATATTTCTAAAGCTTTTAAATTTTCTAACTTTTCAGAATTTTTGGTGATTTGAAAAAAATTATTCATTTTAAGAAATGAATTGTTGAAATTAATTATTTATCTTTCCTGCATTATTTTTCACTTTCATTGATTTTTTTAAAAGAACTAACAGAACAGAATTCCAAAAGTGTTCCATGTAAATTTAAAGGTATGTTTCTAATAATCAAGATAGAAACCAGAAGCAAAACATCATCTGATTTGGTGGTTCTGCCTTAAACTAAAGAAATACTTATTTATTTCTGCTATTATTCACTAGGTTCCTGAGGTTGCAGAAATCACCAACCAACAAAGAGAAAAGTCTTTTTAGTTTGTTTCTCACAAGCAATTCAAGCTAAAATACACTAGTATCACTGTAGTTTCAGACCAACGGGTGTTTCTAAATAATAAAAATATGTATAAATAAATAAATAAATAAATATAAAATAAAATATAATATTAGATAGATTTTTTTCCCTGGATGATCATTTTGTACATATTTCCCTTTAGACACAGTTCTGGCAACAAAGTGTCACAAATAAGACATAAATCCTACATTGCTACACAGAGAAATTAAGGTACATACTAAGAGCTTGGTATAAAACTTGGCATAGAGACATAAATAACTGGAGAACACCATAAAAAATTATACCTAAGTGCTAAGTAGCAAATTCATAGTCTTTAAGTACATGAAGAGACAAGTTACCATAGCAAATTTTATAACTCAGTTGCTGCTAATATACAGAGATACAGATATTTATTAAGAGATGGTTTTATGCAGATTTTTGGTTTAAAAAGGGAAATATCAAATAATGGAGGTGATTTAAACATGAGCAATAATATTTTTCTGCATTCAGTATCTTTTTCGCAGATATATGAATTATAATTAATTCCAACCAGTAAAATGCAGAAATTGTGTAAAGATTATTCACTAGGAGTAAAACTACTTAAAAAAGAAAAACAAAACTTCCATTCTTGTCAAAATGTTTATTCCTGACAAAAAGACTGCTTCTTTTGAACCATTTCTATATATATGTTTTTTTTTTGTAATAAATATTTTGGTGATTTTTTTTTGCATATTACTTAATATATTTATGCTTCACATTGTCTCTTTTGTCCTATTTTACTACCTATATTCTGAAAGAAAAAAAATTTCTAACTCCTAAACTCCCTTGATATTTGAGATATTTTTTTTTTAATTTTTAAGCTTATATTATTTCTATAATGAATACTGTGATTTCAGTAAAGAATGAATATTTTTATGCACCTGGATCATTCATAGGAGTTTTGTTGTGTTCTTTGATTTTATTTACAGTAAAGTTTATAAAAAGATTAATGTTAAACCAAAACACAAAGAAAAGACCACCAACTCAAATTTTAAATCAAGATTGCATTGTGTATACAAAAGCTAGCCACGACTGTCTCTTTCAAGATTACATGCTAGAGATCATTCCCCTGATATTCTGGAAAAAGTTTTTACAGCAGAAAGGGATACAAAGGAGGTGGGTATCTAAGGTACTTACAGCTCTAAAGATTTTGACAATCATAATACAAAGGCAAATAGCAGGTTAAAGATCTACATGGCTAACATTTCAAGGTAGAAAATCAATTCAGCTCCAGACATTAGAATTTATGAGCTGCCACTGAGATTTAGAGAGAATTGGTATTTGGTCACCAGGAGCCAGAATTTATGAGGCACCAGTAAGGTTTTAGAGAGGGTTGTTATCTGGTAAGGGATAGACAGGCATAGGTGAATTCTAAACACAGGTAGAAATTGCAAGCAAGTTTAAAACATTAAAATATTGTTAGGCCAAAAAGAAATTTTAGTTTTCTTACACAAAACAGAAATAAACGTTTACCTCTAAAAGCTCTAAGAGAAGATATTATTTATTTATTTTTTGTATTGTTTCATATCTAATGGCTTTTTGCATTCCTTTGTATGTGACCATAAATGCTTCTCTTCTGTGTTTATGGGGCTTCCAAAACAAATATATATATATATATATATATATATATATATATATATATGCCTTTCTCATAGGGAAGATTTTTCAAACATAGCAAGTAACTACCCTTTAGTTATGAAAGACCCTACAATATGCTTGTTCCTCCAACCATTGTTTGCAAAGATTGACAAAAGTCAATTCATTGCCATGAATGAGTGAGGTGAGTCTCTGCTCTGCAGTCCAGAACAGGAGGTAAAAGAGCCCCCAAAGTGAGTTTAACACAGGGCTTTGGACAGCCAAGCCAGACCAGAGGAGGATGCCCGGTGCCAGCCAAGCCAGACCGGAGGAGGAAGCACGGCACCAAGCCAGACCAGAGGAGGAAGGCTGGCCCTGCACCGTGTGCTAGTCTGGAGGAAGCCGATCAACCCTTAAAACCCATCAAAGGGGATGTGGCTACCAGCACGGTTCTGTGGCTGATCTAGGTACGTGGTTTTGAACTCCCCCACCCTTAGCTGTGATAACTCAAAATATTTCCCACAAGATTTTGGGGGTTGTAGCTATCAACGCAAACAACAAGTGTACAGGCACCTGGTTTCTACCTCAGAGACTAGAGTAGGGAAGATACAGGTGGAAGCTCATTTACTTTCACACTGGCTATACCCACCACCCTGAATACAGAGGCTCAAGCTAGGAATAGACAACGACACCTACTGGAAGCAAGGAAAATAGTGTTCTGAGAGACTTTTTTCCTCTTCCTTTCTCTCTTTTCTTCTCTCTCTTCCACAACTTCAACAAATGTGAAACCAAGAACTGTGCATGAACAACCAAATTACCAAAGTAATATAATATAGAGGAATTGTATATACCCCACCTTCCCCCATATTTTTTTCTTTATTTTTATCTTACTTTCCTTTTCCTTATCTTTTATTTCTCTTTTCTTCCTTGTTATTTTTTCTTTTTTTTTTCATTCATATTCCCTCTATCCCATTTTCAATCTCCTAACTTTTGCTATCTATACATAGGGTAACAATCTAAGTACAGATAGAAGGTTGAGTCTATAGATTCTTCTATAAATTACCAGTCTATTGGTTAGAGTTCTCCAAAGGTGCTAAGTTAGTTTAACCTCATACCCTCACTCCTTTCCCTCTAAGTATAACATACTTCATTTGAAATTAAGTTTTCTATATGCCACCAGATATGGTATGCCTTTTATGAAACTAATGACTATATTCTTAAGTAATAATTAAAACCAATATCTATAGACTTAGAATCTAACTATAAATTTATTAATAAAGAAAACTTGTGCTTAGATGATGTACTGTTGATATTGGGAACTTTTAACATTGTCTTTCTCTGCAAAAGGGGGATTTTGGAGCAATACAAATATATAAGGGGAAAACATTAACAACAGTTTCACAAAGCTAGAAAGAATCATAAGCAGTATGAAAAGACAGGGAAAGAAAGGACCACAAACAATACAGGTCAATTCAACATTTTATGAGGTAATATCTGCAGCTGATGAAATGTCAGACAAAGAGTTCAGGATATACATGCTTCAGATGATCTGGAGACTCAAGGAAGACATTATACAGCAAATTCAAACAATGAAAGATAGCTTTGACAATGAATTATATAAACAAATCCAAAAATCAAAAGATAACTCTATAAGGAGATGGAGGATATAAAAAACAAACAAACAGAAATCCTGGAAATTCAGGAACAATAAATCAAATTGAAAACTCAAATGAGAGTATTACCAGCAGAATAGAACACTTAGAAGATAGAACTTCAGAAAACAAAGACAAAGTTTTCAACTTGAAAAGAACATACTCAGCTCAGCAAGAATGTTAAGAAATCATGAACAGAACATCCAAGAATTATGGGATAACATAAAGAAATAAAACCTAAGAGTTATTGGGATACAAGAGGGTATACACGTCCAAACCAAGGAAATGACCAATCTGTTCAATGAAATAATACTAGAAAACTTCCCAGACTTAAAGAATGAAAAAGAAATCCAAATACTCAAAGGCTACAGAACACCAAATGTACAAAATCATAAGAGATCCACACCAAGATACATAATAATGAAGATGCCCAACATACAGAATAAGGAGAGAATCTTAAAAGCCACAAGAGAGAGGAAGCAGATTACATTTAGGGGTAAACCAATTGGGATAACTGCTGATCTTTCAGCAAAGACTGAAAGCTAGAAGATCTTCAAACAACATATTTCAAACGCTGAAAGAAAAAGGGTTCCAACCAAGAATCATGTATCCAGTGAAATTAAGCTTCAGGATTGAAGATGAAATAAAAATCTTCCACAATAAACAAAAGTTAAAAGAATTTGCAGCTGGAAAACAAGCTCTTCAAAACATCCTTGGCAAAACATTACAGGAAGAGGAAATGAAAAATAACAATGAAAACCAACAGTGGGAGGTAGTACAGTAAAGGAAAAAAATAATCATAGAGGAAAAACAAATCATGTTAAATAACATATATAATAAAATATGACTGGAAATACAAACCATATCTCAATAGTAACCCTAAATGTTAATGGCTTAAATGCACCCATCAAAAGACATAGGCTAGTAGAATGGATTAAAAAGAAGATCCAACAATATGCTGCCTACTGGAGACTCAACTGATAGGAAAAGACATACACAGACTGAAGGTGAAAGGTTGGGAAAAATCATATCACTCATATGGACCCCAGAAGGAAGCAGGGGTGTCCATACTTGTATCAAATAAAATAGACTTCAAGCCAAAGTTAATTAAAAGGGATAAACAAGGACACTACATACTGCTCAAGGGAACCATACACCAACAAAGACTTGATGATCATTAATGTATATGCCCCAAACAATGGTGCAGCTACGTTCATCAAACAAACTCTTCTCAAGTTCAAGAGTCAAATAGACCACAACACAATAATCATGGGAGATTTTAACACATCTCTCTCACCACTGGACAGATGTTCCAAACAAAAGTTGAATAAAGAAACCACAGAGCTCAATAATACAATTAATAATTTAGACTTAATTGATATATACAGAATAAACCACCCAACATCAAGCGGATACACTTTCTTCTCAGCAGCACATAAATCCTTCTCAAAAATAGACCATATATTATATCACAGGGCAAATCTTAGCAATTACAAAGGAATAGAGATACTACCATGCATTTTATCTGATCATAATGGAATGAAATTGGAAATCAATAATAAAATGAGAAAGGAAAAATCCTACATCACATAGAGATTAAACAATATGCTACTGGATGAACAAAGAGTTACAGAAGACATCAAAGAGGAAATTTAAAAATTCATAGAGGTAAATGAAAACTCACACACAACATATCGAAATCTCTGGGACACTATGAATGCAGTACTAAGAGGAAAATTCATTTCATGGAATTAATTTCTTAAAAGAAGGAAAAGCCAACAAATAAATGACCTAACCCTAACCTCGAAGCCTTAGAGAAAGAAGAACACATCAGCAGAAAATACAGTAGAAGGCAAGAAATAATTAAAATTAGAGCTGAAATCAGTGAAATTGAAACAAAAGAAACAATCGATAAAATTGAAAAAAACTAAAAGTTGGTTCTTTGAAAAAATAAATAAGATTGATAGACCACTAGTAAAGCTAACAAAGAGAAGAAGAGAGAGAACCCAAATTACTAGCTTATGGCATGAAAAAGGCAACATCAGAGCAGACAATTCAGAAATACAGAAGATAATTAGAAATTATTTCGAAACCCTATACTCTAATAAAATAGAAGATAGTGAAGGCATTGATAAATTCCTTAAGCCCAGAACCAGATGAATATACAGCAGAGTTTTACAAGAATTTTAAAGAAGAACTAATTCCAATACTCTACAATCTATTTCAGAAGATAGAAAAAGAGGGAGAACTTCCAAATTCATTCTATGAGGCCAATATCACCCTGATTCCCAAACCAGATAAAGACACCTCAAAGAAAAAAAACTTCAGACCAATATCCCTAATGAATTTAGATGCAAAAATCCTCAATAAACTTCTGGCAAATCAGATACAAAAACATATCAAAAAGATTGTGCACCATGATCAAGTAGGATTCATCCCTGGGATGCAAGGCTGGTTCAATATAGGAAATCAATAAATGTTATTCACCACATCAATAGACTAGATATTGATAAAGATAAAAACCATATGATCATCTCTATTGAAGCAGAAAAAGAATTTGACAAAGTATAGCATTCCTTTATGTTCAAAACACTAGAAAAACTAGGGATAACAGAAACTTACCTCAACATTATAAAAGCTATATACTAAGCCTCAGGCTAGCATCATTCTAAATGGAGAAAACCTGCAGGCATTCCCTCTAAAGTCTGGAACAAGACAGGGATGCCCTCTCTCACCACTTCTATTCAATATAGTTCTGGAAATACTTGCCAGAGCAATTAGACAGACAAAAGAATTTAAAGGCATTAAGAAAGGAAAAGAAGAACTTAAATTATCACTCTCTGCAGATAATATAATCCTATAACTAGAAGACAGAAAAGGGTCTACAAAGAAATTACTAGAGCAAATAAATTAATTCAGCAAAGTGGCAGGATATAAAATCAACACACATAAATCAAAGGTATTCCTGTATATCAGCGACAAATCTTCTGAAATGGAAATGAGGAAGACCACCCCATTCACAATATCCTAAAAAAAAAAATACTTGGTAATCAACCTAACAAAAGAGGTGAAAGATTTATGCAATGAAAACTACAGAACCCTAAAGAGAGAAATAGAAGAAGATCTTAGAGAATGGAAAGATATACCCTGTTCAAGAATGAATAAATGGGACTTACTCAAACTAAAAAGTGTTTTCTCAGCCAGAGAAACAATAAGAGAGGTAAATAGGGAGCCTACATCCTGGGAACAAATCTTTACTTCTCACACTTGAGATAGAGCCCTAATATCCAGAATATACAAAGAACTCAAAAATTAAACAATAAGAAAACAAATAACCCAATCAACAAATGGGCCAAGGACCTGAACAATCACTTCTCAGAGGAGGATATACAATAAATCAACAAGTACATGAAAAAATGCTCACCATCTCTAGAAGTCAGAGAAATGCAAATCAAAACCACCCTAAGATACCATCTCACTCCAGTAAGATTGGCAGCCATTATGAAGTCAAACAACAACAAGTGCTGGCGAGGATGTGGGGAAAAGGGTACACTTGTACATTGTTGGTGGGACTGCAAATTGGTGCGGCCAATTTGGTAAGCAGTATGGAGATTCCTGGGAAAGCTGGGAATGGAACCACCATTTGACCCAGCTATTGTCCTTCTCATGTTATTCCTGAAGAACTTAAAAGAGCATACTATAGGGATACTGCTACATTGATGTTCATAGCAGCACAGTTTACAATAGCTAGACTGTGGAACCAACTTAGATGCTCTTCAATAGTTGAATGAATTAAAAAATGTAGCATTTATACACAATGGAGTATTACTCAGCACTAAAAAATTACAAAATCATAGAATTTGCAGGGAAATGGATTGCATTAGAGCAGATTATGCTACGTGAAGCTAGCCAATCCCTAAAAAACAAATGCCAAATGTCTTCTTTGATATACAGAGAGCCACTGTAAACAGAGCAGGGAGGAAGAGCATGAGAAAAAGATTAACATTAAACAGGGATGAGAGGGGGGAGGGAAAGGAAGAGAGAAGGGAAATTGCATGGAAATGGAAGGAGACCCTCATTGTTACACAAAATTACATATAAGAGGATGTGGGGGGAAAGGGGAAAGATACAAAAAAAAAGGGAGAGAAACGAATTACAGTAGATGGGGTAGAAAGAGAAGATGGGAGGGGAGAGGAGGGGGATAGTAGAGGATAGGAAAGATAGCAGAATATAACAGTCACTAGTATGGCATTATGTAAAATGTGGATGTGTAACCGATGTGATTCTGCATTCTGTATTCATAACACACTTGAATCAATTGTATGAAATATGATATGTCAAGAGCTTTGTAATGTTTTGGACAACCAATAAAAAAAGACAGGGCTTTACATGACATAGCTGACAAAATCCTAAAAACAAAAGAAAACATAAATTCAGAGAGAACCATACCCACATAATTTCATTTGACAGAATGAAATTCATAAGAGGAAAAGAGGATAGAGGTAAATCTAAAGGGATTTAACTATATTTTCTTTTTCTAAATTGCTATTAATGTCTCCCAGGATTATAGTTCTGGATAGCCTCAGTTACTGCTTTATCATTACCTTCAACCTACAATGTATGAGGCACACTGAATTTACCCTCATATCATGTACTTATCACTTCGTTTTTTTCTATAGAAATGCATATGTATATATGAATATATTTTTCCCACATTTCCAAGATTCTACCCTGAAAGTTGCTGTGATATCACTTCCCTGAAATACAGTTTCATTATTTCATGTCAGTTTATCTAATATTCCATATCATGTGTTGGAAAAGTTGAGACAACTCTAAAGCCCTTCTTATTTGACTATTTATAAACTATAAGTCAAGGTCAACCTCAGTACCTCCGAATAACTTAAGTCTCATTCACCTTTCTCATTCATATTGATTTATTTTTTTTCTTTCTTTTTTTTTTCTCAAGAGAGAGTGAGAGAGGAGAGAGAGGAGAGAGAGAGAACTTTTTTTTTTTTTAATATTTATTTGTTTTTTTAGTTCTCGGCGGACACAACATCCCCGCTGGCACACGGCGCTGAGGATCGAACCCGGGCCGCACGCATGCCAGGCGAGCGCGCCACCGCCTGAGCCACATCCCCAGCCCCATTGATTTATTTTTTAAGTAGGTAGCAGAAATTTTTTTTTTTAAGAAGAAGAGTAAGTGATTTAAAGCCATTAAGTGTACTTTAGAGGATCCCAAAAACCTATGGTTGTGGTTTTTAAACAACCTTACCACTGAAAGATCTGGATTACACTCCAGGTTGGACATTGATACTATGCTTCCTTGGGAAATGGTTTCTTGGTTATGAATATTGTCTTTCCCTTTCCCCTATAGTCTTGGAAATGTGTGGATTGTGTGAAGTTTTAGAATCACCATTTTCAACACAGTTAGTATGGACCCATTTGATAATAGAAGACATCTATATTCTGAAAATAAAAAGCCCCTTCACCAAGCCCTAAAGAAGTGATAAAATAATCTCTGGAAAAAATAACAGTCTTCCATTAGATTATTTTTTAAAAATAGTAAGAATACATTTAGTTAGTAATACATTACTGTACTAGGAAAAGTGATATAAATGCAATTTTAATTTTTAAAGTTGTTTCTGATTACTACAAAGAGAGTATAAAAAGCTGGGTACATGGGCTGGAGTTTTGTCTCAGTTATAGACTACTTTGCTAGAATATGCAAAGCACTTAGTTTGATTCTCAGCAATACATACAAAGATTTTTGTTTGTTTGTTTGTTTTTAAATATATGACACTGGAATGAATCGCAAGTCATATTACACATATAGAACAATTTTTCATACCTCTCTTTGTATATAAAGTATGTTCACATCAATTCCTGTCTTCATATATGTACTTTATTTTTTAAAGAGAGAGAGAGAGAGAGAGAGAGAGAGAGAGAGAGAGAGAGAGAGAGAGAGAGAATTTTAATACTTTTATTTTTTTAGTGTTCGGCAGACACAACATCTTTGTTTGTATGTGGTGCTGAGAATTGAACCCCGGCCCCACGCATGCCAGGCGAGCACACTACCACTTGAGCCACATCCTCAGCCCAATATATGTACTTTAGATAATAATGTCTATCACATTCCACAATCCTTGGTAATCTTTACACAACACTCCTATACTGGCTACTTCACATAAACTTACCTCAGAGATTTAATGCTTTAATCAAATAGATTTTATTCAGCCTATTCATTGCTGTTGGAATGGCTCTTATAAAAATCGTCATGTGTGGTGGCATATGCCTGAAATTCTACAAGCTATGGAAAATGACACAGGAGAATTGTTAGTACAAAGACAGCCTCAGTAACATAACAAGGCTACAATCAACTTAATTTGAGCCTGTCTCAAAATATAACATAAAAAAGAATGTGGATGTATCTCAGTGTTATGCACCTCTGGGTTCAATATTCAGCACCAAACCATACAAAACCAAGCAAATATCTCATAATTAATAGGGATTCAAGGGTACACAAATATGTAAAAATGTTGGTGACAATATAAATTCAATAAATATATTTTTATAAAAGTGTTAATGTTCTTTAAAAGCCAAAAATAAAAATGCCACATTATCCACTAGTAATAATTTGGGATAGCAGTGCAAAATTGTACATGCCTGTACTCCCAGTGGCTTAGGAAAATAAGAGGTAGAAAACTAGGGACTTATTCTCAAGTTAAAGACCAGCCTCAAGAACTTGGCAAGGTCCTAAGAAACTCAGTAAAACACTCTCTCAAAAATAAATAAATAAATAAAAATGTTGGAGACTGGGTATGTAGCACACTGGTAAAGTGCCCTAGGGTTAATCTCCATTATTTAAATAAATTTAAAAAATGTAAATAATAATTCTCAGTAAAAAAATACCATACAATCCAGTAATAATAACTCTGGGTATATATGTAAAAAAATTTGGAATCCTTTTGCTAAATATATTGCCACACATCTGTTTTTATTGTCCCTTTATTCACAGTATCTAATAAAAGGAAACAAATAAAGTACCTTTTAGATAGAAACTATATCAGAAAATGCCTTCCAGCTGCAAAGCATCTAATTAGTCCATCCCTTCAGAAGCTACACACTTAAAATTCAAACTGGTCCCTAGAAGACAAGACTCAGAGAGTGGTGTTTTCTAAATACTCCAAAAAAAATGAATCTCTGGGAACCTTGTTTCAGATATTCTAAAACTCAAAATTAGGTCATATGGGAGGTCAGAATGAGAACACAAGACAGTAAATTACTTAATGGGGAATTTTAACTCAGACACTGATATAACCAAAAGCAGTGTTGGAGATAAAAAATAGATTCTGTTTCACTGATTTCTGGTTAATGGATTCAAATTAAATATATATTAGAAGAAAAGTTAAGGCTACTGGCTAAATCTACATAAAACAGGTATTAAAAATGTACCAGGGGTTGGGTGTGTTGGTTCAAGCCTGTAATACCAGTTTGTGAAGAGGCTGAGGAAGAATTATCAAAATTTCAAAGCCAGCCTTAGCAGAAGCGAGGTGATAAGAAACTCAGTGATGTCCTATCTTTAAATAAAGTAAAAAAAAAATCCTGGAGATTTGTCTTAGTAGTCAAGTGTTCATGAGTTTAATCTCCAATATTCCCCATAAAATATGTACCAGGGGGCTGGGGCTGGGGCTTAGTGGAGCTCACTTGTCTGGCACATGTGAGGCACTGGAATATAAGGTCAATTAACAACTTTATATATATAGTACCAATATATTTACATGGATATGATGTAATTTACGTGTACTTTACCCCTTAAGATTGAAGTTGGTTGTTGCTAGGGATGTGGATCAAGCGGTGGCGCACTCACCTGGCATGCGTGCAGCCTGGGTTCCATCCTGAGCACCACATACAAAGATGTTGTGTCTGCCAAAAACTGAAAAATAAATATTAAAAAAAATTCTCTCTCTCTCTCACATACACTCTCTCTTTAAAAAAAAAAAAAAAAAAAAAAAAAAAAAAGATTGAAGTTGGCCAGGCTTAGTGGTACATGCCTGTAATATCAGCTGTTTACAAGACTGAGATATAAGGATCATGAATTCAAAACCAGTTTCATCAATGGTGAGGCACTAAGCAACTCAGTGAAACCCTGTCTCTAAGTAAAATACAAAATAGGGGTAGAGATGTGGCTCAGTGGTAGAGTGCCCCTGACTTCAATCTGTGGTCTCCCCCCCAAAAAATGGGGCTGGGTAAATAGCTCATCTTGTAGAGTGCTTGCCTTCTAAGAATGAGGCCCTTTGGGGTCAATCCCCAGTAGAGAGAGAGAGAGAGAGAGAGAGAGAGAGAGAGAGAGAGAGATTGAAATTGCTTGTAATTTAAATTCAAGTTAGTCCCACTGTTATTTTTTCCTGCCACACCAGAATAAAAGAGTTTTCTGAAATATTTGGAATGTTTCTGTGGGTTATTTATTTATTTTTTTAAATGTACTTATTTTTATTTGGTGCTGAGGATCGAACCCAGGACCTTGCACGTGCTAGGTGAGTGTGATATTACTGAGCCACAACTCTAGATTGTCTGACCATAATTAAATAAACAAACAAATTAATAAATAAATAAACCCTCAATTGATGACCCATTACAGTTTTTAAAAATCCTTAATTAGGACACATAAATCTCATTTAGGAGAGATTCATTCTTTTTAATGTCACCTAATTTTATTCTGCTTTCTTCTCATGTGAAAATCTCAGAATGATAAATTAAATTTTTTAAAAGTGCCCTCCAGTTCTTGAAGAAAAACATTATAAATGATGCATACATTTGAAATAAAACATGGGAAAATGATTAATAATGCTGAAAGTGGAGTTTTGAGATGAACCAAAATTTCTCAGTTTGCAAATTGAATCTGGGAGCTTGTCTCATAAATTTTGAAGAAAAAAATCTATTTAAGCAAGAAGAAATAGAATGCCCACAATGTGGTATGAGGAATGACACCAGAAAAAAAAAAAAAAACTCATTTTAGTGTGCCATCTTAGAAGTTTACTGATGGTTTTGGGCAGAACACAAAGCATAATGCATTTAGAATAGGCTTTGGAAAAGGCATCCTGACTACCATAAGGGTTCACATTCATTCTTTCTGTGACCCATCCTTTTTTCTTCAAATTCAATCAGGAATCACCCGTGGGACAAAGGACTTTGTTGAAGGTGTTCCCACAAGTGGGCTTCAAGGTCTTTTACATTTGAAATAGGCCTTAATGGTGCTCATTAACATCTTTCAGTTAGCCACCAGGTGTGTTTGAGTGAGGCCCATTATCTGCATTACATGGTCATTATACTATCTATTCTATTTTATACTTACTCTCTGTGAACAGATAACCCTGGTTTTGGATATGTGAACAGAGAGCTAGAAAACTAGGGGTTTATTCTGCGACCTATGGAGAGTTAAACTGAAGTTCTAAATTTCAGATTTTTGTTTTGGATTTGAGATATTGCTTCTGCTACATTTAAAAATCTCAGGACTCATGAAGAGAATGAGTTAAAAACCAGCATCATCAAATTTCTGAGGCCCTAAGAAATTCAAAGGAACCCTGTCTCTAACTAAAAATATTTTTTAAAAAGGGTGGGAATGTGAATCAGTGGATGAACACCTCTGGGTTGAATTTCTGGTACCAAAAAGAAAACAACACACACACATAAATAAATAAATAAATAAATAAATAAATAAACAACCAAACAAACCCTCATGAGTAACAAGCCCTAAAATTAACAGCCTCTCTAATGCATGAATACAATAAATGGATTTGGAGTTCTCTCCTGGTAATTATCTCAGTCTTCACCATGCAATCTGGAGACATGCTGGACTCATAGCACATGGAAGCCCACAAATGGCTTTAGAAAGAAGCTGAAAACACCATACAATTAGGGAACAAAATGCCCAAGTTTTCAACTGCTCATCTAAGCCTCACAAGACTAGTCAGAGGGAGGCGAAGGCTAAGCTACCCCAGAGAGACCCTCTGGCCACAAGACTCTGGGGAGGACCACGAGGAGACTCTATCCATGACTGCCAGTTTCCACCATTGCCACTCCTGTCAGCTTTAAGCCACCTTCCTTTGCAGTCTCAATATAACAAGGCACACTTACCATATCTTGGCTATCAAGGTTCTCAGCGTTCTCCCTGTGGTTTGTTTTCAGATTCTGCATAGCACAGACACCTGGGCTCCAGATCCAGGACAGAAGCCTACAAAAAGATTGAAAAAAATGGCAAGCTCCAGACACAGAGGGAACAGAAGGTTGTGAAAGCCCTCCTCCTCATCACCGGCTACATGAGGATTGGACAGTTCTCACCTAAGAGACTGATTGGTCAAGGCTTTAGGCACTGCCTCCAACTTGAGCCAAGTGGGCACAGAATCAAAGTCTGAATGACAGGCTGCTCCATTATCATTGTTAAACGACTTCAGGGCTGAGGATATAGTAATCATATGACCTCTAACAACTGCAAAGAAAACCAAGAAATTTGGAAAGTGACATGAGACATTTGAAGAGTACCCATTTCCTGTTCTGTATACCCCTCAATATTTTGGGTCTTATCGAATCCATTCAAGCAGCCCCTGGGAACAGAAATAAAGTCTGAGGAAGGCCTTTCTTAATCTTTCTACTCAATATTAAAAGCAAGAAGGCCCAGGTTAGAGAAAGGCTTCAGAGGCCATGATACATCAGCATTGTAGCCTCTGAAACTCTCAATAAGCCTGTAGAAGACCAAGCTCTAGGGCCTCCAAACACATCTAGAGAAAACTTGATGGAGTCATGGGCTACCCTGAGCTTACTTTGTCCTGTCTCATCCAACAATTAGTATCTCACTTGTGTTCTTCTGCTATCCTGTGGGAGAGGGAAAGTGAACTATGCTCTGCACAGCTCAGTGGTGTAGTTTATGAGGGAGTACAATATTTTCCAGACCCAAACCATTACCTCATGGAGGAGCTGGGCTGCTGAGTCCAGACCCTGGGCAGCTCCATGGAGTCTTGCTTCTCCTGTGATGGGCACTACAGCCGCAGACTGAGGGCTGCACACTGCAAGTCCTGGGAAGAAGTGCACTGGAGTTCCCCACACTTGGTGTGAGAGGGGCTTATATGAGAAGCACCCAGCAAGAATAATGCCGACTGCCCCACCTCCTACCTCCTCCCAGCTCCAGACAGCTCTCAGAAGTCTTCATATCAAGTTTTCTATTGCACAGAATCTAGTTAATGTATGATTTGTAATCACCCATGCACGCATCATGCACACACCCATAACAGCTGAACAGAACATCCACCATGTCTGCTCTGCTCAGTCTGTTGGTTCTACACATGGCAAAGGCATTGGCACACACAAGACAGGTGTGATTGGCACAGCTGGCAAAAATGCACAGTAGCTCTGTTAGGTGTGGACAGTGCACTTCTCACATCACAAAAAGCAGCCCCAGGTGCCTGTTTTCCATTGTCTCATTCCACTCTCCAAGAGAACATCACTGCACATGCAATGCCAATCTCAGGATGCAACAGTGCCCAGGAGCCAGGTCTGAATGTCACTGAGTGGTGTATATATAGTCCCCTCCCTCCATCCTGAGTTGGGCAGGCCAGGAATGCTCATCCCTCACAGAAGCCAGGAAACCATAGGCACATCACCCTGCAGGGCAGTTGGGAGTTACTCAGGAGATGGGCTGAACAGGAGAGTCAGAAGCATTTCTGCCAAGATAGCTGGTTGTGGGCTAAGCTCTGTCTGCATGACTGTGTGGACATAGGGGCTCTTCAGGCTCCATGGAGAGGGCTCTCCCCTGCCCCGACCCACATGTTGCTCATAAAAACTGTGGAGTAAATGTGAAAATGTGTGTGCACCAGGCTCCCGAAGAAGATAGGAAAGGTTATGTGGCCTTTAACCATATGAGCTCCAGTCTGGGTTCGGGAGTCAGGATGGGAATTGAGTGCCCTGGTGCTAGTGGTGCTCCTCATGGCTTGCAGGCACATCCCCATATTTTCCACACAAAACCCAATGTGACTCTATGCACCTATGGCCACACAGGTGCTTGCCTGAAAAAAATCAAGGACCCCTATGCATGGTTAACCATGTCTCCATGGTGACTCCCTGCCAGAGACTACACACAAGTTAAGGGGTATTAAGGACAGTGACTCCTGGAATCATGATAGCCAGCTTCCTGCCTGTCTTCGTGTCTCAGTTAGCTGTGTAACAGTGGGTATCTGCTTAAGGTTCAATTAATTTTAGAATAATTTGAATATTACTTGCATTGGCAGTATTTAGAGTTCATAGAGCTGCCTGTGATGAGGACGGCACTGAGACCTGGGCTTGCTCACAGTAAAGGCTCTAAACAACTAGTCTCTGCTATTGTGAAGTGTTTTAACTCACCTCTGTCTTGGGTGCTGAGCAGATATCAAACACAATCGCATCTGAGGTCTTAACCTATGTGGGGGCCCATGAGATGACACATTGGTCCTTAGTGTAATGAGTACAGGGTTAGTGGCAGATCTGCCAGATAGCAATAATTAAAACATACCAAAAGCAGAAGACAAACAAGTTGTGTGATTGAGATCATTTGAAAATATCAGATTTTCTAAAACTCTGCATTTAATGACAGAGAAATGCTTAAAGTATGCTGAGGTTCAGAAGTTAATGAGTTCTTCTTTAAAAAAGCAGTGAAACTCTTTTGAAAAAAAAAAACATAAATTGTCTGGGCACAGTGGCGTATATCTGTAATCCCAGTAGCTCGGGAACCAGGGGCAGGAGGATAATGAGTTCAAAGCCACCTCAGCAAAAGTGAGGTCCTAAGCAACTCAGCAAGACCCTGTGTCTAATAAAATAGAAAACAGGGCTGGGGATGTGTCTCAGTGGTCGAGTGGCCCTGAGTTCTATCCTGGTACAAAAAACAAACAAACAACCCCCCCCAAAAAAAACCCACAAAAATAAAAACAAGAATGGTATCTACAAATGTGTGCGTTTATGTGTGAATGTATGTGTGTGTGTGCTTCTTTTGTGCCTAAAACAGTCAGACATAAATAACCTATAAATCATGGTAGTGTCTTTATTGAGAATCAAGATAAATTTTCTTTTCTTTTAAAAATTTTCTTAAGTTTCAATTTTTTCTATGATAAACATATGTGCTTTAATAACTATGAGGTCTTCAATAGTACATCAATGGTAAGTCACCTCACCTGGCCATACTTGGCAATGCAGAAATACAACTGGACCTTTAAGCCAACAATCCACACAGCAGCCACCACTTGGAGGTCTCTTGGGACAGCTGTCATGCATGGAAATGGTAAAATAGAAAATATGTGATCTGGATACAATAGGACATGTTCCATTATTGCTAAGTTGCCACAGATGAAATTATCATGCGCACAACTATTTATTGTTCCATTTGATTTTAGAGCAGAATATCAGGCCTGATTTATCAGGATCTTATTTATTACTGGCTAGTAAGACACCAAATGACGACAGAGGGGAGAGTTTTGCATTCACCCTTGCCACGTGGGCAATGCCTCTGTTTCACTGATGGTGTGATTCATTTCTTTCCTCATCAAGTGAAGCTCTAAGTTTTGTCTCTGTAATGCACAGATGCCAGATGCTTTCCCTGTTTAGTATTTCAAGCTCCATGGTGATAGTCCCCAAACTAATGCAACCATTCTCTAACATGAAGGCCTAAATCTCAGCCCCAACCCAGGCTCCATGGTGGCGCTTTCTCCTGACCTTGCCAGCTGCTGGCTTTATGAACTAACCCTCAGGAAGCTATTTTCAGGATCCTCTACTGAATATTTGTTGACATGACTGTGTGTATCAGTGGCAGCTGTATGGGAACAGGGTCCTGAAACTCTGAGAATCAATCCTGGCAATGCTCATCCAATGGCACTTAGTCCCTCCCTGGTCATCAAGTTCATCTTCCAAGATGTGGCAGGTGTCAGATCCAAAGGCTTTCCAATGCTTGTTTCTCCCCAAAATTCATGCATTGACACCTAACTCCAGTGAGGTGACCATGGAGGTTGGGCTCTTTATGGAGATAATTAGGTTTAGATGAGGTCAGGAGAGTGGGGCCTTTATAACAGGCTTAGTTCCTACACAAGAAGAGACAGCAGGGAGCTGGCTTTCTCTCTCCCCCAATGTGAGGACAGCAGAAAGGTGACCATTTGAAACCCAGGAAGAGGGCCCTCACTGGGAATCAAGCAACCATCACCTTGATCCTGGACCTCCAGCCTCCAGAACTGTGAGAAATAAATGTCTGCTGTTTGACCTACTTGGTCTATGGTGTCTCCTCACAGATGCTTGAGCTGGATAAGTTGCCCACCAGCTCAAAGGTTAGCATGGCCCATGACCTGCTTGGTGCTTGGAAAAGGTGAGGAAAAGGAACACATTGTCGGTGGCAAAAAAAGTATCTGGAATCAGTGGTTGCTCTGCAGATCTGTCTCCACCCAGCAGCACTGTTCAGCTATATGCCCATTGACAGTTCATCCTCAGCCTGGGACCTGGAGTGAAGGCAGGCAGAAAAATCCCCCAGTCCACTATATTATATAATTCAAATAATTTACATATATTTCCTTTGCAAATATCAAATATGACATGTTGAGCAATGGAAATCTTAAATCTTCAAAATCGCTTACGACAGATGCAGTTAGTTTGGAATGTTAATACTTCCAATTCCGCAGTGAAGGCACGCAGGCACATAACTCAGGGATGGCCCTGGGCTTTGAAGTGCCCTGGCCATCAGTACCAGCCCAGTTAGTTTCCATAGCTGCCCTGTGTGGCAAGATTTTTCAGTACCCTCATTTTGCAGAACAAGAAATGAAGACTCAGAAATTAAGTCAGCACAAAACATCACAAATCTGATCCATGGCAGAGCTGGAAATCCTAGCCAGATCAGGTAGAAATCTGTAACCTAACATCTTTATCCTCTCCTGCTCCTACCAGAGAGCTAAAGTCACTCAAGGTAATTAGGTTTAGATGAGGTCAGGAAAGTGGGACCTTTATAGCAGGCTTAGTTATAAGCCTGAACATTCTTGGCAGTGGTCAACTATCTTAGTCCATTCAGGTTGTTAGGAAAAAAATAACAGTTGTGTAGGACATGAAGTCTGACATAAAGGGCCTGGAAGACTGGAGTTTAGTGGGGACCCACTTTCTAATTCCTAGGTGTCTTTCTGCTGTGTCCTCACATGCTGGAAGGGGCAAGGAAAATCTCTAGGGTGTCATTTATGAAAGCACTAATCTCAACAACTTGGACATCACCCTTATGTCACAATTACCTCCAAAGGCCTCATCTCTTGACACCATCACACTGGGGGTTGGCAAGATTTCAACATATGAATATGGGGGCCATACATTCAGACCACAGCCTCACACCAGACCTTGATTTTACCATCCATGGAAGGTGAAAGGATACCTGATGCTAAGCCTGGATAACCCCATGTGTAATGATTACCCTGGCAACCAGGTGGAACCTCTCCTCCAGACTTCATCCCTGGGGTTTCTGGAACCATTTGTGGACCTGCTGCTAGAAGCAGGGGGATTAAAGGACAGTGGCCAGGGGCTGATGATGGCATGGCTACTTCCTTTGGGGCACAGACTTAGGGTGTCTCCCTTCCAGGGCTACCAGAGCCAGGCAGCATTGCACTGACCCTTCTGGGCTCCATGTAGCAATTTGATAGAAAAAATAGACTGCAGAGCTGGAGATGGACCCTGGTGCTCTCATTCCCACCTATGAAAATCAGGCAGGTAACTAAACCTGTGTCCTTGTCAGTAAATGGGGTGCCCATAGTATCTACCCCAAATGCTTAAGAGCAAAAAACTAAACATGGGTAATCCAAAGCATCTGGCACCAGGTGAGGGATCATTACCAGAACCAGCTTTTCCTTGTGTTCGCAGGCCCACTATGAACCTCAGATGTTCCTCTGGACAAATGGCCAATTTCCTCTTTGTCTTTCCAGTTACACACTCAGAATGGGGTAGCTGCCATCATGTCAATTTTTAACCAGCATTAATGAACAGGTACATGGAGATGCTGGTCCACTCAGCAAAGTCCACGTGAAAGGATGGAACTGATGAGAATTAGTTGGCATCTTGTCCTCTCTCCCTCTTTCCCACTCAACACAGCTACTCAACACTCCCGGTCCTCCAGTTCTGTTGCTTGCTTCTATGCACTTCGAGCTGCCTGTATTTCTGTCCCACCAGAGTCTCCAAGAATCTCTGCCTCCCATTCAGCCTCAATGGCCTCCCCACCCTTAAATCATTTTTTCTTGATCCTCATACATGTCTCTGAAACTAACCCACTAGGATGTCGTCAAAGTGTGCTTGGATGGGAATGGGGTTTAGAAAGCATCAGCCATGTAGTAAAATTAAAGAGTGGCCCTCCAGCGTGGGGCAAACCCCAGGCATGGTTTGGACACTGGGCTGCAGTGTAGGAGCTGGTTAGTTTTGCTGTCATTTGTGGCTAATTCCATGCACGATTCACACAGTGGGTGGGACTCTCAGACCACAGATTTAGAAGTGTGCCCGGCACCCAGCTATATTCATTTGCCACAAAAACTTTCTCCCCTCCTCACTAAAATGTGAAATCCCTTTTATTATTGGGCTAACAGAAATTTTTTTGAAGTGGTGAAATATATCCCTGACAGCGAGAAGAGGGAACACAGGCTCCCTCACCCGAAATTCAACACCAAGTGAAAACCAAAACATTTCTGCCCAGATGAGGACCTCCCAGCAGCAGCCATGAACATTAATTATTTTTAAAACAATTCTTTGCTTTGCAGGACCATGGGTGGGGTGGAGAAGTGAGGGGAAAGAAGTACTGCAGGAGAATAAAATGGAGCAAGGTAGATCACCGTCATGCATTGCTGTGTATGTCACAATAAACCCCCTACTACGTATAACCATAATGCACTCATCAACACATGAAAGTCCTTTCCTTTTCTTCAGTTTCTTATGCCCATGACATACATATACACAGACGTATATATGCATACACAGTTTAGTCTTATGTGGATCAGATTTTGTTCTTGAAATTAAGAATAAAAGACTCACCCAAGCTAAGTGGTACAAGCTCAATAGCTTTCTTTTTGCAACTGTGCTGTGCCACTTAATACATCTACCCACTCTCCTGTCAAAGCCACTATGACCTTTTATACAGTGAACTTGTTATCAGCTTCCTGATACATGGTTCTTGCTCTACACCAGCAAGTGTTTCTCCAGGATATACCAGGAGTGGAAGACCAAGGAGTTCACGTAGTGGTTCATGCATGAATATTTTCCTCAATTAAGTCATTCCAAGCTGTTTTCTTATGAGGCTCTACCATAAGGACATACCAGTAGATGAGACATCCTTTCATTTCTTCACATTGCAAAATTTTAAACTCTGAAACAATGGTTACAGGACCTCACAGTGACAAGGAACTGGAGAAGTGCTCCATCTCTTTGTGAGGCTGTTTCACAACTCACACAATTGTGGAGAAGGTCTTTGGCCTATGTAAGAAGAGCCCTCTGGAGCTGGTGATTTTTTACTCAGAGTTCTGTCCAAATACAACCATCCAGGGTGTTTTCTCAGTACTGTTTTTAATACAACTCTTCTTGATTTATCGTGTGTTGGAGAGCACTGACCCTCATCTAAAATTGATCTAGGATTTCTTATTTTCTCATTTGTCATCTGTCTCACCCTGCAGGTCCACGCTGTCATCACACAGTAAGGTCACCATCAGCCACAGGAGTTACTAAGCATTTGAAATGGATCTAGTTCAAACTGAGAGGGGGGCATGTATAAAGGCATACACTGGATCTCTGAGATTTAGTAAAAAAGAGAAAAATAATAATTTAAATATATTATTAGTCATTTTTAAAAAAATATTTTAAGTTGTTGATAGACCTTATTTATTTATTATTTATTTATATGTGGTGCTGAGAATCAAACTCAGTGCCTCACATATACCAGGCAAGTGTGCTATTGCTGAGCCACTGCTCCAGCCCTTATTAGTCAATTTTATGGTAACATACATAGAAATGAAAATGGCTTAGATAAATGGGCCAAATAAAATACATTACTAAAACTAGTTTCTGTTCTGCTTTTAATGTGTAACAAACTACACATGTGGCTCCCGAGCTCAGTGCTGTGGAGACTGAGAGCTCCACTAGGCCTCTACAGCTTCTCCCCCTGACTAATCTTACCCTCAGCTCCTACAGCACATTCTGCACTTGAAAGACACTTGCTAAGAACATGAGCCCCCAAACACTTAAATGTGAAACAGTTTTCTACAACTAGAATTGGACAAAGCTTTACCTTGGATGTCTCCATTCAAGTTAAAAAATAAACCATATGTGGTTGTATTTGAGATGGATTTGTAATGCAGGGGAGGGGGCTCTTCCAGCACACTGTCTGCTATCCCTGGAAAAGATAAATACAAACTAAAAATAAGAGGCTTAGTGCTCCATGTCAAAAATAAGGGAAGAGATTTACCTCCCTTAACACTCAAAGCATTTATGCTAGAAAACTTGGGGATTTAAAGTACTTCCTCCTGTCTCTAAAATGTACATACACCTCCTGAAGACTCAATGGGCTCCTCGTTATCTTTATGACTTGGGAATGTCTTTCTTAAGGTCCTGGGAGCCACCTCTTTGAAAAGTAGACTTGGAAGGATAATGCTAAGCCTCCTCATTTCTGTAGGAAAGACACCTTAGCTCCCTCAAGTGCATCTCTTTAAAATGCAAAGCCATCCTCTGTGACAAACATAAGTAAGCTGCTTCTGTAGATAAAGCCAAGCCTGCTACAGAGATGTCACCTGTCCCCCCACACCTGGTGAACTAAGGATGAACTATGGACAACAGATGGCAGGCACCCTTGTGCCCTCTCACTTGGGGACCAGGTATCTATTGCACATTTGCAGAGCACTTAGTCTCTCCTGCTATCCAGGGATCTGTCTTTGCAGTGCCCTCATGTGTTGCCTTTATGGCACATCCCCCGTGGCTGAGCACATATGAAATAATACAAATGCTTTCTACAGCCTTTGTTGTGAGGTTATTGGCTTAAGAAAAACTTGGTTTTTAATTCTATTCCAATGCTCCTCTCAAAACTTGAAACACTCTGTGTGGCTTACTTGTTAAATGTCACCATAAGGGAACAAGAATGAGGGAGGAGGATAAGTCAAGAATAACTTTGAAAAAAACAAATTCTTAAAAAATTTATCCTGTTATCTGCAATTCCCTCTCCAAGTTTGCAGCCCAACTAGGATGCTTAGCTCAGCAGCAGTGGCTGCTATCAGGGAAGATGATAACAGTTCACTCTCAAAGGGAAATCTCAAGGAAGATTCAAATACCTTAATGACCCTTTCTGGACTCTACCAAAGGGCTCTTTGTCCCACCACCCTGCCCTGCTTACCAGGTGGCCTGTCGACTGGCCCCTAGCCCATTACTGCTCCTGTGAAGTGGGCCCACAAGGCCCCACCCTGCCCTTCTCCCCTCCCATTGCGAGTGCAGCCTCTGACATGAGCTAAGCAGGCCTCAACTGGGTGGTGCCCTTGTTGTCCTGGCCACAGACGCCATGCCCATGCAGCACCAGGCCCTCAGGGGACCCAGCACAACTCCAGAAAGACAGGGGCAGGAAGTCTGCACTCCAAGGCCTGAGCCCCTAGGAGTGGGGCAGGTGGACACCAAAGGACACACACGGATGCACGTGGGTCGCCGATGCTTGGGGACTGTGTGGACCCATGTGGACCGTAGGCGGTGTTGTGGGCAAACTGAGCCAAGCATAAGTGGTGTGACCACCAGGAACCTGGAAGCCCACTGTGATCATCAGGCATTCCTGGTGGGGAATAGGCCAATGACTGAGGCGCTCCGCACTCCCAGGTGCACACAGGCTCAGGTGCACTGGACCTTGGACACTATGCATCTCTGCCCAAGGGCTCTAAGATCGAGGCCAACTCCTGGGCTGCTGCAGGGGCATAGATCCCACTCAGCCCAGAACCCAGCTGCAGAGCCTGAGGGTTCCCAAGTAGAGGCTGGGTGAGAGCATCAATGGCAAGGGGAGGTGGACACAAGTTGACCCCCATGCAGTGGGAACAGTGAGGCAGCTTGGCTTTCCATCAGCTAAATTCATAGGGCTCCCAATGTGAGGATGATCACCATGTCCTCCCCTCCATTGACTCTGAGACACTCCAAGTGCAAAACAGGAAAACATCTGATTCACAAGCCGGAGATCACACTGTGGGACCATGCAGCACTGTCCAAGTGTTTCAATAAAAATGGTGCTGAGTTCTAAACTCTTCCTCCTGCTCTCAGGCCTGACTGACTCCTGTGCACTCACTCATCATGCCTCAAGCTCCCCAGCTCCAGCAGCACATCCCTTAGTGCATTCTCCATCATGCACTGGAAAATACTGGATGAGGCATAGATTGTCCAGTATTTTCCAGCACATGATGGAGATCCAAGAATATGAAATTTTTATTTTTAAATCTCTGTTTCTCTGCTCCTCATGTGAAAGGCAGGCTTGAGTGCAAGGCAGACCCCTACACAATTCACTTCATGCTGAGTGTGGAGAGACCCAGCATGGTATAGCCAGGAGCCTCACAAGCAAATAGAGGGTGCTTTGAGCAACCAGAACCATGAATTCACTTTGAGAGAAGGAGACATATGAAGGTACAGAATATGACAAGGTGACTTGAAGAGAAGGAGACTTGGGGAACACAGAGGTCAGAACATAGCAATTTCACCTCTGCTCTCCTTCATCCCTCTGCCAGTCTGTGAGGTGATAAGTGAGCATTAACCATGATGATCACAGTGTCAGGCAAAGTGCAAATTGTGATAAATTGCCTTCTACAATAAATGGACTCATCTAACTTCAACTTTGATTCACTAAAAATTAATAATTGAAGGCTTTTATGCCTAGTTAATTTTCAATTCGCTAGAACATGCTGTTCTCCAATCATTTCAGTTGATTAAATTTAACTGAAATGTTCACATAATCGTCTCCTCCATTTTTATATTTATGAAAAAATAAAGCTGATGTCCTTCAAACTCAAACGTGGTGAAGCAGAATCAACATTTCACTAGAAGACTGAATACACTCCATGGTTCACTTACCCGTATCTGCCCATCCCCAAAATAGAGCAGCACAATTACCACAGCACCTGTCTCCCAATGTTTCTACCTGTGGAGGGGTGTCATCCCTGATGAGCATGAGTCATGATTGGGGCCAGTGAAGCTCTAGTAATCCATGTTGGTTCAGTCACTTGAATCCCCAGCCAGACACTTGACAGGATGGTTTATCCCCAGCCTGGCTGCCAGCCAGTCATCTAGAGATTGTGTCATGCACAGAAGGGATGGGGCAAGTCATAAATTTTAGGAATGTGTACTTATTTTTCAAATATTCTTCAAGGAAGGGGGCAATAGAAGATTTGCTGGGTTGATAGTTATTAAGCTTCCCTTACACTCAGAAATTGAAATAATTTGATGTGTATGGAAATGCCCATTTTTTGGTGGCTTTAAGACAAGGTGACAAGCATTTATTATTTGCCTGCCATATCTATTCACTGGTGCAGTATGGCTGGGCAATATAACCAGGAGGTGACAAGCAACTTGAAGGTTGAAGTGGGAACTGCTTTATTTCAGGGAAACTCAGTGGGAACTGAGCAGGCACTGAAGGTAGCAAGAGCCACTTTATTGCAGGACAGCAGAGGTATATATACCTAACTGATTACACACAGCTTGACTCAATTAGCATCATCTAGATACAGCAATCAGCCAATAAAGAATCTCCATCATCTTAATTGCTCAGTGGTGTTGCTTCACAAACTACTCCTCCTGGAAAACTGCCAGGTGCCATCTTGACTGGTTGCTGCCCTCAACAATTCACAATATCTCCTGAACCAAAGATGTTAAATCCACATCTAATAATAAAATTAAACAAATATTAGGGCTGGAGGCTGATCTCAGTGAGAGAATATGGCATTAAGGTCCAATCTCCAGGACCACAAAAAAATTAACATCATTATTTTCTACTTATTCCTCAAAACCCCAAGAGACTTAGACTCCAATACAAAATGTTGACCAAAAATCTACTCTTTGCTAAGAAGTGCTGAGTTCAGTTGCAAGGAAACATGTGCAGCAACAAGCAGTGTCACCTAGTGCCAGGACCTGGAGGGATGGAAGCATCAGAGGACCAAGGGAATCCCATGTGAGAGCTCTTAGTGTGGAGGAGTAGAAGAATCCAACAGTGGAAAATGGAGAGAGCACAATGGTGATTTGTATCTCCAAAGACCTCATCCGTCCATTCACCAAGTCAGCAGCAGCTTCTGGGCTCCACTCAACATAAACAGAGACCCTATCATTCATCCCTGGGTGGGAGTGAGAAGCCTGGGGAACTAGGCTTGTAATATAGATATAGATATAGATTAGATATAGATATAGATATAGATAGATGATATAGATATGGATATAGATATAGATATAGTTAGTGAGGACACCTTCATTCTGGCACCAGCTGAGAAGTCCTTGCTTGTAGGTAGATTCTGGACCCTGCAGTAATTGATGTGTCTCAACCCAGGCTCTGCCTGTACACTGCAGGTATTTAGACAGATGTCCCTCCCAAAGATTGGGTTTTACATCTCTCTCCAGAATTTACATAGAACCTGAGAAGCTTCTCCCGAGTTTGCAAAGAGTAAGTTTCTGCCACTGGTTGAAGAAGGGGCTCAGGAGAGAAGTAAAGAAAATAGTTCCTCCACACCTGAGATTGTGAACTGTGCCTGAGAGCTGACTAAGCATGGTTCACAAACTTGGGATTAGGACCTCAGTTAAGGATTCTGGTGGCAGTTTCCTTTGAGTGAGAGTGGTCATAGGGAAGATTGCCTAGCAAAATGTGGATACCTACCCTCAGCAAATCCCTTTTGTGAGTCTCAGTGTAAAACTGGACAGGAAAAGTAAAGCTGACTTCCTGGTAATTTTGTGTGAAATATGTGTGATAATATATGTAAATGCCTAGAGTCACAGAGAATATGCAGGAAGAGCAGTGAGTGCAGTTATCACTGTCACTACCAATGTGTCATCATCTCTCCATGGGATTTAGAAGGGCTGGTGATCAAGTGTGTTGGTTTCCTATTGCTACTGTCAAAAATAGCTACTGACTTGTTGACTTAAAACAAAATAAACTTACTATTTTATAGTCCTAAAGGACTGAGTCCTGAAATAAGGCTTACTGGGAATTACAGAGTGAATGTGTATTTCCTCCCCCAAATGTGTAGGTTAAAATCTTGACCCCAGTGTAATGTTCCAGGTGGCAGGGACCTTGGGATGTGATTGGTCATGAATGAGACAAATACTGTACAATCGAAGCTTGCCCACCCCCTTTTCTGCCATGTGGGGACCAGAGGAATTGAAAGCCACCTCACAGACCCACAGCATGACCTCCCTCCTGCCACACAATGAGAAGACAGCTCCTTTTGTTAACATGTCCCCTCTCTGTGGCCCTGGGGCTAGAAGCCTGAACCTAGTCATTGGTGAGGCTGTGTTCCTTCCAGAGGCTGTGGGACAAGAGTGTTTCTTGCCCTGTCAGCTCCTAAGGCATGGCTGCCTTCCTTGGTTCCTGGCCATTCCTCTTACTCCTACCTTAAAACCAGGATCTCAGCAGCCACCAACTCTCCCTCCCCTTTGTCACATTGCTCTGCCTCTGATACTCCCATTTGTAGGGACCTCGTGATGACCCTGGGCCATGCAGCTAATGCAGGGTGATCCTGTCTGAATAGTCTTGCTTAGCCACATCAGCAAAGCCCCTTCCATGGTGTGAGGCAGCATTCACTGGGTTCCAGAGCCAGAATGTGGACACCTTAGGACACCCTCATCTGTCTACAACAGAACAGCAGACATAAAATTAACCAAGACCAGGAAAGAACTGCAAACTAGGTTCATTGTGGCTCCTTCACCCTGATCCTTCAGTCAGCCCACATCCTGGTGACTCTCCAAGATGTGCACCATGAGAGGCTCCAATCTGTCACTACTTGGGGCTTTGTGCCAAGGCACCATGGGAAGACACTTATTGTCTGTCACACCAGTCCAGCTCTCTCTTTTAAATATATAAATATCCATCTGGCACCTGAGGGTGCATTGCACAAAGTTGGTAACAATGCTCTCCCTGTTGGGTTGGTGGAATGAAGTAGCAGGTGAGGAGTAACAAAGATCAGCCTCTGGGGGTGGAGGGAATTGCTGGCCAACTTCTTGGCCCACAGGACCCCTTGGTAATTATCTGCACTGCCTATACTGGGGTGGGCTGGTTATTGGCAGAAAATAAGAACATGGGGGTGGAGGGGTTTCTAAAATTCTGAGCAGACCAATAGAGAGTAAGAAAATAGTTAGTAATCAAAAATTTCTCAACAAATACAATCTTAGGACCAAAGGACTCCAATGGTAACTACAGATATGTTCATAAAAATTAACATGGTACTTCTCAAATGCTTTCCAAGAATCACAGAGGCAACTCTTACAGATTGTTTTTTATGAGGTCACACCTCGGTTGAAAACACATTTGACCTATCAGGTAATGTGATAAGCCACATTAACAATGAGGGTGAACCTCACACAATTGCCTCCAAAAAGGCAGGAAATATATTTGACAAAAAATGAACACATTTCATGAAAATAAAACAAAACTCTTAGCAAAATATATATTGCTGGGCGAGGTGACACATGCCTTTAATCCCAGTGGCTCAGGAGGCTGAGGCAAGAGGATTGCAAGTTCAAACACAGCCTCAATAAAAGTGAGACCTGTCTCTAAATAAAACACAAAATAGGGCTGGGGAGATGGCTCAGTGGTTGAATGCCCCTAAGGTCAATCTCTGGTACCCCTCCCCACAAAATAATATGTATAGAAGGAATTTACCTGAATATAATGAGACTTTCAGAGGAAAATTCCAAGCAAACACACTTACTTGTGGAGAACAAAGTTTTTCCCTAAGTTCCAGAACAAGGCAAGAATACCTGTTCTCAATACCCACACTTACCAGTCAAGGAGATTAGTAAGAGAAAACAAAAAAAGACAACCAAATTGGATAGAAAGAACTAAAGCAGTCTCTCTTGACAAATGACATATTCTTATGTATAGAAGATCCTAAATGTGCAATTCAAAAAATTTGTTATGACTAATAAATTTATTAAAGTTGGATAGCAGAATTTTATTATCATTATCAGTGCCACACAAGACTTTAAATCAATTAAAATATTTCATTAAGGATAAAGTTACTTTCACATTTGCTACAATGACAGTAAATATGTTTCTGTGTATAAAGTGACAGTCTTTGGGATTTAAAATATTCCCCAACTGCAAGATTACATATTTAAAACTCTGTTTGTTGCTCATATAATAGTGGATTACTCAAATTAAATGTTATACTCTCTCGGATAAGATAAAATGGAAATAATTCACTCATAAGATTCATAAACCATCTTTATTTATAAAATTCTATCCTAAGAATTATAATTTCATTAAGCTTCAATTGGAGCAAAAGTCTAATCACTTAAGTAAAAGCACTTACATGAACTAAAAATGAGAGCTACATTATTTTTGAAGGCAGATAAAAAGTATTGTCAGGTTCCTTGTTGTGCTTCTTGATGTTCAGTAGCAGACTCTTTGAAGGTGGAATCAACCCTGAAGGGAACTTACTTCTACTTTCAGAATGCAGGGGAGGGAGGAAATCCAGCCCTTTGGGGGAGATAATGAGGAAGACACCATGTTCCCATTGAGAATGGAAGGGGGTGGTGGGCCTGGTGGAAAATATTCTTGAGATGCTCCATACATGTTTCCTGGAGGAGGTGGAAGAAAAAAAGTTCTTCTCTTGAACTGACTCCTTTGATCCACTGGAAACAACGGACCTCTGATTGGAGGGAAAGGTAAGAAAGCAAATCCAGAGCCAGTTGCTTGGTTTTCAGCACAGAGAGATGAATCAGTTACATTGGAATCACCAAGATCAATTTTGGTATCATTTCTATTGGTTTTAATTTCTGAAGATGAGGCCCATCCAATTTATCCAAAGGCAGCATAGTGGTACTTCTGAGTTCTGCTGATCTGGATGGTCTACGACCACAATTAGAATAATGTTCATCTTGCCTTTGTAGAGGAAGATGTAGATCAGAATATGGTTGGCCTGGTGGAAGGATCATTATCCTGTTCTCATGGAGGTGCCAGGGACCAGAAGGTGTTGTCTGCTTTCACTTAGCCTATCACAGCTTGATTCTCTTCTTGCACCACTGGTCAGATTATCCAGAGGATTCTCTGGGCCCCTTGGGCCTCTTTCTCCTCCCATTGGCACCAAAGGTGAGAGTATGAGTGGACTCTTCTTTTCCAAATGAGAAGGTCTTATTTCACATGAAAGTAGAACCAATTGTGAGGAACCATTTGGGGAATTCTGTCTGCCAAAGGCTGTATTTGAAATATCAAGCACAGAAGGATCTTTTTCTACAAGTTTAAATTTGAAATCCATTTCAGTTTATTTTTGTCTATTGTGAGCATTTTGTTTCCTTAACTTATTGAGGTATGTTTCAGCACTCTGAGCTGCCAACTCATTATCATGTGCTTTTTTTCTCATAGTAAATAAAGTGCCCCTGATAAGAACAAATGGTTCTTTCCAATTCTTCAAGATCTTTGGTTTGCTTTTTATAAGTTTCCAGTGGTTTAGTTATATGGCTGATCTTTTCTTCCACTTTGAAGCATTTTCCTTCTTACACCACCTGGTAATTTTGGAGTTTCATTACATTTTCTTGATGTACTTGCATTATGACTATAAGTGTACGCTAAAGATTCTGACTCTCACTTTCAAACTGTATTTTCTGCTTGCAAAGATGCTTGTTCTGTCTTAAGATCTTTAATATATTTTATAAGGTCTTCCTTTGTTTTATCTACTTCAAATAATAAAGTAAGAATTTTATTTCTTTCTATTTCTAAGCTTTTAAAAGAGGACTTTAAATAAGCATCATAAACCAGTTCTTTCAAAGCTCCTTTTGGCTGATCTTCTAAGTGAGAACAAATATATGATTCACTTTCCATTTTCAATTCCAAGTTACCACCATCTGTTAGGACTTCTCCAAGCACAGGAGCCCAATCTTTTATCTGCAGCAAGTGTTCAGTCAGAGACATAATATGATTTTCTTTATCTCTTAGAACTTGTTCTGCATGTACTTTAGAATGTTCAAATGTCATTTTCTGCTTATTAAGGCCATTCAATTTCTCTTTTCATACTTCAACTTCTTGTAAAAGCTATTTCTGACTTTCCTGAAGATGGGAATTTTCATTCAAAGCCTCTTTTATTGCTACCATAACTCCTTCTTTATTTATTTGACATATTCTCAAGGTTGTTTTACTTTCAGGTATTTGTGATTTGAGGAATTTTGATTCATCTACTAGGGACTTAATTCTTTTTTTTTATATATCCCCCTATCAATTCATCCTGTTGAGAATGTTTAGTTTTCTCTTCTTGTAGCTCTTTTTCTAGAAAGAGTATTTTATCCTCATGTTTAGATACAGACCTATCCAGGTTTTCATATATTGCCTCCAAGTTTTCTGCTTCTATTCTATACTCTTTCTCCAAAATTGCAACCTTTAAAGATGACTCGAAGCCTTCTTACTATTTTTAACATGGCTAACTTTTTCAAGTAGTTCACACCTTTCTTCAATTCATCCAGAAAGTTTTACAGCAAGTTTTTTTTCTCTTCTAGTGTAACACCTGCTTCTCACAGATTGATAACTTCTCCACAAAAATAAGAGAAGAACAAAAAATCCAATAGCTGTACACATCACCAACTCCCACGGGCAGCCATAAGGATTAGAATGTGTCTCCATGTCTTCAGACAATGCAGACCACAATCCTGCTTACTTCTTCCTCAAGTATGACTGAGGGGCAGCTATTGCTCCCCCATCATAATAAGGCTACTTTAGCTGTTTCCTCCACAACCAAACCATGCCCAGCCATGCCAAAACTGGCTGTGAACACTCAGGCCTTGTTCAGGAGCAAGCCTGCACCAGGCAGTGAAGCAGACCATTGTGAACCAGCATGTAGGGGTGCCTTCAGACATGGGCATTGGGAGCCCTAGTCATGGGCTCCCAGGGGCCTAGCACGACTCATGCTGACTGTCAGAGGTGTCTTGGCCCCTTCCCTATGTTTTGAATCCTGAACCAGTGCAGGTTCAAGCCTGTCACAATCAAGCCATAGAGAAGTCCTCTCCAGGTTACCCACTCATTGGTTTGGTTTAGGAAAGGCCAAGGCAGAACTTATTATGTGCCATTCTATTGAGTCATAATATTAAGTTATTATACATTCATAATCAGCAAATTGGTCATTATAAATATATAGCAAAGAAAAAGATAAGTGATGTGTCCTCTTGGACCACAGTGCTTTCCTTTCAGAATAAATATATATATTCTCAATGATCCAAGAAGACAGTGATATCTACATGCTGCACTTTAGCCACTCAGCATCCTACAGAAGCAAAGAAATTTCCACCCATCTTTGCTCTTTGTTCAATATCAGTGGTAATTCGGGTCAAAAGAACAAATTGCTGCATCTTTGTTTAAGTTAACTTGCCATCACCATCGATCTGCTGTAGGTTGGTCTTCCTCATGTGCTTGATCACAAAGCTCCCGGATGCAGGTTGTTGCAACAGGAGCTGAGATGATGTCCCAACTACTAATGGCCTCATCACCAAAATGGAATCCAGCTACAGAAAACTGTTGACACACACAGCCATGCTATATGTACATGATGCAGAAAAGCTGAAGGGAAGTGGTGATGTGGAATGAGCATGCAAACTTACATCCACAAAGTGAGAAGGGACTCAGTTTTAGTTTTATAATCTCTGTACCAACTTTGATTGAGGAGACAGGCCAGCACAGAGCAAGAGATGCCAGTCACTTCTAATGTAGGGGCTTCTCACACATCATGTCCACCCAGACGCCTGATATAATCAACAACCAAAGCAGGAGGTCAATCAGTAAATCTGTCAAGGGACACCAAGGCCCCCTCTGCCATCATTCCAGGCCTTCCACCCCATTAGTGCATTTACAGTGAGAGCCACAAGTTGTCTTTTGTCCCGACCAGCAGGACACATCAATGTGGACAGCGAACCTAGATCGGGAGGAATGAAGGGACAAGAGACAAGAAGGGTGACAGCAAGACAAAATTTCTGATCAAGCTGCAAACTTTTATTTTTCACACAGGGGTATTTATGGGCTGGGGATGGGGAAGCTCTCTTATCAGCAGTTGCTGGAAGTCTTCACAAGGATGTTTCAGGAAGACAGATGGCTGCAGGATATCTCAGGGAGATGGATGGCTGCAGGGTGTCTCCCAGGCAAGATGTCTCCCAGGGGGCTGTTTCTTGTAACTGTCAGGCTATTCTTTGAAGGAGAACTCCCTTTTGGTCCCTGGCAGTCTTTTACCTTCCCAGTCATGGGGCTTGGTTGACAGATCAGTTTGACAAGGGCACATTCAAACTGGGGTCATAAAATACTATTACCCTCAATGCTTACCCTGGGGCCTGACTCTTTCTTCTTGAAAATCTTAAAGTCATTTTATTGTTCTTTCTTCCAGATTTAGAATTCTAAACTAATGACTGGTTAAAATTATGAATATAATATGTATCATAAATTCATTAAATTCAAATTAAAGATGCTGTGTGTGTATAGGTGTGTGTGTGTGTGTGTGTGTGTGTGTGTGTTTGTGTATGTGTGTGCAGTTTGTTTGCTTTTTTGAGAAGCAAGCTGTAGAAAAACTAACACTGGGGCTTAGGACACATCATGTTCTCTAAGTCACACTATAATAGTAAGTGCCCAGTGTTTGGATCAAAGTCCTTGACCACACAAGTGCCTCCTCACAACAGGGAGTGTGACAGGCTGGCCTCTGAGGGTAGCTCCAATTGGTCCTTGAAGACATGTTGGGGAAGAAATTCTGGTCACCAAGCAAAACAGATGGGCAGAGTAGGAAGAAGATGTAATGGCCCAGGGAGATGTTAGAATTTCTGGCAGCCACCAGGAAGTACTCGCATGGGGTGGCGGGGACAGCAAATATTGTCTGAAAGGTCTGGAATCCTGAGGTGTTAGATAATGCCTCAGCAGGGCCCTGATTCCTCTGGAAGCTTCAGAGAAGGGTCTGCCCTAGTTCCTCTCTGAGTGCCTGATAGTTCTTTGGATGAGGCAGTGGGGTTCAGGGTCCACATGGCACCCTTCCCACATGCTTCTATGAATCTGTGTTCAATTTTCTCTTCTGATACAGTCCCCAACTCATGTTGGATTAGGTGCCCAGCCTGCTCCAGGATTATTTAATCTTAATCAGCTCTACCTGCAATGACTCTTATTTCCCATGCAGGTCACAGCCTGAAGAACCAGAGGTAGAAACTTAGGAGCAGGAGAGATCACCATCTAAGCCAGGCATTGCCTTAGGTGGGATATCAACTTCACTTTTTTCCTTTGTTCAAAAACAGAATATTAGAGAAACCCATCCTCGGGACTATACTAAACTTTTTACTTTTTATAACTCCCTCATGCATTAATCTCTTAATGAATACCTAATGCTTTCTTCCAGAGACTTGAACTAACAAAAATTGATTACCTATTCCCACACAAGATAAAACTCATATTTATAATTCCTCGTGAAAACTGCCAAGGTAACCAGTTAGGAAACCATAATCACACAGCGAGCTGACAGTGATATGAGTGTTGGAATCTGGATATTCCAACCAAGACTTTGATGAAATATAGGAGGTAGTAGGTTAGTAAAAGCAGGCAAAATTCCCTGGAGAGCCAAGCTCTTCCTCTCACTAGCAAAATATCTGACTTGAAGATGATGAAGGAAAGCTCCAGACCTGGAGAAGGTGCCCTGGAGAAGATCTCAAGGTCAAATAACGTCAGGGGCCATCAGCCCCATCCCAGAGCACCTCTCACCTCTTGTATTGAAGACAGTAAGGCCCAGGGATCTGGCACTGCCTGTTAAAGGTCTAGGCAACCAGGATTACAGGGCCATGTATGCTTGTTCTTAGCTGAGTCTGCCTCAACATGCCATGGATAGACAAGTTTATTCCCAAATAAGTGCCATACCAGGACCCTCATATATGTGCTTATCATTTGACTTAGGCACTTGCCATATTATCTTTGTTTTATTTATTTATTTGTTTGTTTGTATGTTTTAAATACACAACAGCAGAATACATTACAATTCTTATTACCCATATAGAGCTCAATTTTTTTCATATCTTTGTATATAAAGTATGTTCACACCAATTCATGCCTTTATACATGTGCTTTTTAATTACAATTATTATTACACATATATGCCACAATTTTTCATATCTCTGTTTGTATATAAAGTATGTTGACACCCAATTCAAATCTTCATACATGTATTCTGGATAATGATGTACACCATATTATACCATTCTTGCTAATCTCCTGCCTCCTTTCCATTCCACCCCTTCTGTTATCTAGAATTCATCTAATCCTTTGTTATAATTAAAGAGAAAAATGCAAGCTCTCCTCTAGGAGGTTAAGGCCTATGCAAATGCAAAAACTTCCTGCCACTAAGATGGCACCATCTTCCTCAGTTTCTTGAAGGCAAGAGTGTTAGGGTTTCTGAGAGTTGGGAAACAGAAAAAAATAAGGCATGAGCAAGTAGAAGATTTCTGGACTATGGTGCACTGTTTCCCCAGACTTCAGGTCAAAGCATAGAACATAATGAATAATGAAACAAAGACTCATGTATATAGATCTCCATCCTTGCTCTGTTGGCTGTGGGTGGTGAGAATGTGGATGTTGGAGAAGGAAAGTGGATAATAATAGCAATGATTCTTTGTCATGTATTTGTTAGAATTTTTTTTAAATTCAGATTGACAGATGTTTCCACTACAACTCCATATTTCAGGAGCTGGTTACAGGTGAAGGAGGTTGTAGCCAATGCTCCTGGGGCCTCTGAGAGATGTTAATAGATATCCTCCTAAGCTCAGCCTCCACAAAATAAAATTTATAGTCCAATAATAAATGTCTAGCTACAGGACAGAAAATGGCTAAAATACAGAATATCCAGGACACCACTAATTATTGGGAAACCATTGGTTGGTTTGTCTTTGACACTTGGCCTTCAAGAAAAGAAAGAATAATTTCTCAGCAAACTGTTTTCAGCAATTTCTGGAAACTATGCCAACTTGTACAGAGTCAGACTCAAGTCTCATGTAGGTAAGAGTTCAGGCATTTTTCCCTTATTGTCGTGTGTACATTCATTCTCAAATAAGTAACGCATACAACTTTGTAAAGAAACAGATTTAAGGAACTAGAATTTTGTTTTATTGCATTTGCTCTTGAATAATGTATAGAATGTGTAGATCTTAGGTGTATTTTCCACAATATGGGTCAATTTTCACCTCAAGCCCATAGTTCTGCCTGGAAAATGAGCTTAAAACATTTATTCCAAAGTGAAAATTTTGTGACATCATGATTTGTTGTAGATTTCCCATGGAATTCATGTTTCTTACAACATAACCCCTCTCCACATCCTAGCTTTGGGCTATAGAAAAGAAGTTGCTTATCTGTTACTGGGGAGTCCCACTGATTCTGCTGGCGCCACAAAGCTCATATTCACCAAAGAAAAGCCATCTGTGCTGATAGTGACCCCAAAGCCATGTTAAGCTTAATACATGTTAGGATTGTTCCAAATCTTTTGCAGACATAGCTTACTAAATTCTCAAAGCAATCCTGCCTGCCATGTATTATTGTTATTATATTTCAGGAATCTACTGAAATTTGTAGAGCTATTAAGGATTTGAGTACGGATTTGAGCCCAGGCAGTCAAGCCCCAGATTTGTCCACAGCTACTTTTCTATGTCTACCATATGAGCTTTGACTCAGCCTTTCCATCTTGTTTCCTCCTGTCCCTGAAGCTAGAGACAGAACTGGAAAGGACAGGTAACTCAGTAGAACCAAGTGTATTTTGTTAAAAAGATTGCCCAGCTGCTGGTCCAAGGAGAATTGCTCTTTTCTCTGAAATTCCTCCTTGTAAGCAAGATGTTGGCCTGGAATTTCCCAAGGCTGTGTTTTTCAACTCATGGAGAAAAGTTTCCCTCCATAGATGCCAGCACAGACAAAGATAAGTTATGCAAAAGAGAGAAAGAAAAAGACCTGGTGTTCTAGGGACCAGCCCAGCCTGAACTTCCCACCAGAGGGCTAACAAACTCCTTTTGTATGCATGAACTGTTTTGATATGGTAATGGGGTACTTGCCACTTTATGAGACTTGACAAAGGAAAATGCAGAGTAAATGCAGGCAAGAGAAAGAACAAGTGCTCACATTTAAACATATACAGAATGACATAGACAGAAGCTCATATTATAGCCATGTAACTGAGACCCTAAAAGACCTGACATCTGTGCTGACTGTGACCCCAAAGCCTGTTCAGACAGATATTCCCATACTGAAGCTATAAATCAGAGAAAGATAGATGAGAAAACCTGTTGAGCAGACAAGCTTACCATTCTGTGCCATGGACCACTGCCAAAGAACCTCTGTGCTAGCTAAGGTGTGCTGCTACAATATCCAAAATCAACTCCCATAACCTAGGACACAGATGAAAACAATGTCAGAGCATAGAGACTATGGGCTACCCTTCTAAAATACACAGGCCATAGACACGATTAGGAAGTCCAATTACTATCACATTTAGTCTTTGTTTACCTGGTCTTACAATGAATGCTTAATCTTGGGCAGTTCATGACAGGCCCCAAGGCCAAGAGTTTAAAAACCACTTCAATTGTTAGAAATGTTAGAATTCAAAACCAAAAAAAAAAAAAAAAATAACAAAACCACACATGATGTTATCATTTAAATACTTTGTATGAATATCTATTTGCACAAAAATAGAATTGTTGTATAATATGAATTTAAAATCTGCTTTTTGTAATGCGAATTTGATATAAATAATTTTCAATAAAATCTAACCCTTTAAACAACTGCATATGTTTCTTAATTGTAATAATCTCTTGGTGTTTATTTTCTTCTGTGCAAATTACTAACTGAACTGTTATACATGGAGTTGGAAACTTAGAAATCTATATAATTATTTGGTAAATTTTAGAATTTTCACATAACGTCATTTAGAAAGAAAAATTCTTCCTGAATTATTTAAGCCAACCAGAAGGAAAACCTATAAGCTATAAGTGATCCAAATTGACTTCTATGCATCTGTTTAAACAGAAGAATTAATGGGTAATGGGATTTCACCTTACTAAATTATTTTTTTTTCCAATACAAGTTAATAGCAGTGCTGGAGCAATTAAAGGCATTTACGTGTTTTATGGAAACTTTTCTAGTGAACAGAACTAGAGTTTTCAGTTGACTTTCTGGTTTGGCTTTTAGCTGAATTTAAAATTGGAGTTATATAATAAACAGGAATTTGAAGCATAAAGGGGAGAAACCTTAAAAATTTAATGAGTTCTTTGATTCTTTTGTGCCCAGCTAAATATTTTATGTGAGGATTTTGAAGAAATAAAATTTAAAGCAAGTTAACATTTCTTTTGGAGTCCTAGAGAATTATATCTATAGAGAATTAGAAAAAGAAAACAATAAGACCCCTTTCAGCTGGGGAATAATTGCTAAATTTTCATAAACACCAGACTATTCTTCAAAGCCAATGAAGCATTTACTATTACAATAATTTAAGGTGAAATGGGATGTTTCTTTATCAGGAAGCCAAGTTGGAAAAAAGCAAGTTGTGGTAATGTCTCTACAACACAATTTCATGCATTTGGGAAGAAAAATATATTTGGGGAAAATTTAGTCAGGGACAGAATAATGTGACTTTATTTTGGAGGTAATTTGCCTAATTCAGTGTATCTTTCTGCCTTTGTAGGCCCTTGAAAGACTTTAATGTTTAAAAAATTTCTAATTCACTTTTTTGCTCAGAGACTATCCCTCAAAACCATCAGACTTCTGTTTTTACTTTTCTTGAAGACTGGAAAAATGTTAGTAAATGCAACATTTGGAAATATTTGTGTTCTCCTGTTGCATCAATTTCTATTTAATCACATTTCTTATTAAATTCCATTTCCCCAAATACCACAGAACTATAATTTTTCTACTGATAGTCTATATTTATATTGGGGACCTCAGGGCCCTAAAATCCTGAAAGAAAAGATAAAAGAATAAATTACATAACCAGCAACCATATATCTAATCCAATTTAGTTGATTTCTCTCAGAAAATAACATGCCACAATTCTGTGAAGTTCTAAAACTATTTGAAAAAAGATAATTTTTGGTCCTTTCTATGATCTAAGTACATAATCATCTGATTCATCCATGGGAACACAAATAAGGTTTTCATTTTTTAAGTTCTCTTAGTGAATACTGGAAATCCAAATGCCTAAAAGGAGATTGTATTCTGTTTGAATTCTTGGTCACAGAATAGAAGTTGCAGAGAGATATGTGATGTGAGCCATGGGCAATGAGATACGCTGTGGCAGACTGGGTTTAGAACCCAGGACATGCTGTCTTGCCAAGTAAATATTTTGTGCCATCCCTGATTTTAAATTGGGAATTTCTAATAAAATATAAAAAACACATACAATTAGGAAATTTTGATACACAGCATGTTAACAGATGTTTGGAATTTGGCCTTCAAAATATTTTTTCCAATAATTCTTAGACTGAAAACATTTTAGTTGACCTGGAAAATATGTATCAATCTTAAATAAAATTATTCTGTAAACTCCTTTTTGTTAACTGGATTTATTGTATTATTTAATTTAATTTGATATTATGTACTCTTTGAAGCAGTAAATTTGGGAACAATTTGTCTCATTGATTGCTGCTCCATAGTGTGTGGAGAGTTTTTGGATGTCTTCCTTTTGTTAATCCAAAGATACTTGAGATCCTGGTATGAAAAATGAAAACAATTATATGACTAATTAAAATAAAAATATTTGCATATTTATCCCAATATTTAGGATTTTGTTATGTTTCTTTTCTTTCTTTCTTTCTTTCTTTCTTTCTTTCTTTCTTTTCTTTTTTTTTTTTTTTTTTTGTACTGGGGATTAAACCCAGGGGAACTATACCATGAGAAACATCACCAACACTTTTTATTTTAAGACAGGTTGTACTAAGTTGCCAAGCCTGGCCTTGAACTTGTTTTCCTTCTGTCTTAGCTTCCAGAGTCACAGGGATTATAGGCATGTGCCACCACATCTCTCTAATAGTATTTCAGGTGAAAGATTTTTTAAGGTATGGTACTATTTGGCTTCCATTTTACATGTAAACATAATAGAAAGTTCTTGTTAAAGACATTTCAAAGAGGGAAAATATCATAGATTCATTTTTATCCTAATTTTTATTAAATATGATTTATTCTACAAATAGTACTTAATAACACTAGAGGGAGTAACAAAGAGAGGGAAGGAAGGAAGAAAGGAAAAAGTTACCTGTAACTCTTACCTTAAATCTAGTAACTATCTTCAGTTTTCATCTTATCCTCTATATATGAATAGTATCATAACTGTGAATATGGGTAAGTGCCAGTTTGATTCTGGAAAGACACATCATCATAGATACCAGCATAGTTTTGAGTATTATAATAGTTTGTATGACCATCATTTTTAATGTCTTTTTATTGTTGACCAAACTGAAGAAAACTGCATCACATAAAACACTCTATCTGCTGGGCCAGTGGCACATGCCTGTAATCTCAGCAGCTGGGAATGCTGAGGCAGGAGAGGCAGAGGCAGGAGGATCTTGAATTTAAAGCCAGCCTCAGCAACAGTGGGGAACTAAGAAACTCATTGAGACCCTGTCTCTAAATAAAATACAAAATAGGGCTGGGGATGTGGCTCAGTGGTTAAGTGCCCCTGAGTTTAATCTCTGGTACTCCAAGAAAAACAAAAAACAACAACCAAAAAAACACTCTATCTTTGGGAATTCCATTGTTTTTCAAGTTTTGATAATGTAACTAATATTATAATAAATGTATTTAAGCAGTTATCCTTTGCTCTTATGTAGGGCATATATTTTCAGGTAATGCACATACACAACACAGAAACATGGTTCACGAAAATGCAAAGTTTTGTGGCTCCTAATTACACAGATCAAATTGTTTTTCAAAAATGTTATACAAACTGATGACAAGATACACTATCCTTTAAATCCTTAAAAAGTGAAACAGATTATAATTTAAGGCAAGTTTTATTATAGGGATAGTGTTATATTTATGACTACATGACTTTAGTGATTATATTTTACTTTCAACAAACACATGGAATTAGAAAAAAAGTAGGTCACATCTTTCACATTTTATTCCCCAATTATCTTAGCAGTGAATATGGTGAAGGAAGTTGTAGAAAAATGGAAGAAACCTTTACTGTATATTCAGGTTGGGGATTATAATTTTCATAAAATATAGAATGAACCATAGAGCCTATGGGCCTCACATGGCTCAGGAGATTGGTCTGATATGCTGACAAAGAATTTTTGGTCTGATGGGTGGCTGACAAAAACAGTTTTGGCAAAATTTAATATTTAGCTGTTGCTCTCTATAAATTCATCAAATTGGAGAATTAAATTAAGTCAGGTAAAGGAAAAATTAGTTGCTCTCTTGTAAATATATTAGATGAAGTCATATTCTTTGCCTATAACATCCAAATAGCTTTTTCTGCCCTTGAAAATATCACAACACTTAATGTCCATGAAATCATCCTATTTCTAAACTGTATTATACAAAACTGTTTTAATCTCTATTCCACTAACCATAGTCATATATTCATATATTCAAAAACCACAATTATGAGATCATGTGCCTACAATGTAACTTAACAATCAAAAATTTGAAAGTACCATATTGATATTTATGAACCTTTAGACTTATTGAAATGGTTGAAATGATGTTGAATACAAGAAACTTTATGTGAGAATATCTTACAAATTTTATCAATTTGTCACTTTCATTTGTAGTGAGTAATAAAGTTTTAAAAATGGCATTTCAGACACACTAGCAGGTAATTCAATCTAACATTGAAACCAAAATTTTATTTTGAAATCATCATATTTTGACAGAAATCTATTTATAAAGTAAATTAAAAACTTTTATGTTATTAGAAATTTAATAAACCCTGAAAAAATGAAATAGCTACCTCATTTTACTCCCTAAAATTCCAATAGAAAGCATAATTTCCTTAAATTCATGAGAAATACCAAATCCAAATAATTTGAAAAATATCTTGTGCACAAATATAAGAAAAAAGACTCTTAAGAAAGTCACTGAAGTCATCCTGAACATAAATATGCAACAAAATACAAATCTAAATACTATTTGATATTTAGGAAACTATATCTAGTGACTGAGTTGGAGAACAATCCTCTGTTCAGAAATTGTCTTTTAAAAATTAGAAAATATAAATTTTATATTTAAAGAAATAAATATAAAGAAAGTTTTGGGGAAATTTAAGCCTGCTTTCATTACATTCTGATTTTAAATTTTTAAATTCTTTTCACTTATTTTCCAAAACTAAAGTTTATTATTGAATTCTAACTTAGTTTGTAAGTTTTATGTTCCCTGCCTTAACTTATTCAAAGACAATTTTATATTTGACTACCTATTTCTAATTTTATTGTAAAGGAAAATATAATAATAATTTTATAAGAATAGCTAACAGTAATTAAAAACTCAGTTATGTCAAGGCATATATCTTTGGACTCTGAATATGCATTTTCTCATCTGAGTTTCACAACAGTCCTCTAAAAAACAGTATTATCTTCATGTTATTGATTGGAAAAGTGACTTTCTCTCTTAAATATTTCTCTTTATATGAGAATATAAATATATGGTTATTAATATAATTATTATTTAATAATTTATATAATAAATTATTTGATAATTCCAGAAGAAGTCATATTCTTAGACTGGGGTCATGGTTGGGAGAGAAAGACCTAGAAACAAAGTGCAGTTTCACCATGACATAGCAATAGTACTGCTTCAAATGGAAATTATTGGTGTTGACCTTGATCACCTGGCCAAGGGAGTATCTGTCAGGCTCAACTTTTTTTTTTAATCACAAATTTCCACTGAATATTTAAAAGATGATAAAATATTGATTTATGTGCCTCCTCTTAGGAACAATTAGAATAAAATGTTACAAATTAGAATCATAATGCTAATTTTGAGTAGGAAGAGATTGAATTGAAATGAATCCACCTAAAACTAGCTAAAATTGATAAGATGTTTGAATTTTCTGTCCAAGTTAAAATTTCACTTTTTTATTATTTTTTTAAATTTTAATCACAAATTTTCACTGAATATTTAAAAGATGGCAAGAAGTTGAAAGCACAAAATCAACCTGAAAATTTTCTTTAAGTATTAAGAAGCTTATACTCCAAAATATATCAGACTTTCACCAATGCAACACAAAGGCTAGTGTAATGTGTTCATTAAAATATTTGAACACCTTACCTTTCAGGAATCACACATACATATGTTGGCTTTAAAACCTAAGTGAACAAGTTTACCTTTTATTCCTTCTTACCCATGACCTGTATGCCTATTATTTGTAGGAAATAATAGGAAAGAGAGAAACTTCCAAGTGTTGGTGAAACAGATAATCAAGGAAGTTAAAGAAGTGATAATTCATAAGGTGTATAATATTCATATTTATACCTTATATGCATATAATAATAATATTATTATGATAAATTATTTGCATAGAATTAGTTGTTGATAACTGGAACTCCCATAAACTGATCTAGACACAATCCTTAATCAGTGATATTTACACAAATACATAGGACATGTTTTGAAATATGTCAGCAAAGAATTTTCTCCTCATCTGTCTTTTTTTCATGCTGGCTAATTCATTTGAATTCCCCCTATTTGTTTTCTAGAGTATCAGCCATGGGTTTCCATCCATGATAAAGTAGAAAGTCCATTTAAACAATAGATCCAAAATTTTTAAGGATATCCCTGAAGATTGGCCTTATTTAATCACTCAAGATAGAAATTCTTTTGAGAAATGTATTCACCCTCTATAGTATGACTTGGCACATAAAATTACATCTGTCTGGTGAAGTATTTAATAAAATTTGGCACATAACAGAATCTGAAAATTAGGAATAAGTACTCTCCCTCAACAGAACAGCAAAGTCCACTGAAAGTTATAGATAAATTGATGGTGAATTTAGTTATTTCAGAATGACTTATCTTCAATCTGATGTAAAAATAGTTGCACTTTTATTCAACACTTTTATTAAGCATCTATTTTTCAATGCTGAGGATATAGTTATAAGAAAAGCAGGCAGGAGTCCTTGCTCTCTGAAGCTTATGTTTCAGGTTGGAGGAGTGTGTGTGTGTGTGTGTGTGTGTGTGTGTGTGTGTGTATGAGAGAGAGAGAGAGAGAGAGAGAGAGAGAGAGAGAGAAGATAGAGGAGAAATAAATATGTTTATAAATGTCAGCCGGTAAAATGTGTAAAATGTGCAGTACAGAAAAACAGGACCAGAAGGGCTTAAGGAACATAGAAGAAAAAGATGCAAATTTAAATAGAGTAGTCTGGGAAGAGTGGGCTGCAAATCTGACATGTGAGCAACACCTGAGGAGAAAGGAGTGAACCATATGTGGTAAAAGACTTTCCTAGCAAAGAGAGCAGGAAGCACAAAGGCTGTGAACAGGAGCATATCTGGCCCATTTTGAGAATAGCAAGGGGTCTTCCATGGCGGGAAAGATGTGGATGGGGCAGAATAGTAAGAGATGGAGTTAGACAGGTGGAGGAAACAGATCGTGTGGGACTTTGTAAGGACTGAGAAAGGTTTCTGGCAAAAGTGTGACATCTGAACCCAGTTCTAAAGTTTGTTCTGGCTATACTTTAGGATTGTAAGTAGGAGTCCATTGCAGTGATCCATGTGAGAATGGGTGGTACAATGGAGATGGTGAGAACGGTGGAACTTGAGCTGTTTTGAAAGGTGAGCCAGCTGGTTTTGGTGCCCAACCAAATGTGGGATGTGAGTTTCTTTTTTGGCATCGGCAACAGGAACTATGCAGGATTTTCAGAAATTTCTCTTCTCTTGTCTGCACAATAAAGAGTAGGAAAAAACTGAGATTTACAAGGTTCTCTGTAGAGACTTTATAATTATACACCCTGAAGAGGGAAAGTAATCAACCTAGAGCTATTAGAGATAATAGAACAGAAGAAAAACTGCAGGTCAAAAGATACAATGACACAATTCAGTCTGATACTCAAATACCTTTACTAGGAAGCTAAAAATATAATAGTGAAAGACTTCAAATTAATGATAGCCACAAAATTGAATTATGTGTTAATTAAGCTTGTGTGAGGATATGTATCTCTAGAAAATTCTACAAAAGTTTAAAGATGAAAAAAATAGAGAAATACGTCCTATTCCTGGCTTGGAAGATCAAATGGAAGCGGTAACTTTTGATGGCTTAATCTGTGGTGCCTCAGTCTTGGCTGGGCACAGAATCAGGAGGCACTCACAGCTTGTAGATTCAAACAGCAATTCTTTATTCCCGAACTCACACCGGCCTTCAACAAACAGGTTCTGGGGACATCTCCGTTCTGCTGCTGCCCAATTCCTACTCCACGAGGTTTCTTTCCAAATACTTTTTGAATCTCACAAGAGCTCAACGGGAACTTAAGCAGCAGGAACACCCTATTCCCAGCAGCAATAATCTTCAACCTCGAACTTCCCTAAAACCCATATTGTCTTAAACCGGGAACGCCTTAAACCCAACGATGGGATACTCCCTAAAACCTGATCCGCCCTGGTCCTTGAGCAAGGTCACCTTACATGCAATGTCAATAGCGAAATTCCAAGGCAAGTCCATTTAACATGGGGTACTCTGGCAAGGAAATTTCGATGTGTCAATCCTACTTGGCAATGGCCCTCAGCACTGTGGTTTTTATGTAACTTCAGCTGAATTCCAATGATGTCATTGGCATTTTATAGAATTCAAAGTAATTGATTTTACAGTTAAAATAGTGAGATAGAGAAGCATACTAGAGGGCTAATGAAGGAATAATAATTAGCTCAAAAATAGACTGTTTTAAAAAACAATAACTTATCTGATGTAATACTGCATTAAGAAATATGGACCTTTAAATAATACAGAGCATGCATTAATAATTTTAAATACATATGAAAACACAATACTTTGCAAATGAAAGTAATGGAATTATAAAGAATATAATTTTCTTGTACATTCTGCTGGCAGTAACTTTACTTCAGTAAGGTATAAAAACAAATTTTCCCTCAAAGAATTGTAATTTAAAAAATAAACTCATATACAAAGAGAGTTTGATTATTTAACCAAAGAGGAAAAGCAGTTTAGATTATTGGAGAAGTTGTGAAGAAAAGATGGGCAAAAGTGTCTAAAGAAAATTCAAGTATCTTCAAAATTACAATAAAACAAGGATAAAATAGTAGCAAAATATTTTAAGTTACTCAAGAGGTCTAAGCATTGGAGGATAATGTTAAGTATTCTTTAGAGTTGCTGATAGTTTTCAAATTTAACATAGCAGTATGATGTTTAGTATATAAAATACACAAAGAGCTTATCAAATTTCAAAAAATGTCACCAAATCTCCAATACACACACACACACACACACACACACATGCACACACACACACACACAATCTACCCAGAAATCACTCATCCAAAAGAAAAAAATCTCTAACATTATTTATAAACAAAGATAGAAATTAGTTGTGTGGTCAGTTACATACCTGGGAATAAGCCCACATCCAGGGGCAGCTGATGAATCTTAAAGAAAGCTACCTCACACCATAGAAGTGACACTATTGATGGATTCAGTCCTCCACCAGGGCAATATTTTAAGTCAGCTTTAAAATATTTTTTAGTTTTATTCTGGGAAACCCATTTGGTAGAGAGATAAGATGGGAGGGGAGGGGAGGGGGAGGGGGGATAGGAAGGCAGGAGAATAAAATAGACATTATTATTGCTATATGTATATATGTGACTGCATGACCAATGTGATTCTGCAAACTTTACACTCAGAAAAATGAGAATTATACCCCATTTGATTCAAATGTATGAATTGTCAAGATCATTGTACTGCCATGTGTAACTAATTAAAAAAAAGAAAAAAAGAAAAATAATTTGAAAACATATAAATGTTAAATGCACAAAGATATGTAATAGAAAGCAACAACTAGAAACAAAAAATAAATCTTTTACAATTTGAAAAAGATCAAGTAACCTATAGTTCAGTGATTACATGCATAATCCAGATTCATCTTTACTATTAATCTGAGGTAGGAAACTAATATTTGCCACATAAAGTTTATAAGGAAAAAGAGCAGAATTTTCTCCATGTTCCAAATACAAAACAATGTTTCCTTATGGTTAAAGGTAGAAGACACAACTAAGAAATGTAGTTGAGTGCAGGTGAAAGGAATTTGGATATAATTGTTGGCAAATTTCAAAAGCCATGAAATAATTAATGTGAGTGTGTACCTGTATTAAGGAATCAGTTGGAAATGCTTGGATGTTACAACAAATGGATCAAATGACCATTTCCTTATTTTTTGACTTCCTTAAACAATGCAGCTCATTTCATTTGAGAGCTGGGGTGAGCGTGAACACTGTCTGTTGAGATCTTTGTTCTGTGGTCCGTTGGGGCAGGGAATCATGTGGGTAGGGGTGGAGTAGAGGAAGCTGCCCCAGTTTGTCATGCTACATGGAAGAAAACTGGATCACAAGACTCCATGTCTTGGGGGAGCTGTCAAGCTGAGCTGGATCCCAGTAGATGTTGCCATGTGAAGCAGGTCCTTGGCCAGCAGGACGGTGGTCAGTGGTTAGGAGGTCAGGGAGAAAGTCCTGGGATGGAGGGGGTAGCAGCCTGGTGGAAGACAAGAGTTACCTGGAGGGCTTCCCCCCCACCCCAGTCAAGGATTGAATCCAGGGGTGATTAATCACTGAGCCACATCTTAAGCCCTTTTTAATATTTTATTTAGAGACGGGGTCTCACTGAGTTGCTTATTTCCTCTCTAAGTTGCTGAGGCTGGCTATGAACTTTCAATCCTCCAGCATCAGTCTCCCCAGCTGCTGGGATTACAGGCATGCACCACCACACCTGGCTGAAGTTTATGATCACCCCACATGACCTAGCATTTGGGGGCGTGGTTGGAGTTTGGTGACATTGGAGTGTGTTAGAGGACAAGGAAGTCAGTTATATGTATCCACTTTCCCTAATGAGGACATGGCAGGCAAGGCTCCAGATGCCAGGATCTTTAGGACCCCATGCAGGATTCCAATGGGCCCCTCATTCTGGCTTAGTCCATCTGAGATGGGAAGGGCTGAAGTCAGAGTTTGCCTATCAAGGACAGCTCTCCTTCTCATGTTTGAGCCTAAGGCTGGGCTGCAGCAGGATAGTTCCGGCCCTGGGGTAGGGGCTCTGAAAGAGCAATATAAGGGAATGGGCATCTTGGCCCAACCTAGGCCTTGTCCAGGGTAGCTTGGTCTTTCCTGGTCCTCTCTTTGGCGCTCAGGAATCTGGGTTTGCAGTTTGGGGTCCCTTCCATTCGCATTCATTCTGGAACCTTCTGCTTTCCTATTGGGCAGGCTCTGAGTGAAGAGCCTAACATGGGAAGATGCTGAGGGCATGGGCTATCATTCTGGGACCAGCACTCCCAGGACATGTTGGTGCCATCGTGAAGACAGGAGAAGGGAAGCGGAGCATGTGAAACCTTCTCTGAGATCAGTGGCTTAAGTGAAGATGCCTGCAGGTCCCTCCCTTGATGAGAACACCTCTGCCTGTGCCCCACCCATTTCCTCAGCACTCCTCTGCACCCACCTTTCTCTTTCTCATGGGGACAGGCCACCCTCTTCTCCAGGAAAAATAACCCATCTGCTTGGGATTCCCTCCTTCCTGGCCTCCTTCAGGACTTGCAGAACTTCTCCTTTTCTTTTTTAAATATTTTTTTTAGTTGTTGATAGACCTTTATTTATTTATAAAACATGGTGCTGGGAATTGGACCAGTGCCTCACACAAGCCAGGCAAGTGCGCTACCATAGAGGCCAGCCCCAGCCCCAGCCCAAGAACTTTTCCTTTCCTTACTGGATTCTTGTGTGTGCCTTAATACACACCAAGGACTTTCTTGCCTCTAGCAATAAGAGCAGTATCACCTTCTCTTCACCCCCCAGTTCCCCAAACTAGGCCTTGCTGAAGACTAAGTAATAAGCTATTTCTAAAAGAATTTTTATTCACTAATTCATAATGTAACAATAACTTAAACTTTTGAAATAAAAAAAATCACTCAATGTAACAACTAATTTTATATTTTTGTAATTATCATACTATTCATGTCCCTTAAAAACAGCTGTACTGAGGTGGAATCAAAACAGAGCAATCTGCATGTATTTAAAGTGAATAGTTTGATAAATTTTGACACATGTATACACCCACAAATCCATCACTACCATCAAGATAATGAACGTATCAATCATCTCAATCACTCCCCAAAGTTTCCCTTCTGTAATTTCTGTCTCCCTCCCCTTGCTATGTGATCTCTCTCTCCCACATTGTCCCTGTCCCTCAACCACTGATCTGTCTTCTCTCACTCCACATTCATTTGAATTATCTAGAATTTTATGTATATGGAATCACACAGTATTGGGGGAGGGGGGTTGGCCTCTTTCATCCACTATAATTATCTTGAGATTCCTCCATGTTTTTCATGGTGGTGATAAGGCATTCATTTTCATAAAACTCAGCCTTTTAAAGGTACATTTTTAAATTTCACCTGTTATAAATGTACAATTCATTTATTTATAATAAATTGTGTAACCATCACCACAATGCAGTGTCAGGACAGTTCCACCAACTGCAAAAGACCACTTGTGGCCATTTGCACATCACTCTCTGTTTCTCCCCCTAGATGCAGACAATCATCACCTGGCACTCCAGGCTTGGCTTCTTTGGACATTTCCAATAAAGGGAATAATCAAGGTGTGGTCTCTGCATCTGCATCTTCCATTCAGCATATATTCTTGAGTCTGTCCATGCTGTGGCATGCACCAGGGCTCCATTCCTTCTTATTGCTGAATAGCAATTTATTCTATGGATACAGTCCATCTGTACATTTACCCACTGATGGACATCCGGCTGTTTCCAGGTTTTGAATATCACAAATAAGGTTGCCATAAACCTTCATGTGTGAGTCATTGTGTGGACATAAGCTTTCGTTTTCTTGGAATAGCTGGTTTATAAAACAGGTTTTGAGTAACTTTTAAGAAAATGTCAAACTCTTCCAAAGGCAGCAAGGTGGATACTGTATGTTGTTTTATATTCCCACATACTGACACTTAGTTTGAGTGATCGTTTTAATTGTAGCTATCTAATAGGTGTGCTGTGGTATCTTGTTATGATTTTAATTTACACTTTTTCTAATGACCAATGATGTTTACACCTTTTCATATACTTATCTGCTATACATAATATATATTTTATATCTATATGAATACATATAGATAAAAAAATTGGTGAAGTGCTTATTTAAATCTGCATTTTTCATTAGGTCATTTATTTTCTTATTATCAAGTGAGAGTTCTTTATTCCGGATACAATACCTGTATCAAATGGATGCTTTGCAAATATTTGCTATTTTATGGGTTAGGGTTAGGGTTAGAGTTAGGGTTAGTGTTAGGGTTAGGGCTAGGGCTAGGGCTAGGGCTAGGGCTAGGGCTAGGGCTAGGGCTAGGGTTAGGTTTAGGGGTTAGGGTTAGGGTTGTATTTTTTTCTCTTAACAGTGTTTTTCACAATACAGAAATTTTAGCTAATTGTTAATTAAATGTGATTTGGATGCTATATATAAGAATTTTTGCTTTACTAAAGTCACAGGATTTTCTCCCTCACATTTTCATCTACACATTTTTAAGGCCCTAGGTTTCGCAGGTATGTGATAGTTACAGCTTATGGATGAAGTTCATGTGCCTGGCTGGGCACAATTCAGGAGCCACTTGTCAAAAGAAACTAACTTTATTTTTAGAACTACAAACGCCAAGCAAAACAGCTCCTCAGGAAAAGAAACCCTCAGAGCCCAACTGCCACCACCGGCTTCCACAAGCCTCTCACCCACACAAACCTCACCACCTTCCCCAATCCTCCTGCTCTTGAGGCCGATTGGCTGGGTCGCGTGGGCGGAGCCAAAGAAGTCCCCCAATGAGCAGTTCCGTAGTCTGAAGGGCAGGGAAACAGCCCAATGAACATCACCGCAGGGGAGCCAATCAGCTAGATGTTGCTGGGGCCACTGTGAGCCAGTCATCAGCTGGCAGTCTGAAGGGCAGGGAAACAGCCCAATGAACATCACCGCAGAGGAGCCAATCAGCTAGATGTTGCTGGGGCCGCTGTGAGCCAATCATCAGCCGGCAGCTGGAAGTTTGCTGGGGCCCCTTTGGCTGTGGCTCTCAACATTCATGCATTTGCACATGAATGTCCTGTTGTTCCTGTAGCATTTGTTAAAAAGACTTCTTTCTCCACTGCACTTTTGTCAAAAGCCACTTGTCAGTATATGTGCAGTCTCCTTCTGAACTCTCAGATGGTTTTGTTGAACTATGTGTCTATCTTCACAATATTTACCCTATTAACTATAATATCTTGAATTAGCAATCCAAATTTTTCTTTTTCAAAGTTATCTGGCTTCTATATTTCCTTTTCATTCCCATTTAAATGTAGAATCAGCTCACTAATTTATACAAAAAAAAAAAAAAAAACAAACACTCAGATGAGATAGTGATCAGGATTCTGTTAAATCCACAGGTTCATTTGGTGAGTATTGGCTCTTTATCACATTAAGTTTTATTTTTGGTGAAGGGTTTTGTCAAATGTATTGAGAAATATAGTTTTCTTCTCTAGTATTTTCATTCCCCTTTTTCTAATCCAATGAACTTTTTCCCTCCAACCTTTCTTATTGTGTGTTAGCATCCACATATTAGAACATTTGGCCTTTGTTATGGGGACTGGCTTATCTAACTTAGCATGATAGTCTCCAGTTCTATCCATTTACCAGCAAATGCCATAATTTCATCTTCTTTATGGCTGAATAATATTCCATTGTGCATGTATACCACATTTTCTTTATCAGTTCCTCTGTTGAAGGGCACCTAGGCTGGTTCCATAGTTTAGCTATCTTGAACTGAGCTACTGTAAACATTGTTGGGACTGTATTACTATAGTATGCTAATTTTAAGACCATTGGGTATATATCAAGGAGTGGGATACCTGGGTCAAATGATGGTTCCATTCCAAGTTCTGAGAAATCTCCAAACTGCTTTTCAGAGTGGTTGCACCAATTTTCAGTCCCACCAGCAATCTGTGAGAGTACCTTTTCACCACATCCTTGCCAACATTAATTGTTACTTGTATTTTTCGTAACTGCCATTCTGATTGGAGTGAGATGGAGTCCCCATGTAGTTAAGTTGCTGTCATTTCAATTCTAGCCAATGCTGGCTGTTCCAGCTTCCACCAGTGTGGCCAGCCTTGGGATGATTTCCATGGACACAATGGGGGAGCAGCCTTAGCACTCCAGTGCCCAGACTCACAAAGCCTGTTGTCTCTTCCTCCACTTCTTGGCCCAGATGCTGTGCTTTTCTTGGCTACCAAGAGGAGTTGGTAATAGCCTTGAGCCCCAGGGATTGAGTGTCCTATAGAGTTGATTTGACCAACACTGGTCACCAAGTGGGCAGCAGTGGTCTCTTGGTAGTGGGCTGCTGGTTTCCTCTCCATGATGGGCCATCCTATGAGGGGAGGTTCCACACCTGTCCCGAAGCCCTTGCTCATGACTGAGCTCCTCCTACCTGCCCTGGGGCCATCCTGCCTCACCTCCCTTGTGTCCTCAAGGTGGAAACTGAGGTCTTCCTACAAGAGATTTGCTGAAGGCCTGCGTTTTGAGGTAATTGTGGCTATGTTTCACGCACATGTGGAGTTAGGTTTTCCAAGCAAAAAGAAAGCATGAGCTGGGCACAGTGACACATCCCTATCATCCCAGAGGCTTGGGAGGCTAAGGCAGGAGGATCACAAGTTCCAAGTCTGCCTCAGCAACTTAGTGAGACCCCCAAGCAACTTAGTGAGACCTTGTGTTAAGAGAAATTTAGAAAAGACTGGAGTTGTGGTCAACTCAGAATCTCTCAGGCTGACCCCTGCAACCTGCTCATGGGTCTCCACACCTGACCTGTCCATCTCTCTGAAAGATATGCCCACCCTCTTCCCACAGTAGTCATCCCTTGCAATAGCTCTCCTACAGTTCATTTTCCTTAGGCTTTCTGTACTTTCTAGTCACACAGTGCATATAAAATCAGAAAAAAAAAGACATAAAAACAAACAAACATGCCCTGCTCTTCCTCAAGTTCCAGCTCAAGAATTATGAAGTTCTGGAAGTCAAAGCAGACTCTCCTGTCTCTGTGCCACTGTAAGGGTTTGGTTTTTAAGTCACATTATAGCGCTTGTCACATCTTGTATCACACGTGATTCTTGTAGCCTTCTCATCACACATACTATATTAAAATCACTTGAGGTTGGAGGGACAATGTAGATGCTCCACAGAAGTCAGCAGGTTACATTTAGAGATCTACCTGTATGGTTGGGTTAGGCTTGGGTTCCTTAAGGAAGTATCATAGACATGTGCATTAAACCACCCTTATGATTTATAAAATATGAACATCAGTATTGCTTTTTGAATATTATTATGAAACCCACCCACCTGTGTGGAATGTTCCCACAGCTTTGTGCAAAGTGACACACAGGTAACTTGATTTTGAATCTCCAGGCACCTGATAGCAGGGAGTGATATTCTCTAAGGTTCCTGAGGTTACTGGTGGTAGAATCCAATTAGATCATATGGTAAAAAGGTTCAAGGTAAAACATTTTCTAGCACGTACTCTGTCAAGCACTGTGATGATCAACTAAATACTTTTAAAAGTATAAGGTTTACAGAGACAACAACTGTACTATACCAAGAAATATTTAAAGGTTGTTAATTTCTTCCCCAAGTTTCTCATTTAGAAAGTCGATTTCCTGGTTCCTACCTTTAACACTGTCCAGTTAATTTTAAGAAATTTTGGAGTCATTATAGCAAGTGAGTGAAGGAAGAAATCAGAAAAGCACATGAAAACTGTTGCCAGAAATATCCATGATCACCATTTTAGTTGAGTACGTGGACTCCATAAGAACACAACATGTTCAGCCCTGTTCATAAAAAGATGTCTGAATTTACTTCAATCTCTGGGCAGCCTTTTGAGCCACTCATATATATGAAAAGACTGGGCAGCCTTTCATTTTTTCTTCTTCTTCTTTTTTCCATTGACATCTTCCAGGGAAAATGCTACACAATATGACTTTCAAGGCTAATTTGCCTTTTTGTCTTTGCAGTGTTCCTTACTACAAATTAGCTTCCTATGCCCTCCATGTCCTGAGCTACTGAGGATACTTCAAAATCCCTAACTGGCAGCCCTGTGGAGAGATGGGAGGGAGGGAGAAAAAGGAGGGAGGAAGGAGGGAGGAAGGAGGGAGGGAGATGTAGAAGGTGTCTATGCTGCATACATGTGGTATAGGCAGGGAGATCAGAACACTAACCAAAAGGCAATGTAATTCTGTGTTTCCAGTAAGTATGTTAGCCCGTGGGGAACTGAGCTGGCCAGTCTACTTGGAGAGGAAAAGTAGATTTGGGGAAGGTGGAAGGGGTCAGTTCATAAAGCTCTCATGCCCATCATATGCCGAATGTCATGGTGGCCTGGACACCCTTCCTGAAAAATAGGATAGATAAAATGAGCCTGTAGTTAATACTGCTCTGCTTCTCAAATTAGAGGCCTCCTGCCTGCCAGGGGTAGATTCTTTATGTGTACTGGACTCATGAAAAATCCCAAACACCTGTAGTTACTGGAGCACTTGCAACAACTCATTTGACCCAGAGGATCCCTGTTCTTACTTCATAAGGGTCAGGAGCCTGACCAGAGGAAGGCAAGAGACTTCATCCAATATTACACTTCTTTTTCATCCTTTTAGATTTGGATGGACACATGGGATTTTTCTTGAGTTTCCTGGGGTGCTGAGAATGTAATTCACAGCCACACACAGGGCCAAGAGTCTGATTCAGACACAGCTTTTACAAAGCACTTTACCTAAAAGTCACAGATTAGGCCTCTTCATTTCCATTTGAAACTGTTTTCTTGAGGATTCCCAAAGGAGTGCTCGAAGGCAAACACCTCCCTGACATTCAGGGGAACAGAACAATAGGGAGGAAAGAAGCCTAGAGAAAAACTTTTCTTTAATTGAACACTGTGGCACTGACAGCTCCTAATCATGCAACTGACTATCTATCCAAGCAGGGATTCTCCAGAGAGATCCTTACCAGTCATGCTAATTTTTGACTTTATGAGATGCTTGGCATTCCCTTCAGCAATCCAGTTCATGGCCATGTCACAGAGCTTGATGGTGTTACACATCTTGGACACAAAACCACGAACCCCTTCAGAGAGTGGCCAAAATTCAGGAAGAATACAGGAACTTAGGATCTTGGTAGGTGTTGCCAATCTGCAAGCAGTCCATTCATAAATTGGCCATGAGGAGTCCTGCAAAGATTTCCACTAGACAGGTCACATTCACGGCTGCATTCTTCTCTCTACTCTCTTTACCACAAACCCAGTGGGATCCACTGACATAGAAACACTCACTAGTTAACAGTCCATTTCAAACCAACAACAACAACAAAAATAAAACCTGTTTTTCCTTCATGTTCTCAGAACATGAGACAAAACGACAAATTGAAACACACACCCACTAAGACACACAAACCACCCCTGTATTTGGTCTGCATCTATCCACTCTGTCCTCTGACTGGTGGGTGAAAATATGTTCCCCAGCAGTGGCCTGTCCTGTCTCAGCTCTGTTCTCCTTGGCCATCTCTGTGTAGTTGTCAGGAGCCAGCAATGAGCCAACACTTCTCTCTCAGGAAAGGCCCATGTTCAGACCATTCAAGGCATTTGGCGATCCACACATCACTAGGTGCCAAGAAAGAATGACTCTGGCCTTGGTACAGACAAACAAGTGAGCCCACTGGGACTGGAACTGCCTCTGGGTGCCTCTCCTCCTGGATCCCAATTTCAGAGAGTTCCATCACCAAGGAAGTGAGGTGAGGTCACTTCCTTCAGGGAAGTGAATGAGGTCACTGCCTTGGCAACCACTTTGTCCTAACAGTTGTTTCCAAGGGTCCCATGAGATGGATGCTGCCCCACCTTCCTGTGACATTTTCACAAGACATAAAGGTCTATGTACCCTAGGAGCCCGGGATCAGCAACCCACACAGGCCTGATTGTGTCCATCTTCCCTGCATTGAGAAGACAGAGGCTGATTCAGCCACATCCCTTCATCCTGACTGGGTTGTTGACCATGAAAGATGACTTTAGACCTCACAGGTCCTACCTAGCTGCCTACATTTGCTCCAGGGATCAAGTAGATATCATATTACACAGGCTTTAAGATTCAAAGAAAGTAACCTCCTCAGAGGTAGGTGTGTCACAATTGATTAGACTAAGATAGATTTCCAAATGCCCTGCCAAATTCTCAATACCATGAAGCCTTAGGGAGTACTACATGTGTTTACATGTGTATGTGTTTACAAGCCTGTGTCTTAGGATTGCGTTATAGTATTTAGGAGTAAGTATCTTGCCATACTCACCAGGATTTCCTCCTTCTATGCTAAATATATATTAGTAAAAAATATGCAAGTTATAAATAAAATGAAGTACACATTTAACCAACTTGTGTTCTCTAAAAGTTTGCAATAGACATTAAGTTTGAGAAACCATACAAATGCAAAAAAAAAATGTGACAAAGTTTTTAATGTTAGGCAAACCCTTATTTTGCCTCAGAGAACTCATACTGGAGAGAAACCATAAAAATGTAAAAACTGTGGCAAATCTTTTAATCAAAGCTCACACCTTACGTAACACCAAAAATTCATAGTGGAAAGACCCAGAGAAATGTAAATTTTAATCAAATGTCAAACTATATAATTCACTAGAGAATTCATACTGGAGAAAAGCAATACAAATATAAATATTTTGGGAAAATTTTTACTCAAGAGACAATATCTTTGTCGACATCAGCGAATTTACACAGAAGAGTAGCGATACAAATGTGAAGAATGTGGCAAAGCTTTTAATCACAGACCATGCCTGTGTAAACATCAGAGAATTCATACTGGAGAGAACCCATACAAATGTAAAAAATATGGCAAAGGTTTCAATCAAATATCACATTTTATTCAACACCAGAGAATACATACTGGAGAGAAACCATACAAATATAAAGAATGTGGCATAGCTTTTAATGTTAGGCACACAGTTATTGTGCACCAGAGAACTCGCCCTGGAGAGAAACCATACAAATATAAAGAATGTAGTAAAGCTTTTAGTGTTAGGCAAAGCCTTGTTTTGCACAATAGAATTCATAATGGAGATAAACCATACAAATGTAAAGAATGTGACAAAGCTTTTAATGAATTATCATACCTTAGTATACAACAGAGAATTCATACTGGAGAAAAATCATACAAATATAAAAAATGTGGCAAAGCTGTTAATCAAAGATCACACCTTAGTAGACACCAGGGAATTAATACTAGAAAGAACCCATACAAATGTAAAGAAAATTTCAAGGCTTTTATTTGAAGACCTTACCCAACACCAGGGAATTTATACTGGACATGTTATACAACTGTAAAGAATGTGGCAAAGTTTTCAGGTACAATTCAAGGGTTATCAAGCTTGAGAGAATTCATACTTGAGAGAATCTTTACAAATCTAAAGAATGTAAAATATCATTTATTATGATATCATGACTTAATAATTACTAGAAAACTCATACTTGGAAGAATAGTTTAAATTGCCAAAAAACGGCAAAGTTTTAATCAAAGCCCAACATTTAAAAAATGCCAAGAATATTATAGTAGTGAATAAACTCTACAAATGTAAAGAATGTGACATAATTTTTAATAAAAGAACACACCTTACAAATTTCCCCCAATTTAGAATTCAAGAGAAGTTTTGTACTTGCCAAAAAATGTCAGAATGATGTTCAAATTTTAAAATTCATATTCTATCTATTCCTAATTAATATACTATCTGTTATGGGAAATTGAATAAAGTACTTGTTTTACCTTAGCAATGACTAGCATGTTATATACAAAAAGCATCATCTCTCTTTTTATTTTTAGAAAAGCAGTATGTACATTTATTAATTATTTTATGGCTGTGGTAAAATACTTATATTAGCCTTGCTTTTCCTAAAACATGCACTTTTATAACAATGTATCTCACAATCCTATTTTGCCTTTCATTTTTCAGAAATACATTTTATTGTAAACAGCAAAAACCAAATATCACATAAATATTTATTTTTCTTACTATAATGTCAAGTCTGAGGTAATCTAATCACATAATTTATACTATGTGCCTTTTAAAGTTATTTTAATATCACATTAAAATTGTAAATAATAGTTGGATCCATTGTTTGACATATTTATTCCGCAGTCTGGCCGAGCACAATAACCAGGAAGGTGACAAGCAAGCTGAAGGTTGAAGCGGGAACTGCTTTATTGCAGGGAAACTCAGCGGGAACTGAGTGTGCACTCAAGGTAGTGAGAGCCAGCCGCTTCTCTGCTGGACAGCAGAGGTACATACCCAACTGATTACACACAGCTTAACTTAATTAACATCATCTAGATACAGCAATCAGTCATTAAGGAGTCCTCATCATCTTAATGTCTTGCTGGTGTTACTTCACAGACCACTCCTTCTGGCAAACTTCTAGGTGCCATATTGACTTCTTTGTGGCCCTGAACATATTTATACATTCAATAGTATAATTTGGTCAATTTTATGCCCAAGCTCCTCTCTTTTCCATTCCTTGATTCCTATCACTTATTGCTTTCCTCTACACTAGAGTTCACATTAAATTTTAATGAGATCCCCATTTTTCCATTCTTCTGTCTAGTTTCCACATATAAGTGAAAACATAGGATCCTTGGCTTTCTGAGACTGGCTCGTTTTGCTTAACATTATGTTTTCCATCTCCATCTATTTTCCTGGGAATTATATGGTTTTTTTTAGGGCTGAATAAAATTTCACTGTATACCACATTTTCTGTTTGGTCTGTTGGCCAATATCTAGGTTGTTTCCATAACTTGGCAGTTGTGAATTAGGTATGCTTGTGTTGCTAAAGTATGCTGACTTTAATTCTTTCATATAAGGAGTGGTATAGCTTAATCATACACTGGCTCCATTCCTAGTCTTTTAAAGAACTTACATATTGACTTTCATAGACATTGCACTTATTTAAAAATGTTACCAATATTATATTACTTTCAGTCCCCTAGGATTCTCATCAGCATTTATTATTATTAAAATTCTTGATAGTCATTCTGACATATATGTCAGAATTTTACTTCTGTATTTTCTTCTATGGAATGCATAATTTCTGGTCTCATTAGCAAGTATTTGATTGACTTTGAGTTGATTGACTGTTATTTGATTGACTTTGACTTTTGTACAGGGTTATAAAGATGGATCTAAGATAATTCTTCCATATGTCCAATTTTACTAGTAGCATTTGTTAAAAAGACTGTCATTTCTTCAATATATGTTTTGGCACTTTTGTCAAAGATCAGTTGATTGTATCTGTAGGTTTGTCTCTGAGTCTTCTTTTCCATTGATCTACAAGTCAATTTTTAATATTGGTACCATGCTATTTTATAACCCTTCATTTTAAATTGAAATCATTTATCATGTTGGCTAAAGCATTGTTTATTTTTCTCCCGGTATTATCTTGGCTACTCTGGTTATTTTATTTTTCCATACAAATTTTAGAACTATTCTTCTAGGTTCTGGGGAAAATACCAATATTATTTTAATAAGGTTTGCATTGGATTTGTAAATCACTTTTGATACCAGTTATCAATATCAGTTGGGCATATCCATGAACATGGGAGGTCTTTCCATCTTTTATTATCCTTTTTTCAAATTCTTGCTTTAATAGTCTATAATTTTTATTGAAGACATATTTTATTCTACCTCCTTGGTTAGATTTATTTCCAGGTACTTTTAAAATTCTATTGTAAATGGAATGGTTTCTTGATTTTTTTCCCCAGTGGATTGACTATTGGTGTGTTTAGACTTTGTATCTTGCTACTTTGCTGAATTATTTTTATGGATCATTGAGTTCTTCTGCTGGAAATTTTTAAATTTCTAGGTAAGGAATCATATTATCTAAAAAAAGTGATAATTTGACTTATTTCTTTACTAATTGTATATCTCATATTTCTTTTTCTTGGCTAATTGTTCTGGCTAAAATTTCAAGTACTACATTGAATAGCAATTATAAGAGTAGGCATCCTTGTTTTATTTCTGATATTAAAAAACACTATCAGTTCTTTCCTATCCAGTAGGATATGTTGTTTTTTGTATACAAATATAATGTTGAAGTGAGTTCCTTATATACCTAGATTCTTCAGTGTTTTATCATGAATGGGTGCTAGATTTTGTCAAAAGCTCTTTCTGTTTATTTTGAGATAATTATTTGATTTTTAAATTTTAATGTTTATGTGGTGAGTTACAATTTTTGATTTGAATATGTTGAACCATACTTTTGTTCATGGTACAAAACCAACTAGATCATGATGTACAATCTTCTTAATTTATCCTGTAAATGATTTGCTAAAATTTTTATAAGAATTTGTGGGAGTTAGTGTTGTGGCTTAATGGTAGAGTGCTTGCTTAGCACATGTGAGGCACTGGGTTTGATCCTCAGAACCACATTAAAAAATAAGTAAATAAAATAAGGGTATTGTGTCCATCTACAACTAAAAACATATTTAAAAAATATTTTTTATCTATGCCCATAAAGTATATTGGTCTATAGTACCCTGATCTTTCTGATATGTCCCTAGGTATTTGACTTATAGTAGCTTCCTAGGATGATTTTGGAAATGTCTATGCTCCACACACTTTTTCCATTTCATTGAGTGATTTGAGAACTATCAGTAGTAACTCCTTAAAATTCTGGTAGAATTCAGCTGACACTCTGGGTTTTTGTTTTTGTTTTTGTTTTTGTTTTTTTGGAGGCCTTTTATTACCAATTCAATTTCATTTATTTTTATCTGGTTTATATTTTCTATGTGCTCTTGATTTGATTTTGGTAGGTTGTATGTTTATAGAAATGTATCCTTTTTTAAAGATTTTCCAAATTATTGAAACAGATTTTCAAAATAGTCCCTAGTGATCCTCTGCATTTCAGTGATGTGTGCTGTTACCTGTTTTTTCGTCTCCAATTTTAAAAACATTGTGTTTATCTTCTCTCTGTTTTGGTTAATTTGGCTAAGTGTTTATTAGTCTTATTTATGTTTTCAAACAATCAACTCTTTTTCACATTAATTATTTATATTGCTTTTTTATTCTCTTCATTAATTTCAGACCTGATATTATTTCCTTTCTTCTGCTGTTTTTTTATTTGATTGGTTCTTGCTTTCCTAGAGCATTAGATTGTTTATTTGATATGTCTCTATTTTGTTTGTTTCATGTTGTTTTTATGTAGGTATTCACAGAAGTAAACTCTTCCCTTAGAAATACTGTTGTGATTTAGGTAGGCAATGACATCCAAAAGCTCATGTGTGATAGAATGTAGTAAAGTTTATATGTGAAATTACTGAGTTATGAGAAATTTAATTTAATCAATGCATTAAACCCCTGATAGGGATTAACTGAGTGGTAACTATAGGCAGGTAGAATGAGGTTGGAAGAAGTCGTTCTTTAAAGGCATGACTTCCAAATATAAATTTTTCCCCATTATTAGGGAAAAAAAACATGTTTGCCTGCCTCTCAATTCATTTTCCTTTCTGTTTCCTTCTCCTGAGCTGCTTTCATCCATCACACTCTTATGACATGTCATTCTATTTCACCTAAGTAACTAAGTGGGTAATTTTTGAACTAAGACCTCTGAAACTATGAGGCTGAAAGTAGTTGTTTTCCTTTAAATTGTTCATATCAGGTACTTTGGTCATAATGGTGCAAAAGATGACTGAAAACGAAATTGGTACCAGAAGTGGGGTCATTGTTGTGACCAATGTGACCATGTAATTCAGAAGATTTAGGAGATTTGGGAGATTTGTTCAAGGAATTTTTTAAAAGTTTAGAGATGCAAACTAAAAAAAGTGTCATTGCTTTATGTGGACCTTAATGGGCAATTCTAGTCAGAGCTCAGAAGACAAGAATGATGATAGTATGGTAAAAAAAAAAATGCCTTTATGATGTTTCAGAGGAGAAGGGAGACTCTTGGAAATTGGACTAAATGTCATTCATTTTATATTCTGGCCAAGAAGTTTTTAATATTTTGCCAATTTCCTGACAATTTTTGTGAGGCTGAATTTAAAGAGATGAATTTGTTTATTTGGTGGAAGAAATTTCAAGGCAGCATTTTATTCAGGTGTTGACACAGGTATTGCTATCAACTTTTAGCTAAGATTATTGTGATAATCATGAACAGAAAGGAGAACAGGAATATTTTCAAAACTTGGAGTTTGGCCAGAAAACAGAGTAAAACTGGGGCTAAAAATATGAGTAGACATGGGGCTGTGGATATGGCTCAAGTGATAGCACGCTCGCCTGTCATGGGTGTGGCGCTGGGTTGCTGGGTTCGATCCTCAGCACCACATAAAAATAAGATGTTGTGTCCGCAGAAAACTAAAAAATAATATTAAAAATTCTCTCTCTCTCTCTCTCTCTCTCTCTCTCTCTCTCTCTCTCTCTCTCTCCCTTAAAAAATATAGATGGTCATTAAAAACCTTAGAACTACCAAAGAGACACTGTTAAGTACCTTACTCAAAAACAATAAGAAAGATGGCATGAGGGCATCTTAGTGGATTGACCACACCCTTCCCAGGGATTAAATCCCTCTGTAGGGATTAAAAGTAAAAATTATTTTGAGAAGGAACACTAGATCACCCTTTTTGTGCTGGGAAGCCTTGGGAGTTGTTTCACAATGCTCAGTCACCTAAGCACTCAGAGGCCACTATAGCCATGATACTTAGAGACTTATCTACTGCTTGAGAGGGCAGCATATCTTGGTGTTAAACACATGGTACTTGTTCTTCAGCATTGCAAGATACTGTATTTAGAGTGTCATAAATTCTTCCACAGATATTTCAAAAGAAGTCCTAGGAGGCCAGGAAAATTGCAATAGGATTATATTCCCTACAGGCAGTTCCTGAGAAGACAATGAAATAAAAATATGAGTAGTAAACTAAAGTTACATAAGAGACAAGATTTGAAAGCAAAATGAATTCTCCCAGGTGGTCTTTCATTTGCAATCCTCTGAACTCAATTTCCCAAATTGCTAGGATTACAGTTATGTATTAAAGTGACTCTAAAATAGTTCTTTGTTGTTGGTAAATTTGTGTGATACTCATATAGATTGTATCAGGGGTCTTCTTTATGACCAGGTTCTTATTTCTCTGGGTTTTTTATGTCTACTAGTTAAAACCCTGTGACCTCTTCTCAAACAACTCACACGGTTTGTTCTTTATAAACACATGGATATGAGCCAGCTGTGGTGGTGCTTGCTTGTCATACCAGAAGCATGGGGTGATGAGGCAGGTAGATTTCAAATTCAAAGCTATACTTAGCAAATTATTGAGGCCGTAAGCAATTTTTATAGACTGTGAGTCAAAATAAAAATAAATACATGAATAAATAAATGAATCTGAACATGTGGATCAGTGGTTAAATATATATAAACTTGAAGATTGTCTCTTGCAGTCTTAATGTATCAGGTTATTTTTCCACATGCTGATATATGTGTTATATATATATATGTCAGAAAGAGAGAAAGATGAAGATTGAGTTTTTTAGTTGTTTCAGCAAAATCTTGTATCGATGATCTCTAGTCTCAGATTCAAGATCTATGTACTAGTGCAAATAAGAGTGGTTTCCAACAATGAACTACATACAAAGCAGGAGTGACAACTAAGGCCTTGTGAAATTGATCACACAAATCAACAGGTAAACCAAGTTTAGATTTAAGATGAAATAAATGGGCAATAAATAAAATCACATGTGCTAAAAAAGGTACAAGGACTGGCTTATTGTGTCAAATTTCATTCATTTAAGAAAACAATGAGGTGTTGAGTGATGGTTCAGTTGAAGAGCAATTGCCCAGCATGTGTGAAGCACTGTGTTTGTTTCTCAACACCACATATAAATAAATATAAATAAAGTTCTATCAACATCTATAAAAACAAAATATTTTTAAAAAAGAAAACTAGGGCAGCAGGAGGGAGGCTTCAAGGAGATTGACCAGCTGCTGCTAGAGTTCAGCCCAGAGAGAAGTGCATTGACACTTATCATTGTATATATGGTTAAAGTAATTTGTGAATAAATATGTGTATATTTTTATTCATGGAAACTATATCACAGTTACATTAAATTACATTAAAATTATTTAACTTTTCTGTTCTCTGGTCTTATAAAAAAAACAGCTTGATATTTAAACTCATTAGCAATTCCCTGAGTCAGCAATGTTCCCATATTCCTCCCCTCAAAAAAAAGTGACTCAATAAGTATAATTTTAAAGTTTCTACTATTCACATTAAAAATGAAAAAAAAAGTCAGGCACAGTGGAGTGCCCCTGATTTCAATATCTTGAATCCTTCCCTCAAATGGGCCTGGAGGTATAGCTCAGCTTGTACAGTGCTTTCCTTCTAAGCATAAGGCCCAGGATTTAATCCCCAGGATCATGAGAGGGGAGGAGGGAGGGGGAGGGAGGACAAAGGAGTTTAATGAAATGTTTGGAATGTTTCTATGGGTCATTTAAATAAAATGGTCTCACATATTAAAAAAAAAAAAAACCTAAATTGTGGACCCATTACAGTGAGTCTCCAGTGTCTGACAAAATAAATCCTCCTATGAGCAGTTCATTTCTAAGTTTCCTCTGGGAAATCAAGTGGGAAATATACCAGCAGCTGAAATTTTGGAAATTCTGTTCTCTCCATTCATGGTATCTTCAATCATGGCCTGAAGCCCCTATGCATAGCTTTGTTCTGGCAACCTGGCATTTCCCCAGATTGTATGCAAATGATTGCTGTGATTATCAGGAGAGAATCCCAAATCCAGGTGTGATTTTGTTTCTTTTCATAAGGTTTTGCTGGTATATAGGTGATTGAGTTGTTTATTATTCCTGAAATTTCTGAGAAGCAGAACCTCAAATTCAGAATGCTGGAACTGATGTTTAGCTTTATATTCGTATCTCAGAATATATCCTATATTTTCATCTTCTTGTTCACATTCCTAATGCTAACTTTATTACTCCATAGTATAATTAACAGTTTCTCCTATTATATTTCAGACAGACACAGTATTGTGTAACTATTTTTCTCCAACACTAGATGGCACTGTTTATGGGATTTTTCTCCATTGTATTTTATATGAGAGGGGAAAAACGAGAAGATCACTTGGCTCTTTTTGTAAAACAAAGCTCATTTCTGCCCCCTCTTTGTCTTCCATAGATACAGATACTTTATTGGAAAGTCATTGAGTGGGGATTCCCCATTGTAGACTTGACAGGATGATGTGTCCTCATGTCACTTTCATACTTTCACTTGGCTCAGGGGTTTCTGAGCTATCCACACCTCTCATGTCTATATACTTTGGAGTGTCTAGCTAATTTGAGTTTCAGTGTCCTCTGTTGCCAAGAGAAAGTGATCTGAAATATGGTGTAAGGGTTAACAAGGCAGTAGTTAGATGCCCAGCAGTTACAAGGAATCTCCTAGTACACCCTTCATTTGAAGAACCTTAATTTCTTCTTTTTTTTTTTTTACTACTGACAATTCTGCTACATAAAAATTTGCATGCAGTTGTTTATTTAATTTACTCATTCTAATACCTTGAAATTACACCCAGAATCAATTTAACCATGTTATATGTTAGTTATGTTTTAAATGTTTCAGAGTTTACACTTTTGTTTAAAAAATGACTCTTTTAAACTTACATTCTCACCAACAGTGTACAAGGGCTTTCTTTTTCCCATATTCGTAGTTTCTTGAGTCTTGGTTATTATTAAATTATTGACAAAATCTGTTCTCTCTCTTTTGGGGGGAAGGATTTTGGGAAATATACTCAGGGACACTCAAACATTGAGGCACATCCCAAGGTCTATTTTGTATTTTCGTTAGAGACATGGTCTCACTTAGTTGCTCAGTTCCTCACTGTTGATCAGGCTGGCTTGGAACTCTCAATTTTCCTGCCTCAGCCTCTGAACTGCTGGAATTATAGGCATGCACCACCATGCCTGGTGATAAAAGCTATTCTAACAGTGGTGCTTTGTATACAATTGTCCAGTGTTTGACTTGTGCATCAAATCCCTGATGAAAGATTGTAGAGTTCAGTCTGTCATGTAGCCAAAGAGAGTGTGTGTTACAAACCTTCTGGGGGATTAATAGGCAAGTATTATTTTTAACACCTTCTTTGCACTATTGCTTGGGATTTTAGCAGCCCATTGAGAAACTTGTACAGCAATGAGAAATGACTGGATTGTTATCTAGGGGAGATTTGCATGTGTTCAGTTAGCTTACTCCCAGTGCTTGAGGATTTAAAATGGCTTTATATTTGGGGTCCTTCAGCCTAAGCCTCTCACCATTCTTTTACCAAGTGTTTTGTTTTATGTGAGACAATTAGTTTCTTTCATTGAAAGGAAGGAGACCCTCAGGGTTATACAAAATAACATACAAGAGGAAGTGAGGGAAAAGGGAAAAATAATATAAGGGGGATAAATGAATTACAGTAGAGGGGGTAGAGAGAGGAGAGGGAAGGGGAGGGGAGGGGAAGGGGGATAGCAGAGGATAGGAAAGGCAGCAGAATACAACAGACACGAGTATGGCAATATGTAAATCAATGGAAGTGTAACTGATGTGATTCTGCAATCTGTATATGGGGTAAAAATGGGAGTTCATAACCCACTTGAATCAAAGTGTGAAATATGATATATCAAGAACTATGTAATGTTTTGAACAACCAACAATAAAAAAAATAAATTAAAAAAAGAGATAGTACATTCAGTGATGAAAATTTTTCCTTCTGAAAATAATTGACAGTCTTATGATTTTTACAGGGGAAAACCCAAGATTGGAGCTCTTTGTTTGCTGAACACTCATAAAGGCAGAAGCCAAGTTCTTTTAGATTTAACTTCTCTCTTCTGATCCCAGGAGTTAAAGCCCATGGAGGCCCTTGCTTGAACATAGACAACTATAACTTTTTCTCTGATCTTAGCACTTATGAATGTGTAGATCCTTTCATAGCACAATGTAAATTAAAACAGAAAGCACAGAAAATTGTTTAGTTAGGGTGTCATATATATGGTCCCAATCTTGCTCTTCTCAGGGTGACACTGGCTGTTGATGTTTCTGTTTCAATTAAGTAGCATACTGTCTAAGGCTGGACTAAGGCCTAAGTCTACCCTACCTTTTTTAAATCATTAAGTGGCAGATATGTTCCCAGTTGTGCACAGATATAAATCTCTCAACAAATAAACACACACACACACACACACACACACACACACACAAATGATGAAAGTGAATTAAGAACAAAGATTTGCTTTACCAAATCTATCCCCCAACAAACTGATTAGCCAAAAAGCAAAGAAAGCACTGAGACTGGTGGTGGTGGTGGTGGTGGCAGCTGCTAAGGCAGATTTGTTGGAGTGGTGGGTTTATTACAGGAGTACTCCTGTTTGGATGGGAAGGCTCCTCAAGCTTATGCTTTTTCCTCTTTCCTCTCTCTACATCCTCCCACCCAACTCCCATAAGTACTGATGGACAAAGGGTGACTAAGGAGAGGAGGGAAATATCTTTGGCTGGTGATATCAGAAAGCTGTTTGAATTCCCAGCTAGGGGGGAGGCGAGAGAGGGACAGAGAAGGTAAAGCTCAGCCTTGGCTGTGCGTGCTGGCGAGCTGCGCTCCATTTCCCCAGGGCACGCGCTAGAGAGGTACCCATCCCAAGCTCATGCCAGCAAGACACCCTCTGCCAGCTCTCACGCTGTGCCCTGAATAGCTGTCCTGAGGCTCCTAGTGTGCTGTGCAGTTGCGGAACCTTCTAGGAGCTCTGTCTCCAGAGGGTGGGTGTGTGCCTGAGCACGTGAGGAGAGTAGCTGGGTGGGAGAAGAGGGAGGGCCCTAAGGGCGGGAGGGAGAGAGAGAGAGGCGGGGGCAAAGAGAGAGAGAGGGGGCGGGAGGGAGAGAGAGAGAGAGAGGGGCGGGATGGAGGGAGGGAGAGAGAGAGAGGCGGGGGCAAAGAGAGAGAGAGAGGGGCGGGAGGAGGCTGGACTCAGAAACAGATGCACCCAAAAGGTGGGAATGAACAAAGCTGTGATCTGAATTATGCTCCCCCAAAAGACATGGCCAGCGCCAGCTCAGGGGTAGAGTGTGTTCCTCATCCATGTGAGGCCTTGTGTTCCAAACTCAGCACCAGGTGGGGGACAAATTTAAAAAAAAAGATGGTTGTACTTCCCCATGTGGCACACCCCCCCCCCCAAGAACCTGTGCATGTGACCTGATCAGATAAGGTCTTTGCAAATGTAACTAGATTGGGCCTAGGCTTTATCCAAGGCTGGTACTGTTATTTAAGAAAGGGAGATTTGAGATGTACCAGATGTGTCTCCCTCAGATCCTCTAGAAGGAATCAAATCTGCTATCACCTACATTTGCACCCTCCTGGCCTCCATACCTGTGAGACAATATATTTTAGTTCATTTAAGTGATCCAGTCTAAGGCAGTTGGTTAATGGCAACCTTAGAAAGCGAATATAACTTATCCAAACAATCCACATCCCAATCCCTGCACCTCTCTCAAGAGTCAGCTTGCAGAGGCAAACAGATGGGTTATGCTGTCTAAGAGAAGGACATTGAACCTGCTCACATCATGGCTGCTGACCTCCTTCTTCAGCCCATAGTAATGAAAAGCAGTCAATGATTCATTCAACCAATGCACCCAGCACCCGCTTTCCAGGGGCAACAAAAGCTTAAAGGTGCCAACAATTCAGATGGTAGCACTAAATTCATTTGAAATACAGAGCACAGCAACTTGGGTGAATTGAGATAGGAAGGACAAGAAGAATGTTCCCAGAACAGCTTCACATGTGGGAAACACACGGAAAAAGACTGCAATGGCCAAGCAAGACACGAACATAGAAAGACTTCATTGACTTTTTCAGATTACGACAAACCCGTTGCAGTGTCTTAACATTTAGGACTTTAAAAGGAAAACGAAGCAATTATAGAAAGTGAGAAGTATGGAAGTAGGGGGAAGGAATGGTGGACCCTCCACCACACACACAAACTAACAACTTCTGCTATAATTCTATTTTTCTGAAATGAAATACATGATCCCTGATCCAGGATCCTTCAGCTGTTTTTTTCAACTTATGACAGTGTGACAGCAACACAGGCTTAGTACTTGGAATTCTACATTTTGACCTTTGCTTGGGAATCCTCTCTTGGGATGCTGGAAATCCACAGAATCACCAGCAGCAAGTGAGATCTTCAGCACCACAGTGTGGTTAGGCAGGGGTGCTCAGTCAGTTAGGCATATTAACTGCATTCTCTGCTCACGATAACTTCAACTTACTCTGGGTTTATCGGGATGTAATCCCACTATAAGTCAAGGAACATCTGTGTACAAAAGCGAAGTCCTATTTTGAGTCTTATATTCTTAAAAATGACTGACCCGTGGATTTTTGGGGCAAGTGGATCCTATCCAGATTAGGGTTAGTATTAGCGTACACATTCTGATTCCCTTTTGAGGACTGTGATGTACCCAGAGGCTTGGGTCCTAGGAATCTAAAGCCTAGTGGGCAGTCTCTTGATATACCTAGCCTAGTTATCTCATTAGATTAGAAGCCAGCTTGTCACAAGTTATGAAGGATTCATTTCTGTTTTCTGTAAAAATATCAGGATGTCTGTATGGCCTGGCCATTAGTTGATGTAAAGCTGATTGGAATGCCTGCCCGTGTCCTGAACTCACCCAGGTCCCGTTTTCCCTGACCAGATAACAACCCTTTCCTAAACCTTAGTGACGCCTCATAAATTCTGGCCTTCCCTGGCCGGACAATGACCCTCTCTGAGTCTCTAAGATCTCCATAAATTCTGATGCCGGGGCCAGCAAAAATGTAAACTTGTGTTATGCTCCTCAGAGTGTTGTTATCTGTAACCCCCCCCCCTTTGTGTAACTTTTTGGGCTATAAAACTGGGCCACAAAGAAGCCTCTGGGCTGTCTTGTTCCCGCTGTTTTGGGAGGGAAAGGCAGCCTGGCCGGTCGAAATAATAAGCTTGCTTTAATTTGATTTTAATTGGAGTCAGTGGTCTTTTCTTGCGTCCTGGTCTAACATCTCTGTCTCAGACCTAGCACCTCTGGGCTTGTGAACCTGAGCCATACACACATTTGCACAAGCACAAAGATCCATATGTTATCAAGTGTGCATGTTTGTTTGTTTGTTTTTAAAGGCAAAACTGTTTACAGTGGTGAAAAAGGTAATCCTGGTTCACCCACAGTGCAAAAAAAAAAAGAGTATAAGTTCTGCATGCTGCACAAGTCAGGTGATGTAAGCCCCAGAAGCAGGAAGTAGCAGGACTTCTTTTGTTTAAAATGAAGCCTATGTGTGACTTCTCCATGTAGATGGAGCCAAGGCAAGGATGCACACCACTTTCAAATAAATAAACAATTGCTTTTTATGTTAGTAAACCATGGGTTTTGACTGAAAAGCTTCCAATAGTTTGGAGGAAGGATGGATCTTGAAGAACAACCTTAATAAGCTGACTTCATTTTTACCAATTTCAGACTGAGTAAAAAGACTTCCAAAGTCACCCAGTGCCTACCTCACCAACCACACTCACCACCTACTGTGTGCAGAGGAAGCAAGGCTGTGGGGGCAACGATGGACCCATCCACCATTTGTGTGTTTCCTTTCATGTATTTACATTGCAACTATTTTTTCTCAGGGATATTTTTGAGATTCCAAAGTGTCTCTCCTTCTAACACACAAACACATGTAAAACACACACAAAAAAAAACCCCACACATATTTCTTCTTTATGGCACTGGGATGAACCAGGGATGTTTATTTTTTATATGAAGATAGAGCCTTGCTAATTCTCCCAGGCTTACCTCAAATCTGCAATCCTCCAGCCTCAGCCTCCTGAGTCACTGGGATTAGCCATGTGCCACCACTATTCCTACCTCCATTTCCTTTTTTTTTTTTTTTTTTTTGTAGTACTGGGTATTAAACGCAGGCCTCATGCATGCTAGGAAAGTGCCCTACCATTAAGTTATATCCTCAGCCCCAGAAGGAATATGATGCCACAAGGCTACTTCCAGAGACAGTTGCATAGGGGAGGCAGAGGACAAAGACCTAAGGCCTCCAGAGCACTCTGACTCAGTCCTAAGTTAAGAGTCAAGTTAAAAAACAAAGATGAAAGAAAAAAAAATCTCATCAATTCCCTGATCAATGGTATCTGTATATGCAATTCATGTGCTCAAACGCAGTGCTTATGGGTAGGTAATGGGGGTAGTGTTAACTGGCACAATCTTTCTGGAAAAGCAATTTTGTAATTATGTGTCAAAAAGTTCTCTGAAGGAAATACACCCACAGGTAGGGAACATAAATGGATATAACTTCTTCAGGGAGTCATCTGGCAACATCTTAATTTTAGTTTAATTCTCCTCGACTCAGCAATTCCTTTGTTAGGAATTTACTTCCTGTATTGCAAGGTATTTCTTGCAGCATTTCTCATATTAACAAACAAGTACACAAATGGACACACACTGTCCATCAGGAAGTTTCTGGTTAAATAAATTAGAGTGCACAAAAGATGAACATTGTATCCTACCAAGACAAGTAGACTGTGTTAGTGTGCTCCTCCACAGAACAACTGCCCAGGAGTTATTTCATAAGAGGGAAAAAGGGGAAGAGAACAGGATGTGTATATAATGTGCTCCCATTTGGGCTCACAGATTAAGACATAAATGTGTACATGGAAATGAAAAATGATACAAGAGAAACAGTTGCTGGTAAACACCTCCTGGAGAATGCACCTGGGAACTCAGGTGGAAGAGAAAACTGTAAACTGTACCCACCTTTGTCCTACAGCTTCTTTTAGATTGACATTAAACATTTAAAACACATCTAAAACTCCTGGGTTGGGCTGGGGATGTGGCTCAAGCGGTAGTGCACTTGCCTGGCATGAGTTCGGCCGGGGTTCGATCCTCAGCACCACATCCAAAGATGTTGTGTCCGCCAAAAACTAAAAAATAAATATTAAAAAAATTCTCTCTCTCTCTCTAAAAAAAATAAAAAAATAAACTCCTGGGTCAAGCTAACTCCTCATGTCACCCTTGTGTCTCTCTCCTGCTTCTGAAGACCCAAAGTTCCTGCAAAAATGTCAAGCTCTCCATGCTGCTCCTTAGGGCCCAGGCAAACCTCTATCCACCACCCATACTCATCAAAGGCCTGCACCTGAACTCATTTATCTTCAAATCCACTTAACCAAACAAGCATCTTTCTGCTATTTTGTAGATATGAAAACCAAGGCTCAGAAATAATTAAGTGGCTCAAGGTGACATACAGCTAAACTAAAAATAAATAAATAAATAAATAAGAACTGAGTTCTTATTTTTTTTTATTAATTTTTTTTAATGTTGGTTGTTCAAAACATTACATAGTTCTTGATATATCATATTTCACATTTTGATTCAAGCGGGTTATGAACCCTTATACAGCTTGCAGAGTCACATCAGTTACACTTCATTGCTTTACATATTGATATACTTATGTCTGTTGTATTCTGCTGCCTTTCCTATCCTCTACTATCCCCCCTCCCCTCCCCTCCCCTCCCCTCTTCTCTCTCTACCCCCACTACTGTAATTCATTCCTCCCCCTTGTACTGTTTTTCCCTTTCCCCTCACTTCCTCTTGTATGTAATTTTGTATAACTGAGTTCTTAGATACTAGTTAAGGAGGACAATAAGACAAGGGACCTAGTCCAGCCCCCCACCCCAGCATGGTACTGGGATTGAACCCAGGGGTGCTCTACCACAGAGCCACATCCCCAGCCCCTTATTTTTAGACAGGTCTCTGTAAATTGATGATCCACCATGTCCTGCTATAATGTATCATAATTATATCATACTGTGGTTTCTTTGGAGCATCACAAACCAGTATCATATCAATAAATGTTTCTGTCCCTCTCCCCGGTAGATTTTAATCATTTTAGGGGCAATATTCTCTCACTGAAGGTACATTCTAAAGCAGGAACTTTTGTTGTTGGGCAGAGTGCTGGGGATTGAACCCAGAACCCTGTATATGCTAAAGATGCGATCTATCAATGAACTACACAAACCCCAGCTCCTAAAAGCAGTCTTTTATTTACTTTTTGTTGTTGTTGTTTTATATGGACACCATACCTTTATTTAATTTATTAATTTTTACTTGCTGTTGAGAACTGAACCCAGTGCCTCACACATGCCAGGTGAGCTCTCTACCACTGAGCCACCACCCCAGCTTCTAAAGCAGACATTCTTAAACAGGGGTTCAGGAAATTAGAAAAAAAAATACTTTCGTAAGAACTGAAAATGGGCATTTCTTTTAATTTGGCATGTGAGGAATAAGTTACAGTGGTATCAGCAGAGCCTGTGACACTGTCACAAACAAACACACACATTTTCACATGGCCTACAGTTGGTCCAATGACTTGACAATTTGGTGGTTACTTCACAGGATGCCGATCTTGTTACTTATTGTATTATATTAATTAATATAGGCCCCTGGGTACAAGCAGGAGGACCAGGACCCAGTTCCAGAAACCTGGAGGATACCCAACCCCATGCCTGCTAAAGTCCCTGATACAAAATGGTGCAGCATTTGCATATAACATGGACATCCCTCTGTATACTTTGAATCCTCCCCAGGTGACTCATAATACCCCTAATACAATGTAAATGTAGGGGAAATCATTGTTCTAAAGTGTGTGGCTTAGGGAGCCAGGACAAGAGACAAAAGCCTGTGCATGGCGGGTACAGATGCAAGTTTCCCCCCAAACCTTCCCCCCCGCCCCAGTTGTTGATAGACCTTTATTTTATTTATTTATATGTGGTTCTGAGAATCAAACCCAGTGCCTCACACATGCAAGGCAAGTGCACTACTGCTGAGCCACAGTCCCAGCCCTTCCCCAAACATTTTTTGACATGTGCTTGGTTGAATCTGCAGATGCAGAGCCCCAGACATGGAGGGCCAGGCGCACATCACGAAGGTCTAGTTTTGGGGAACAGCACTTCCCTATCATCTGTTCTCTTGGCATCCCATGGATCTTCAACATAAAAAAGCATAAAAAGGTTAAACTCCTCTGCTGGAAGGATCTACTGGTTCCCAGAGTGATTTACAGTCCCCAAATAAGCTGCCTTCACTGTATACATCCTGTTTGAGTCTTAAAACAGCAGCAGCTCTGTTTGCCTGTGCAGTAAAAAGTACTCGTGCATCCCCACCACCACTGGCACATCTTGAAGGCATATTTGCCAAGGAGTAAGAGGACTCCGTTGAAGCCAGATTTAAAGTTAGGTAGTCAGTGTAGTTAGGTAAATCGGGTCTAATACCGAGTGAAATCTAAAATGGAGGCCATGCTGGGAATGACTCGGGGAAAACAGGACAACTCATGGAATGTTAATGAAGTTCCGAAAAGGCCCTAGGCCAAAGTCCACCTGGAAGAAGTATTAATGAATAGCCCCCAGCAGATTTGGAGATAGCCCATCACCAAGAAGTGATAATGAAGTCCTTCCTGCTCAGACTACTTCTTTGGCCCACCTGTGTCTACCCCTCGGGCCTTCCAACCTACATTCCATCACTGAAAGAACTATAAAAAGGGGAGACAACTGCACTTCCACGGATTCCACCTTCTGGGTCCCCTTCTTCCTCCGGGAGAAGTCTTTTCTTCTGTCCTTTAATAAATTTCTAATCTCTACTCTGGCCTTGCCTCGGCGTGCTTCTTTGGTGTTATTCTTCAACATCGGGGAGCAAGAACTCGTCACCGGTCAACAGCGGTAACATATTGGAGGTTCCACAGAGATTCTACACCAAGGTAAGTGCACGCACCCCATGTCTGTTTGAGGTGCATCTTTCTCTCTTTCTTTCTGGAGGGTAAGGTGGGCACCCGTCGGCTACTTAAACGCAAGTAGTGCAGCCGCCACTCTACAAGACTCGGGTGAGAGGTTTCTCGGCCTAGGCAGCTCTCAATCACCTGTTCGGTACAGAGCAGGCATATTGGGTTCTGTCAAAGCCGCTTCCAACTTTTCTGTCTGAGGCCCGGAGAGCAATTGGCGTGAGTACACAGTGTCCGGAATCCCGATCTGCCTCGGATGCGTGGAGGTGGAGGAAAGAGTTTGGAACAACTGCGGAATCCCGGTCTGGGCTACTCTCAGGCGTTTCCAAAGGTTCCTCTCTCTTGAGCCCCCTTCCGACAGCCCCCAGGGGTATCTAAGGTGATCGGTAGATGAACGGCATTGAGGGAAAGCCCCAATCACATTTGCCTCCGTATGGGCCATGCAACACTCCCAACCCCACATCCAATCCCTCCTGGATGCTCCCCTTCCTTCATGGGTCAGAGACGTTAGCAATTCAGGTTGTAGGATTGAGAGAAAGGCATAGGATAATTAGTAAGATCTGCCCAGGTTCCCTAAGGTGCATAGGTAACTTTCAATAGTCTGTTTTACCACCCAATGTTTAAAATGTGCTGTGTTCCTTAAGCTACCAAGAGAGGCATTTTTTAGAATCAACTCCTCCGGTAATCTGCTAGTCTACAGAGCAAAGGCGACAAAAGAGCACACAATGGGTTTTTAGTGGTCAGGGAGGAAAGCAGTAAGGCCCTTAAGTCTGAATCCTCCCAGGGTCTCTGGCACAGGGCAAAACTGAGATCCTAGCACTTTGCTAAAGGGGACCAGAAACCCCTTGGCAAAGCCAGGTGAGAGACGGGTTTTTCTGGACCGTTTAGGAGGCTCAAGTATTAGAGAGATCAACAGTTTTCTCCGGCGCAGGCGCCTGAGTTCTGTTTTTCTCTCTCCACACTCAGATGGGAGCCTCACTCTCTAATACGTCAGGTACGCCACTTACCTGCGTATTGAAAAATTGGGATAAATTTGACCCTCAAACACTCAAGAAAAAGCGCCTCATTTTCTTCTGCCGCCAGGTCTGGCCTCAATACAAACTCCCTGATGGAAAAACCTGGCCACCAGAGGGAAGTATCAATTTTAATACTATTTTACAACTTGATAAATTTTGCAAAAAAAAAAAGAAAAATGGTGTGAGGTGCCATATGTACAGGTTTTCTTTGCTCTAAGGGAAAATCCTAAATCATGCCAACAGTGTAAAGTAGACTTAGCTATGATATCTGCCATGAAGAGAAAAAATCTTGGACTCACTGAGAAAAAAGAATCAGAAAATTTGGGCTGATCACAGTACATACACCCTTCCCCCTTCAAGACCTAAGGCAGATAAAAACTGACTCTACTGGAAGGTTAAGAGATATGCAGATTGCCTAGGATTGGATCTATCCAAAGGAGCTAATCTTGCAAGTGAAAGGGAAACTGAGGAATTCCCAGCAGCTGCCAGAGCCTTTTTCGCTTTGGGGAAATTTCCTCATTCTTTCTCTACACTGTAAGGATTACTCCACCCAAATGCAGTAAAGTCAGTCACACTGAGACCCTTGATTTTACACTTATAATTGCCCCTATGTGAGAACATCTGGTCCACTCATGGGAAATCTAAGGTGCCACTGATAGGAGTCATAATTAAATGGAAGTTCAAAACCTAGAGAGGTATTTTCTTATCTGGTCTATTTTAAAGGTTATTATAGATTGTTTCTTGGGGATAATCTAGGCTAAATGTGTGTCTAAATGATATTTCATCTGGTATCTAAATGAGTTTGACATTGCATAATCTTACAGTTAAAAGTTAGGGTTAGGTAACTGTTTAGTTTGTGACATCAGATAATTCATGCCAGAGAACTTAAATACTTAGGATGGAAAATTAAAAAAAAAAACTCTACTTCCAAGTTAGCAAGTAACTCCCAATCATTCAGTTTTATTTTTTTTTCATCAATTTTTGAACTGGGTAGCCTAAGGAGATTTCACTAGGTATACAGTGCATTGATTTAGGCAAGGATAGTAAATTATGATTTGGTATCTGTTTCTCTCCGTGTATAAGATTTAGGAAAAAAGTGTTGAATTAAAACGTTGATCTGGCTTATTGAAATGACATTAATTAGCAACAGCCTTGGAAATTTTCAAAACTTAATTTAGATATACATGGTAATGTGGATTTTTTCCAGGTGATTTAATGTAACTTAATACTACTTTAGGAACTTCAGAAAGAAAGTAGCTTAATGATCCTGAAGGAACTTCTTCTGATAGTGGCTTTTATATTATCAAGAAGGATCCTATTTTCAGTTGTGTGAGCAAGTTTTTCTAGCATAGGAAAATAAATTATGACTTATGGTTAAAGTACCTCAGGCATATGATTTCTGGTCAGAATTCCAGTTTCCCCAGGTCCTTTCAGACCTCAGCCAGGACTTAAGTTGGTATGCAAACAAAAGCAGCTTGGAGCTCAGGCCCAAAAAAAAAAAAAAAGGGGGTAAAAGTGTCTTTTACCTGAACTCAAACTAGACCAAATCAAGAAGTAAATTGTATGGCATTTACTAATTACTGGCCGGTCAATTTTTTCTAGGACTTTTGCCTTTTCTTAGATTCTATGTTTTTTTGAGCTCATGATTTTGTTCCTACAGACAAGTTAATGTTTTTCTGATAAGTTCTATTTTTGATCAACTGGATTTTTTTTAAAAAAAACATTGCAATGAGATTTCACCTGAGAAAGCTGCAAGGCCTTCACCATTGTGTTATGTGTTACACTTGTGTCACGTGTTGTATGTCGGTATGTCTGTGTGTATGTCCATATATCATGCAGTGATTGACAGACAAATGACAGATGAGGAGCGCTCATGAAAAATTAAAAATGGATCCAAATATCTTTGATTCACATGATTCAAATGGCTCAATTTAAATTTGGTAAACAGATGAAAGTAAGGAGGTCTTAAATTAAGCTTATAAGTTTTTCTAGGTGTTCAGAAAGACCCTAATAAGATGTTGATGTCTATGAAGTAATCTGCTTAGATTCAAAAGTTTACAGGTATTGTTTCAAAATGTGAACAGAAGGAGGTTAATAGATAAAAGAGAAACTAGAAGGTTCTAGGTATGGATTTAATAGAGGGAAAGTGTGTTTCTGGATAAGAGTCTATATGATTAAGCAATTAAGAGGGTTTAAGTAAGTGATAAGGAAAGGTCTGTGCAAGTTGGTTATAAGTGTAAGTTTTTGAGCAAGTAATCTTAAAGAAATTAAACAGCTGGTTAAACAAGTGCTGTTGTTTTAGAGAATTGTGCTATGTTATTTCTTTAAAAGCTAAACTTGGTTAATATAAAAACATCAATGTAATTGGTGCCATTTTTGTGTTCATATATTCCAGGTACACAAGTCTGTAAGGTAGAAGCTTTAGAAAGAGCATTATATCAAACTGGTGTTCTAAAATTTTATGGTAATTTTAGGCTTAAAAAAACGTGTTGGAAGTTTATTTATATCATTTGTGTTCTATAACTGAACTTGTTATCAATAAGTTATGTAAAGTTCCATGTTACTTTTTACACTGAGATACAATTTAAATGTATTTTTAAGTTAATGAGAGCCTAATCTATGTAAAAGTTTTATTGCAAAACACAAAAGTACTTTGCTACTTTTCTACAAAGGGTTAAAAGCTTTCAGCCTTTCTTTAATTCTTGTTTTAGATGTGATATTATGTTGTGTTTGCTCAAGTTCACAACAATTTATGTAGGCTTTGTAAAATGATGTCCAAAAAGCAAAGATCAGCTTCAGAGCTATAGCATTTAAGACTTATGATGAGCCCTGCCTTACTTGAGATAAGGCTCTATGTCCCATTTCATGTGAAAGTGACTATGAAAGAAGTAGACTAGATTTCAGTGCATTTAAGGTTGTGTCCAAAAGTTGGTTTTTGTCACGATTGCCAGGACCTCAAACAGGGGATTATAATGTATAACTTTGCCAAAATTCAAGGTAGCTATTACGTAAACTAAATATGTTTTTATCCTAGTTAGTTTTGTTTTGTAATTTGCTTTTAGATGGTCTAAGGATTGCCTGTTAATGTTTTAAAGAGGTACTCCTTTAAGAACTCACAACCTGGGTTAACTTAAGATAAGGAGTTATCACCTACAGGATAGAGAGATAGGTACTAAAGCCCAGTACTTAGTATAAGGCTGCTGAAACTTATTTGCTAGATGTTTAAGATTAAGTTTTAAAATTAAAGTTAAATTAAAGGGCCAAGAAAACCAATATTTGGCTCTTGCCCTCTGAGTCAGTCTGAATCAGGGATAGGGTACTTCTCCAAAGAGCTCTGCAACTCTAGGCCACATAACCTCCCGATCAGGGAGATTAATGAGACCAGTGGAGGACAGAAAGCCAATCAGTGCATTTGCTGTAAAGAGGAGGTTCATCAAAGAGGGAGACATCCCTGATGCTTCTGAGGGAAGCCACATGGTCAAGCAAGGCCTGGACCCATCCTAGCGCAAATGGCACTAGCAGAACTGAGAAGCTGCTGTGAAGTTCCCGAGGACTCCCAGGAGAGACTCAGCTGACTATTAACAATAGATGGAAACAAAGTCAGTTTGACTTACTTCATCTTAAACACTTAGCAAAGACAGTTAAAGAGCCAAAACACAGCTATTCCTGGACATTTTAAATGATAATAATAGTTAAATGTAACTTCCAAGAATAAGTAGACTGGAGGCTACAAAAGAGATTCTTAGACAGAAATGCCTGATAACTGTCAAAGGGACTGTTAGAGTAGTTTTAGTTTAAGGCCTTTGTTTCTAACCTACGCAGGTAGGCTTGATGTTTGCTATTATGGTTATCCAGCCCTAAGTAGTAAAATTAAAGATTTCTCTATTAGACACAGAGGTCATACTAGTAAAAGGATTTTGCAAGATCAGATGATATTAAATTATTAAACTGTACCTTAAGGAAAAGGACATCTGTAACCCTAAAAGTTAAATGTTGTGTTTACATCGCTGACATTTCTGGTAATGTGACAAATATCCTTAAAGATTTACATGCTCAGATAGAAGCCATGTCCTCAGCAACTTTGTCATGGAATCAATATCTTAGCTTCTGGTTCTTGGTACTTCCTGGTGGTAAACATTGTTAGTATTTGCCTTTGCCATCATACTCATTGGCATATTCCTGTGCTATGGCATTTATTGCTGCATCAATATGGTTCCAGTACTAATGAATTCTTGTTTCTTTTATAGACCACCCATCACTCACATGGCCCTCCAGCCTATCATGGACCACTCGATAGACCCGATTTTTAAAAGGGGACTCCAAACTGCTTGCCCCAACATCGCCCCTTTTGTCAGCCTGAAGAAGCCAGAAAGATCTTCGCCCCCATTCCTTACAGCAGTAAGGAGCTTCCCAAATTAGAGGGGGGAATGAAGCCAGATTTAAAGTTAGGTAGTCAGTGTAGTTAGGTAAATCGGGTCTAATACCGAGTGAAATCTAAAATGGAGGCCATGCTGGGAATGACTCGGGGAAAACAGGACAACTCATGGAATGTTAATGAAGTTCCGAAAAGGCCCTAGGCCAAAGTCCACCTGGAAGAAGTATTAATGAATAGCCCCCAGCAGATTTGGAGATAGCCCATCACCAAGAAGTGATAATGAAGTCCTTCCTGCTCAGACTACTTCTTTGGCCCACCTGTGTCTACCCCTCGGGCCTTCCAACCTACATTCCATCACTGAAAGAACTATAAAAAGGGGAGACAACTGCACTTCCACGGATTCCACCTTCTGGGTCCCCTTCTTCCTCCGGGAGAAGTCTTTTCTTCTGTCCTTTAATAAATTTCTAATCTCTACTCTGGCCTTGCCTCGGCGTGCTTCTTTGGTGTTATTCTTCAACATCGGGGAGCAAGAACTCGTCACCGGTCAACAGCGGTAACACCGTTAGGAACAATGGCTGGGTATGCTTAAGTTAACCTGGAAAGAAAAAAGCAAAGTTCAGAGAATTACACAGCAACTCCTTCCTTCCATCCCTCTGCCCCACCCCTACCCCAATTGTAAGAATGTTATCTCTTGGCATCTAGTTATCCAATAAGTTGGAAGAATGCAGTAAATCCAGCAGGAGTCTTAGATTCAATTACAGTCAAATGGATAGAGAATACTCCAGGTATTGTGCAGGAAGAAAGTTAATCTGCTAGAGGCCAATCAAATTCTGGAGACACCAAAACACTTAAAAATTAAAACCTGTGTATCTTGAGGGAAGCATTATGATTCGGGCTTATCTGCTTTCTCATTCCTATATTAGAAGAATGACTATGTGCAGATTATCTAAGGCACACAACATCTCCTACCCACCCCCACCACCCAGATAAGGGCTTACCAAAAAAAAAAGGAAATTAGATCCCCAAGTGTTGACCAATGGCAAGGGCCCTGTTAACCAGTTTAATTTTAAAACGTGTAGATGGCAAATTAGACCCCACATTAACTTTCTACTTAATTAAACATTTTAAAAAGTTTCAAGGAGCCTTGGATCAATGTCCAGGGAGGCTCTATGAAAAAGGAAGAGTAAGAAGATCAAAAAAGACTGCTAAGGTGTGTGATCTATCTGGCCATGGGGTTAAAGATGTGGCCCATATTGAAATTTGAAAACTCCAGAGGGCAAGGGGCTTTGTTCCCTCCTGAGGATCCCTCCCTGAACAAAGCCTGACAAGAGAGTGAAAAAAAATTTTTTTTAATGGCATGACTAGTGATGCAGTGCTTATCTGGACTTAGAGGCCTTTAAACATATCTAGAATTTTTATTTTTAAATAATCCAAAGTATAATAGGTTAAAAGTGCTAAGGAAGGGAACTAATTTCTTGAATTCTTCCCCCTATCACTTTTTCCAAGGCAGTAAGCCTCAAAGGAACTAAGTGCCAACATCATTTTCAACTTGCTTCCCTAGAACCTCTTCATCTAAATCCTGGAAGGGCATATTCAAAAAATTGAAAGGGTGATTACCAAACCCAACCAGCTTCAAACACTAGACATGTCTTTTTCATCTGGGAAACAAGGAAGATAACCCCATCCCACTACCAACTGCTCAAAGACCACCACAAGGGCAAGGCTGAAAAAAAACAAGCAGGCCAGGCACCATGGGCAAAGTCATCCCAAGCTGAAGCCACAACTGGTTGTGAGAACTAAAGATCATGTACCTGAGGTCCAGAGTGGGTCAATCACAGAGCAGGCTATTTTCTCTGCAGAATTATTTCAGTGAGCAGCACAACACCATCCTGACACAATAGTAAACCTAAAAACATTTTCTTTTTAACAAAATTATTGTTCACATTCCTAACACACTTCTACAATGCAAATAATCTAACTATCATCTTATCACTGTTGTAATAAGGAACCCAAAAACTCAGGGGGAAAAAATGAATTTAGCCTCCTGCTCACACTACTGAAGCTCATGCAACCAGACAGGAACACATCCCCTGCTCTAATGCCTTAAAAAAACACCACCAACACTTCACATTTCAAAAGAGGAAAAGCTAACCATCTCCAGCCTCCCAAAATGGTTCCCAGCCCCTACCTAAAAGGAAACTCACTAACTGAAGGAGCCACACAAGTGTAACTGACTTGAATCCAAGAGTGTAGGGTCTGGTTCTTACAGTTGAGGAACGTATTTAACAATGCAATTTATTTTTAATAAATAAAAAGGGATTGTGGGCAAATTGCAGTCCCCTCTTCTTTGGGGGGGGGAGCGGGACTCAGATGAATTAGATGAATTGGCCTGAAACCTCACTAAAGCCAGTGTAGGTCATTTTAGGAAGTTACTTGAAACTTGAGAATCTTAATCCTAGATGGTTGTAATCCAGTTTAGCACAAAGGGCATTTGAAACTCTTTTGAGAAAATGCTAATTTTCCCTAAGTAGTGTAAGCTCCCTTCCCGACCACCTGCAGATTTTTTGACCTGCTAATTATTACCTTGACTTCTTTTTCCTCCCCACCCCAACTGCATTCTCGAAGAGCATGGCAAAATAAAGCCAGCGGGGTTGCTGTGCCCCGGCTGCCCTGGTCCCCTGGGGCCAGCACCCCTCAGGTTACCGCAGTTATTTTTAGGGAGTCAGAAATCAAAGTTGGCTGGAGGTCAGACCCCGAAAGGTTAGGGCGAAGATCGGCAGGCGGCGTAGCCTCAGGGAAAAGGCGAAAACCAACAGAAGAAAAAGAAAAATAAAACATGAAAGGAGAAATAGTTTTCTTCTCCACCAACTCTCAGGGCGCTCCAGCCCCCTCCACAGCGCGGGTGGCCAGCACCCCAACCCCTGTGGGTGGGCAGAGGTCGCGCCCCGCCCCTCACTTGGCCTGGGAGGGGCGCGTGCAACAGATCGCCCTCCTCCAGGGGGTCTTTCATGGGTGCGCCCCTCCTCCACCCTCCTACAAAATCCCCCAAGGGGTGGTGGACAGGGTGGAGAGCCTTGAGGTCTCTTTCTTTTAAAACCAGCGCCGAAGAGAGAGGGGGAACCGAAGTTACCGCGGGGGGGGGGGGGGGGGTTACTAGTTAAAGGAGTGGAACCAATTAAGAAAGAAGCTGAGGACTAGGAGAGGAAACCCTTTTAGGAGTGAGGGAGACAGCAGAGAGTGGGGGTCAATTTTACAATAAGAGGGGAAAGAGCTGGGGGTGAAACATACAAGAGAAGAGAAAAAAAAGTGTAAAATCTGCAAAGACGGAGGTGGGGGTGATGAGGCTGCCTCCCTTCCCTTAGAGGGAGTCCCCAGAACCCGGTTCCAGAATCCACACTAGAAGCCGCAGCACCCCGCACGCAGCCCGCGCCTTCGAGGGTCCCGAGAAGGTCCTGGAAACTCCAGAGCCCCGACGGGCGCTCCAGCCCCACTCACCCGGCTCCCCCGCTGCCAGCGCCGCTGGGGCCGCATTTTCGAACTCTGGAGTCGACTGCTGCCCGGGCTGCTCGCCCTGGTCCTCCTCCGAGTTGATGTGCTGGAGTCTCACCTGCTTGCGTCTCTACATGGTGCGAGCATCAGGGCGCCAGGAGAGCCTGGTTATTGGCCCTCTCCGCCACAAATTCCTGGAGTTGGGAAATTTACCCCCTTCTGGCCAGAACAGGGGGCGGGACGCGGAGGTGGCGGAGGCTTGCAGAGTGGGCCCAGCGCCTGTCCACTTCCACCCTCGTCTTAGGGGCTTGCAATGCATGTTGTAATATGTTGACTTCCTCTGCCGCCAGTGTTTCTCAAGGGACCTCCATCTGCATTTGTTTATGGCTGTCTCTCAGTGACATTTCCTCCTTTACCTGATCCTTGGAGATAATTTGCTTCTCATTTCAGCTTGAGCAGCCAGAGAGATAATGCCAGCTGCTCAACCCCCTACCCGGGGTCTGGGCCACCACAGCATCGTCCTGCCCTGGAGGACACTCTGCCTAAGTTCTCTGACAGCTGACCTTGACCTCGGTCACCATGTACATCTGGAGTGTCTACCCCCAAAACAAAGCTCATGTGTTGAAGGCTCAGTCCTGGGGTGACCCTACTGGGAGGTGGTGGGACCATAGGAGGAGCAGCCCAGGGGGATGGGCAGATGATGGGCAGATGATGGGCAGACGGATAGATGGATCCAGGAGAGAGAAAAGATAGGGAAATGGTGGATGGATGGATAGATGATTGACAGATGGCAGAGTTCATGGACAGATGGAAGGACAGATGGGTGGGTGGACAGATGGGTGGGTGGATGGGTGGATGGGTGGACAGATAGCTGGATCTGGTGGATGGACAGACATAGAGGTAGATGATTGATGGGTACCTAAATGTTTGCTTTCCCTGGAGACCCCTCAGCACCCAGGTAAACATGTAATACAGGAATCAATGCAGATGCAGAACGGTCACTAGAGGTGGTAGATGGACACACAGGCAGGTGGACGGTCCAGACATTGGTCACTGACCCACAGATACCCCAGGTTGGGCCTTCCTGGGGAATCCTAAGGCGGATACACTCCCAGAAACAGAAATGCATATTTTACATACACAGCCACATACACATGCATGTACCCGCACACATAAACACGGATGCGTCTTCGGGTGTGTGCGTGGGCAAACACACATATGCATGTGTTCAACCTTGCATAACCGTGGGGCCTGGCAGGTCTCATGGGCTGCTGTATGAGGGGGTCTGGGGCACTCAGGAGGGAGCGCGGATGTCAAAGAGGAAGATCAAGAGGTGCGACAGGACCCCAGCTCAGGCTGCCAGCAGCCACCGCAGGACAGGGACACATGATGGTGGCCACGGTGACCCAAGCACACAGGCGCACTCGCAGGGCACAGGTGACCTGGACCCAGGACCACTGGGGTGGAGGAGGGGACCACGGGGACATGACACTGTGCGCTCAGGCAGGAGCGCGGGTCCAACCTCTAAGGTGGTCCCAGTGGTGCTGTGGCCGCTGCTGCCCCTGCGCCTCTGGACCCCGAAGGTCTTGCACGAGGTCACCCCAGGGAGACTCGCGGGGGAGGCGGCGTGTGCTGAGACTCCGCAGAGGCCGACCCAATCTCAGGCGGCTCCACCTGACGTGTGCCCCAGCATCTGGCCTTGAGGAGAGCGGCCTCCAGCTCTGGAGGGTCTCAGAGGCCAGCGCGAGCTCCTGCGAGGGGGGTGCACTGGTGGCCACATCGTCCTGCGAGACCAGAAGCCCCCTCGCGTCTCTCTGTGGCCTGTTGGTCTGGGTACATGATGGGGATGTCACCGGTCGTGTAGGTACAACATGGTGCAGGGACACAGGACAGCATGTGGGTTCCTCTTGAGGAAACGGCATGGGGGGGGGTTCTGGTGTCACCCCACACCTGTCTGGTCACTGCTCATGGGCCCAGGGGATGGCAGCCCAGAGCACCTCCCTAGGTCTGAGACCTGCTATTTGCAAGAACTTGGGAGATGAGAAGAGAGGTTCTGACTGGCCAGCTGTGAGGCACGGATTCTGGAGACAGTTTTGCTTATATTCCATAATATTTTGTCTTTTAAATTCTCATTAAAAATGACCTATGAATCCTTGTTCTTGTTCAGAAACTCACTGAGTGTTCTTGTGACCACTTCCCCACATAGCATTCATCCCTGCTCCCCTCTTCCCACTCTCTTATGTAGAGAAGTTTCTAAGTTCCAAACCCAAATGCTAGTCTAAGACTTATTGTTAAAGCACGGTGGACTTATCAAAGCAACTTTTCAATCAAGTGAGTTTCCTTTTACAAAGGAATCTTCTCCTAAAATTATTAAAAATATTCCTACATACTACAGAATGTTTAAGGTTCTATTTCATGAGGCCCTTAGAATTTTTCTAGCAGAAAGTAATTGCTCCCTTTAGTAACTAGACAGTAGTTATTTGTGTAAGTGACAGAGCCCTTTATTTTGCCCTATACTCTTCTAGGGCAGAGGACATTTCCATTCACACACACCTATTGCAGTCCATCTGACTGTGGGCCAGAAGGCATTCAACAAGTTTCTATTAAGTTGAACGAATGCAGTGAAAGTCTACATTTTAAGTGTATTTGGCCATAAATGGTTACAAAATAATCATAGCACAAGAATGGATCTCAGTAGTCAGGAAAATCTACTTAAAATTCTATGTAAGATAGGTGCAGTGGCACGTGCCTGTAACCCCAGTGGCTCGGGAGGCTGAGTCAGGAGGATCATGAGTTCAAAGCCAGCCTCAGCAATGGTGAAGTGCTAAGCAACTCAGTGAAACCCTGTCTCTAAATAAAATACAAAATCGGGCTGGGAATGTGATTCAGTGGTTGAGTGCCCCTGAGTTCAATCCCTGGTACCAAAAACAATAACAAAGTATATGTATTATGTTAAGTGAAGCTAGTCAATCTTTAAAAAACAAATACCAAATGACTCCTTTGATATAAGGGGTGTAAACAAGGACAGGGTAGGGACGAAGAGCTTGAGAAGAATATTTACAGTAAACAGGGATGAGAGGTGGGAGGGAAAGGGAGTGAGAAGGGAAATTGCATGGAAATGGAAGGCGATCCTCAGGGTTATACAAAATGTCATATAAGAGGAAAGGAGGGGTAAGACAAGAGAATACAAATGGAAGAAATGATTTACAGTAGAAGGGGTAGAGAGAGAAAAGGGGAGGGGAGGGGAGGGGAGGGGAGGGGAGGGGGGATAGTAGAGAATAGGACAGATAGCAGAATACATCAGACACTAGAAAGGCAATATGTCAATCAATGGAAGGGTAACTGATGTGATACAGCAATTTGTATACGGGGTAAAAGCAGGAGTTCATAATCCACTTGAATCAAACCGTGTAATATGATGTATTAAGAACTATGTAATGTTATGAACGACCAATAAAAAAAAAAAACAAAAACAAAGTATATGTAAGTAATTTTCTACCCTAGATGTAGGTTAGCTATCTGGGGAGTTTTAAAAAATCATATATCTAGGCCTCATCCAGATCAAGAGAAACAGAATCTCTGAAGGTAAAGTTCAGGCATCAATATTATTTTCAAAACTCCAGGTGATTTTACTAGACAGGCAAGGTTGAAAACCTCAAATCTGGAGATTTGGACCCATATTTTTTTCTCTGGGTCTAATCCATGATAGAGGAGAAAGAACAGAATACTACGGGAAAGAGCCATGGATTTTTGTTTTATTTTTCCATTTGTACATGTTTCAGTGTTTGCACGGTGCTTTTACACACATGTGCACACTTGTGCACATCCTTTACTTGCCACATAGTCAGACCATTGATCTTCAGTAATGTGTTCAATTTATGACCGTGAAGAACAAGATGCCTCCAGAAGCTCTGTACCAATAAACTTGCAGTTGCTGGATCAAGTTATTTCTTCTCCAGAATCACAGCTCCACTTTAATGGCTTTGGATTCTGATTTCACCAAAAAGTCAGTAACTGTGGTACTTTCTTGGTATAGAAAGATAAAGAACTTGCTGACACCAAATTATCCAGCCTTCCACACCTCCTCCCCTGCCACACACTAGTCTGAACTGACCATGCAGAGGAAAATGAAGGGAATGGTTTCTCCCTGGTTTAGATACTTTCCACTTGAAGTTCTTCCAGGAATTGTGAAGTGGAATTCCTTTTAGTATATGTGACTGTAAAGAGATGGATTCTTGAAATGGAGACTTTGAAAAATAAGGATGAGCATATACAGAAGGAATATGTGCTCCTGAGAATCAGCAGATTGGAATCTTTGACCTTGCTCTGCCCCTTCACCAGCCATGTAAGCTGGGCAAGTTCCCCTCATTTCTTTCAGCCTTGATCTTTTCCTCTGCAAGAGGAGTATCTTAGTCTCTCTCTCTGTGTATGTATGTGTGTATGTGTGTGTGTGTGTGTGTGTGTGTGTGTGTGTGTGTGTTATGATAACAGAGTGCCTAAGACTGGGCAATTTAACAGAAATTTATTTTTCATAGTTCTGCAGGCTGGGGAGTTTAAGATCATGGTGTCAGCAGGTTCAGCTCTCTAGTGAGGGCTGTTTTCTGCTTCCAAGATGGTACTTTGATGCTGCATCCTCTGGAGCGAAGGAACATTGTGTCTTAAAGTGGTAAAAAGGACAGAGGGTGAAAAGGGGCCAAGCTCTCTCTGTCAAGTCCTTTTATAATGGTGCTAATCTATTTATGAAGGCAGAGTCCTCATGACTTAAACACTTCCCAAAAGGCCCCACTTCAAACACTGTTGTATTGGGGATTATACAAATTTGTAGGGACAGTCAACTATGGTTGGTTCTTATGGATTGGATATAAGGTCTCTCCCCCAAGGCTCTGTGTTTCTATAGGAAAATGACTGAATTGTGAAAGGTGTATCCTAGTTTGAATGGCCTGGGTGGTAAATATAGGCAGGTGGGCCATGACTGAGAAGGTAGGTCACTGGGGCCTCCTCTGGAAGGATTAACCTTTCCTGTGGCTCCTTCCCCTTCTCCATGCTTTCTGACCTAGCCATGAACTGAGCAGCTTTCCTCCATTGGGCCCTCCCCCCTTGATGGGACCAAAACAATGGAGTTGTCCAACTATGGAAAGAAACATCTGAAACTGTTAGCCCCAGGTAAACTTTTCCTCTTTAAGTTGTTCTTGTCAAGTAGTTCAGTCACAATAACATAAAAGTGGGCAGGGGATGTGGCTCAAGTGGTAGCAGCTCACCTGGCATGCATTCGGCCCAGGTTTGATCCTCAGCACCACATAAAAACAAAGGTGATGTGCCGCTGAAAACAAAACAAAAAAAAAAATTAAAAAATTCTCTCTCTCTCTCTCTCTAAAAAATAAAAAACAAACAATAGCATAAAAGCTGACTAAAACAGTGGTGCATAGCTGTAATCCCTATGTTTTAGGAGTTTGAGGCAGGAAGATTGCGATTCCAAGCCTCCTCAGCACCTTAGCAAGATTCTCAGTAACTTAGTGAGACCCTATCTTATAATAAAATTTAAAAAGAACTAGGGATGTAGCTCAGTGATTAAGTGTCCCTGGATTCAATCCCTAGTACCAATTATGAAATTAACTAATTAATCAATTGGGGGATACATTTAAGCCATAGCAAAGTGATTGATGAATTTGATGATCTTCAGGTTCCCCTCAGTTCTAAATACTCAATAAAGTCTTGAAATAGTACAGGAGGAATCTTCTGAGTCTCTGAACCATTTCTAAGATGCTAATTCTTCCCCAAAGCCCCTGAATGCACATGTGCTCAGATAGTGTATTGAAATGAGCACAAGGTAAGAGAGAATAAGCTCAGACTTCATCCTGCTTTGAATTGGCTCTATATTCTTAAAAAAGTCACATTCCCTCTCTAAGCCTTAGTCTTATCAGCTGGGAGTCATCTCTATTGCTCCTTTCAACTCTGCTAAGGGATATTAAATTCCCAAGTGGCTGAGGACTCATGTCACAATGAATATGAAATCTCAACTTATGACAACATTCAAAACAGGAAGAAGAGATCAGAATTAAAGAACAAGAAAACACCTGTTGTCTAGGACAGAGTAGTGAACCCAGCTTGAATACAAGAAGGATCAAGGAAGAAGGGAAGAGAAAGAAGAAAGAGGAAACTAATCCACAAATAAGGTTTAAAATTTGAATCTCTTTTATCCAATCAAGAGAAAATGTCTATAAGTGACTTTGAATTTAAATATGGAAATTATATCACATTTTAGAAAGTGTGCTTGAACTTTTCAAATGAACAGGCAGTTGTTTGCAATATCCATTTCTTTTGTGGTTTTAGAAAAGACAACCTTTTCTGTAAATTGATGTGGCTTTTTTTGAGACAAGAACTAACTAGGTAAATAAGGCCATATTTGCAAATTCTTCCTGTTAGTCACCATGTCTGAAAGTCTTAGGTCTCATTTTTTATTTCAGTTCTTTTCCACTTGGTATTTTAAATAACTGTTTGAAGGATTTTCTCTTTGAGATGCATGCTCTTCAGTGTTAATACTCAAAGTCCCTTCTAATCTGACTTCAGCTAGGGTTTCAGACTTCTCCTCCCTGCTCTCCTGCAGGTACCCCAGGGCCTGGGGTACTGAACTAACCATTCTATTTCCCACCGTCACCTTGCCTTTCCTATCTTTCACCTAGCCCTGAGTTTGTCTTCTCTTGAACTTGCTTCTACATAAGACTCAACTCCACTTCCATCTCCTTGAATTTTTTTCTAATTTCCTAAGTTAGAAACACCTCCAAGACCCTGTCTTAAAATGCATGTCCTACATTATTTCACTGCCTTGGTTCCTTTCTAAGACCCAGATATAACCTTGTCCTTGGATTCTACTTCTCATTCCTCTTTGTTGCTTAAACTGGCTCCAGAAATCCCAACTGCATTACTGCTAAGTGCGGTAGGTTGGCCCAGCACTTGGTTCTCACACAAAGACGAGGGTCTCTGGAGGCTGGCTGCCCCAGGGACGCGGCCTGTCGGCGGCCTGCCCAGACCGCCGGCCTGAGGGACCCTCCTGGCAGGAGGCCGGTGGAGCGGTGAGCAGCGTGGGGCAGGGGTCTCTGGTGCACAGGAGGGTAGTGGGCGTGTGGGAGCCACCCAGTGCCCCGCCCGGGGAGGTGCAGGGGTGGGGGCTGGCATGCGTGGGTGCGGGCAGCGGCCCGGCCCAGAGGCGCTAGGGAGGCGGGGGGCGACGCGAGAAAGGGGAGCCCGGGTGGCTGTTCCGGCTCATTGTTACCTCCTTGGCCCTGCGGACTAGACTGTCTGAAGTGGGCTGCGCTGCTCGGGTCCTTGGCTCCCAATCGCCCTGGCTGCCCTGGCGGCCCTATTCGGTCAGCGGCCCGATGCCAGTCCCAGCCTGGCAGACAAAGGCGGAGTCGCCAGGATTTGTCCCCAATTGAAAGGTGACAGTTTCTAGTCTGAAAGTAACTTTTCTGATTTGACTCCTCTGTCTCTGCTACTCCAGTGAAACCAGTGTGTCAGATGATGTTTGCCCACTCAAAAAGTACTGCAGTTTTGAGTTCTGTGATTCCCCCCTCCACCGCCCCCGCCCCCGCCCCAGGCATGTTTCGGTCACTAGGAGAAGGTCTGTAGCCAATGTTCAAGTTTTAATATACTTAACGGATGGTATCAACCTTTGTGAAATTTGAGGAGAAATTATTTTCAGAGGATACAGTGCAGATCTAGGCATATTCATCCTTTCATGCGAAAATATTTTAGTCAATGACAGCAGAGAGAAGTTTCTTGATTAGAAGGGGCCAACTCAGATTCCCTGCTAACAGATGCATCAGTTTTTTTTCCCCCCTTGGCACACTACCCCTCCATGTCTTTGGACATATTAGCTGTCCGAGTTGCTTTAAGTTGAAATAGTGTATGGGGTGTTTGTCTAGTGATTTCAAAGTGCTAGTGGTTTCAAGTTTAGAACTTTAAATTATGAAATTGTGTATATTTATTTAAAAAATGAAAAAAATGTGGGAAAAGATTACTCATGTAAATACCAAAAAAACACACCCTGTGGCTGAAGGCATCTTTGCTTGATTTATGGTTGGGTTGTCCTGGTGTTTGTGCAAGAGAGTGAATGAGAGTATGAGAGAGAGAGAGAGAGAGAGAGAGAGAGAGAGAGAGAGAGAGATGCACACACTAAGCTACTGATTTTTAAATTTTACTAGTTATATCACTCTAAAATATGATACTTAATGATAATTCTTAAATATTGCACATATGATTAAATAAAAATTGTTTTGGAATGTATATTTTTATAGCCTTGTAAATAACCACCTATGCAGAAAGTAGAGGGAAAACAAAGGAAAAACAGTGTAATTTCCACTTCACTTGGAAGAATATGCTGACAAGAAAGTTTTATGGATTATATATTCTTTAGATTTCAGGCATAGTTTGGAATTAGCTATTTTTAAATAAATACAAATCATCTTTAAATGTATTTACAGAGTAAAATCATGTTCTGGGATTTGGGAGAAATATGTGATGGAAAAGAACTTTTTTTAGTAGAACAGGAATAGCAGTGATTTTACAGCTGGAAACATGCTTTCTTCTAAAATATTTTGCATTGAAAAGTGAAATAAGGGTTTCCCATTGAGTATTGAGTAGTTTTGAGTGCGGGTACTCTGGAAAACAAAAAAGTAATTCAACCATATATTTAGCTGCTCAATGCTTTTATCATTACCTACTTTTATATTCCTCTTGTAAAATTTTTGGACCTTTGAATTATTTAATATGCAAAGTGAAAAGAGGCCTTTGAGACAACCATTTAGATGTAGGTTGATAATGAAGCTGATGCAATACTTTTTGAAATGAGAAGAATTTACAAGATGAAAGTTGTGGATTTGAATTAACAGGTGCATTTTTTTGTTGCTGTTAGTACTGTTTGGGCTCCTTCATGTGCAGTTTGGATATTCTCAGTCTGTATGCATGCATAGAGTAGTTGTAGTATCCTGTGAAGGAAGGGGGAGGTATGCAGTCTTCTATAGGTAACAGAATACCTTTAAGAGTTTGAATAATAACATCAGAAGAGACTTCAGAAGGAAACGCCAGCATCTCAGAATCTTATTTTTTTAAATTTATTTATTTTTGGTACCTGGGATTGAACCACTGAGCCACATTCCCAGCCACCCCCCCCTATTTTAAAAATTTTGCAACTGGATCTCAGTTGCTTAAAGCTTCCCTAAGTTGCTGAGGGTGGCCTCAAGCCTGTGATTCTCCTGCCTTAGCCTCTTAAGCCACTGGGATTACAGGTGTGCACCACGATGCCTGGCTCAGAATCATATTTTTTCAACTCTCCTGTGGTACCTTGGATGATAAAAGTAGCACAACCAAGCTGACCTTGAGGTCAGAAAGAGTTTGTTCTTCAATTCTTTTGACTTAAAGGAGGGAAAAGTATGGGAGTAGCCCAGTGTTAGGTACTTTCTGTGGGTATTTCTGATGGCCAGCCTCCTACCAAGGAGTCAAATTCCATTCCTGGGATGGTTAAAAGTAGACTTGGTTTGTGGTTGAGAGAAGTGCTCCAAGAAATCTTGTTCCTGAACTGTAGGATGCTAGGATGCTGTCATTCATCCATTCATCTTTTTGATGCTTAATTGTTTAAAATATCACAAAGGTGGAAAAGATTTTTTTTTACTACTTCTTTGGGATGATTGAGGAGTAGATTATTTCTGTCCAAACTGAAATATGGCACATAGAAGACCAGTTAATAAGGCTTAGTATTTTTGGTTAGTGTCCCATCTGCTCTTTCCTTCCAGAATCCTTTGTGAAAGTGTTTTGAAAAAATGGGTTAGGGAGTTTGCTGAAGTGATATAGATTTCAGGCATTTGCAGAAGTCCCCACCTATCTTGGGGAGTCATCACCCTTCTTTTAGTTTAGAAAAAGTAGAAACTGAACAATTTTAAAAGGGGCTAGCTCTGTACCAGGAGAGCTGCTGTGGAATGAGAATCTGTGCTTCCCAGAGTCACATGTGGTCTTGGTGTGACTGATGAAAACACCCTGCAGTTTCTTGTGTAGTTCCTTGTCTCATCTTGGCCTGATTTTGCTTTTTCTTCTCAAAGTAAACCATTGTCACCCTTTGCCCTTCTAGTTCAACAAGTGCTGGGTCTCATCCATTTGAGATGAGTACTTTATCCTTTGTACTTAAGGAATGCACAGAAGAGGAATCCATGATTTTACCCACCTAGTATTATTGATTTCAGAACTCTGTCAGTAAAAGAAAATTATTTGGCAACCTGGCTTAGGTTACCATTGAACTATGGTAAGCCCATCAAGGCTGTTTCTAAGGCTGATAGGTGAGAGGTTTGCTTTTCATTCCTCTACATTTATTATGTTTATTTAGTGCCTCATATATGCTAGACACTGGGTTTACTCTTAACTTGTCACTGTTTACTGTTTGCTTGTTACTGTTTAACTGAACTGATAGGGTCCTTGTTCTGTGGAAGGGCAGGTGAGGATGGCATTTTAAGAATCGTACACAATGACACAAAAATTATTAAATTACAGTTCTAAGAGCTATGGATATAAAATAGTACTTTATGAATTAATTAATGTCATAAAGAATGATGTAAACCACAGCTGAGGATGGGAAATTGGGCTCTGACCATGTTAGGTAAAAGGATGGTTTGGGGCATAGATGGGAGTAATAAGATGATTTGTCTAGGACTGATCAGCTGAGAGTATAGCAGTAGGGGCATGGCTGAACAGATTAAGTGCACTGCTTGGATTTTGTGTAGAATTTGGCTACAGATCTGGGACATTTTGTAGTGTAGAATTGAGCAGGGATTGGAAACTCTACAGTGTTGTTCTCTTGTCCTCTTTCAAGGTAATCTCAGGGCCAATAGGGATGGGAAGCCAATTGTGGTGGGGACATGGTGACTTGAGCTGGTTGGTATTGCCAGAAGTGAGGATTGGTATTGGAGCATCTCTGTTACAAATGGAAAAATGAGCTGGGTATTGTGAGGAGAGTGTGAGAAGACTTGCTGAAAATTATTTTCAAGCTCTGGTGAATTGTAGGAAGGAAAATGGGGAGAGCTACTGGGACAGGAAGGGCTGTTGATTTCTTAGTAAGGAAACTGTGGTAGGTGCAGGAGTTGGTGAAGCAGGGACTGGAATGTGTGTGTGTGTGTGTGTGTGTGTGTGTGTGTGTGTGTGCGCTCACGCGCACTTGTGTGGGGAGGTTGTGAAAGACATATGTATTGGTAACAGTAATGTTCCCTCCACACAGCAAAGGCTTGGGTTGTTGGGCATGACAGAGAAGGACTTTCTGGGTTCTGTTCCTGGTCTACTGCTAAATAAGTCTTTAGCAGTCATGAGACCAGGGGGCTTTTGATGTTGACTGATGAGCCTCTGCAGCCTTGTTAAGTAGATGTTGTCAGGTCTTGTCCAGAAGCAAGTTAGGAAAAATGCAGTTTCAGACCAGCTGTCCCTGTTATAGTGGTATCAGGCATAGGGGCAGTGGAGGATTTTTTTTTCTCCTCATTTTCTCCTTACTGTTGTCAGCACTAATGTAAGTTATATAGAATCATCTATAGGCAACAGCCCTGCTCTACAGTAGCCCTGGGATGTTGGAGTGCAATTGTAGAATGGGACAAGGATCTGAATGTCGTGAAGGAGAAGGGTTTGGAGCTTGGAGCCATGCACATCAGAATTACAATATATTCCCCAATTTTCTGATCTCCAGCAAGCAATATAACCCCTATGAGCCTTGATTTTTCTCATTTGTGAGATGAATTTGGTGTACCTGCCTCCTATGGTGAATGAGAACAGTGTTATGTCATGAAGTACCTAACTTGTGGTCCCTGTGACTTGGTAAGTGATGGTGTTTATGCTGTTGTGTCAGTACCCCCCTTTTAGAAGCTTACTTTTTAAAATTTTATTATGGTAAGAACATGTGACATAAGACCTACCCTCTTAGCAAACTTATAATATTTTTGAAAGTGTGCATTGTTGACTGCAGGTTCGGTGTTGAATAGTAAATGTCCAGAGCTTATTCATCCTGCTTGACTGAAACTTTACGCCCATTGTTGGCAACTCCACATCTCTCTTATCACCCCATTCAACCCTTGCCCCACACAACCACCAGTTTATTCCTTAATTTTATCAATTTAACTGTTTAGATACTTCTTATTAATGGAATTATGCAGCATTTACCTTACATTCTTGGCTTATTTCATTTGGAATAGTGCCTTCAAGGTTCATCTGTGTTGCTGCATGAGGAAGCACTTCCTGCTATTTTAAGGCTGACTAGTATTGCACTGAACGTTGTGCCACATTCTCTTTTTCTATTCATTTGTTGGTGTATCTTTGGGTGTTCCCACAAAAATCCTAGAAAGAAACATAGGAAGAACCTTTATGACATTGGTGAAACTTTATGACCTTGGTTTTATCACTGCTTTCATGGATATAATATATTGGCTGCAAACAAAAATGAACAAGTGGACTGCCTCAAATTCCAAACCCTCTGCACAGCAAAGGAGATAATCAGCAAAGGAAAATGTGGCCTATAGATGAGAAAGTATTTCTAAGCCAAATACCTAATAAAAGCTTAACCTCCAACATATGTAAAGACCTACAGTTGTATTATTAAATCCTGTGACATAAATAATCAGAAGTAGTTTATGGATGTTAAATGTAGATATATTAAAATTCCCATGTCCTTGAGGAAGTTATAGATACTGAGGTAATGTGTATGTGGAAGGAACTTAATGTTCTTTCCTTTATAATTTGATGTTATTGGAATTAGGTAAGCCTGTGGCCAGGATTCTTTTTTCTCCCCCCCTCCCCTCTCTTGTTCCCTTTCCCTCTTTCTTTCTCTCTTGCTTTCTACTTTTTCTTCCTTCCTTCCACCCATCTAACCATCCATTCTTCTTCCACCCACATAATAGTATAATGCGTTGGAAAGAGATTTCCAGAATCCTAAGACCTAAGCTCAACATAAATTAATATGATTTTTGAGTAGGTCATTTATTTCTGTCTTCCACCTTCTTCTGAACTTCCCTACCTCTCAGCTTTGTCTTGAGAGTGAGATGAAACCATGTTTCCTTTATACCTGTAAAAGTGCCTTTAACTGTAAACTGTTGGTCAAGAGAACACTCTGGGGTTCTCATGACATGTGGGCCACCCCTTCAGGAGAAGGTGAGAGTAGGCAGAGCCCAGAACCCTGCAGAGAGCAAGCTGTTATGTGCTGTAAGCTCCTTGTATAGTGGGTTCTTTTGGTTATTATGACCTCATGGAATGAGAGGTATCATAGAGGTAATAAACAGTATTTGACCTGAATTATCAGGGCTCCTGTTGTCACATCTGTGAAATGCAGTAACAGTAACAATAACTATAATAATGACAATCCAATTATTACCAATGAACAGTTTTCTAAAAAGTCCTATGTGGCTGGTGTTAAGTGCTTTATGACATTTGTTCATTCATTCAGCAAATATTTAATAAATGCTACTATATGCAAAGCACTGTTTCAGACTCTGAGGGATCTGTGGATAGGATGGTGAATAGGATGGACAGATAAAACCCCTGCCTGCATGGTGTTTTTATGCTGGTGGTATGAGGGACAGTAAGTAGACACAGAGATAAGTGGTTCCCAGAGAAAGATGTCAGATCAGAGAGCTTAGTCTGGTGGGAGGGGAGGTGGTGTTTTAATAGGCTGAGGCCCTTCTTAGAAAAATTTGAGACCTGAATGAACTGAGCAACTGCTACAGTCTATCTGTGCAGAGGCAAGTATAAATAATGCTTGAGGCCAGTGTAAGCTTGCTGTGGAAGGAATGGTAGAAGGCTAGTGTAGTTGGAACCAGATGGGTAGGGCAGGAGGAAGGTTTGAGTGGGGACCCATGGTCAGGACTTGACTGATGAGGAAAGCATGGGAGAGTTTTGAGATGGGGTTGGAAGACATCAACCTTACATTTTATGCATAGCCCTTTGACTGTGGAGGGAAGTGGTGACTGCAAAGGGTCCAGTGAAGGAGGAAGAAGGAAGACCAATGGAGGGAGCTACTGCCACATCCAAGAGGTATTCTCAAATGACTGAGTGGAGCTGCTGAAAAGTGTTTGAATACTTCATATATTTGGAAGATGGAACAAGCAGGATTTAACATAATGCATTTGAAGCTGATATTTGAAAGAGAGGAATCACGACACCTACATTTTTGGCCACTTGGTGAAGAAGGATCTTATTTATCGGAATAGGAAGACTAGCCAAGGATTATCTTTAAGTGTATACAATGCCCTCTGAAATTAGTATCATTTTATTCCTATTTTATAGATGTGGAAGCCAAGGATTAGAGAAGTAAAAAGTTTGTCCTAGAAGAAGCTTAATCAGGATTAGGAGCAAAGTTTGATCTGTGCCCAAGCCTTACATTTCCAAACCAATTTTGTTGTACTCCGTAACTATTGGAATTTACAATGATGTCAGATTGATGAGAAATTGCCTGTGCAGATGCTTTAGAAATGCATGTGTTTTTTCAAGCAAAACTCTATTGAGGTATAATTTACATTCCATACATCTTACTCATTATCAGTATATGGTTCCATAATTTTTAGTAAATCTGTTAAGAGTGGGCAGACATTGCCATGGTCCATTTTTTTTTATTTCATACTCAGTTCCTATTTCCATCCTTAGCCTTAGGGAAACTGATCTTTTTTTTCTGTCTCCAGAGTTTTACTTTTCTAGAAATTTTGTGCAAATGGAATCATATAACAGCCTTTTGTGTTCCAGTTGTTTTCATTTATTTAATGTATTTGAGTGTATCCATTGTTGCATCACACATCTGCTTTTAAGGAACATTCTTGATCTTTCTCAGAAGGCAGCACTCTGAGCTGATGAGAAAGTCATCCACTGAAATATGGCTAAAGTTTGTAAAAATAATTACAGCTCGCATTTACTGAGCACTTGTTAATGACAGGCCTGGGCTCTGTTCATTATCGTATGTGATCTTCTAAGTGATTCCATGCAGGACATAACATGATTAATGTTTTACAAATGAGAAAACTAAAACAGAGAGGTTTTAGTTTGGGGCCTTGTTTGGGCCTTGTTTCTGTAGACCTGTGACCACTCCTAGGGTCCTTTACTGTTCATTTAAAGCTTGTACATCTTAACTTCAAAAAGGGCTGGTAATCCCATTGGAATAATGCACTTGCCAGATAAAGCTTCAGTTGCACTTTTAAGGAGAATATTTGTTCTGAATTTGTATTTTGGTATTATTGTATGGAAATTACAGTGTTTTAAAGTTATCCTTTGGTAAAGCAATATTGTTAGGCATAGTGTCAGAATGACACCAAATTAAAAACCAAATTATGCCTTTAGGCCAAGTTTGCATGTTTGAGTTATGTTTTAAATGTCATTTTTACTAGAAATACATTTTTGTATGAATCATCCCTTGGCTGTTATCTTACTATTAATGGATAGAATTTAATTAGGCATCATGCATTTTTTTCAATGTTTATATAATTGTATTATGTGTTATTACATTTTCCCCTCTATCTACCAACTCTACATTTATTTTAAAAATTGTTTTTATTAACTGTAGATGGATACAATGCCTTTCTTATTTATTTTTATGTGGTCCTGAGGATCGAACCTGGTGCCTCACACATGCTAGGCAAGAGCTCTACTACTGAACTACATCCCTGACCCCAAACTCTAAATTTAAATGGTGTTTTTTTTTTCCCCTATCAACATTAATGTCCATATTGGAAGATTTCATATTATTTAGTGCACAGGAACTTTTGCCCTTCACAAGAGTTCTGAAATATTTGAAAAGATTTCATGCACACAGGTAGCTTAGAGCTAGTTATGGAATTTTGGCCATGATGAACAATAAAGTTTTTGGAGTAAGTCCTGACTTTACCTGGATTATGCCTTTATTTTCTGGTAAGACAATTTTCACTAGTCTCACATTTTCCTAATTTTGTAAAATATATTTATGGCCTAGTTAAACCAACTCTGCAAATGTCTTGCATTTTTAGGGATTTTTATTTATAATCTAGTTTATGAGTTCAAAATAAAAAAAAATAAAAGACTGCTGCTTTTTACTTTGGAATATATGGTTTTAAAAACAAAAAAATTAATAACATTAATTTTAAAATATTTCTTTCAAATCTCTAAGTAACTGTGGTTGGAACCACAGGGGAATTTGCTTTTTTTAAAAAAGATTAATGATGAAATACTTTGCCAGGCCTTTGAAGTTGGTGTTTTTGGTCAGCTTTTTTTCTGCTGCAACCAAAAGACCTGACAAGAACAATTTTAAGGAGGATAGTTTATTTGGGGACTCATGGTTTCAGAGGTTTTAGTTCATAGACAGCTGGCTCCATTCCTTAGGGCTCCAGGTATTGCAGAACATCATGGCAGAAAAATGTGGCAGAGGGAAGCAGCTCACATGATCAAGAAGCAGAAAGAGTCTCCACTTGCCAGATACAAAAATAAATACCCTCCAAAGGTGCATTATTATTATTATTATGAATAATGGATTTAAACATATTTGATAATGTATTTGAATCCAATCAGTTATTATCTGTGTTAATATGCAAATTGTCCTAATTTTGGCCAGTGGGATCTTCTTCAATATCTCCTGAATTCTTTAATATAACACTTTGATCTTTGGTACCTACCATTGTGGTAGCTTTCCCTAAGGTAGATTGTAGTTTATAGTAGAATTTAGTAATATATTTAATTTAAATAAACATATTTAGTATTCACACAATAAATTTTGTAATCATTTGTCAAAATAAATAAATAAATATTCCAAAGACATGCCTCGGAAGCCCACTTCCTTCAGCCATTACCTACCTGCCTTCAGTTAACACTCAGTTAATCCTAATCAGGGGTTAATTCACTGACTAGGTTAGGCTCTCATTACCCAGTCTTCACCTCGAAGCCTTCTTGCATTGTCTCATACATGAGCTTTTGGGGGACTCCTAATATCTAAACCACAGCAGTGGGTTTCATTCTTTTTGGACAGTTCTGTGCAGAGACAGGATAAAAATCCTATGACTTGAGCAAGAAACGAGAAAAGCAGGACTAGAGGGCAGAGGTAGAGACTTGAAAGGCTCAAAAAGTCTTTGTTCAACTTTAATTTTTATGTCTTGGCTGGTCAGTGTGTATCACCTTCTTAGGCCACCAGCAGTGCATAAAAGTTGGAAGCAGGTTCTACTGCTCTATCTCAGGCTGGCTTCTAACAGACACAGGCCTTCAGGAAAAAAAAAAAAATATATATATATATATATATATATATATATATATGAAAATTAAATAAAGTTAAAGTTACAGGAAGTAAAAATTGAATCACACTGCGGTATGTGCATTCAGTGCATGTTATACCTCAGATGTTGAAAAAGAGACAAAAAAGCAAAACCGAGAAACCTTCCGGGTAGAGGTGTTAGGGTGGAATACTGTTCAGGAATGCCAAATCATCTTAGTTATCTCTTGAGCATTGCTTATTTCTTCCTCCTTTCCTACCTCATGGGCACTTTGTTTGCTCAAAGTGCTTATTTCTCAGAGTACTGATTTTCTGCTTTTAGGTTGAAGCTCAGAGCTGTTATAGAGACCCATTGGCAGAATTGCTGGGCAGAGGAACCAGTAAGTGTCCTTTCTAGAGATCCCTGGGAACTCCCCCTTGTTTCTCCATGTGTGAGTCCTCCCCACTGAGGGTTTTATTGTTTGGAGCTGGTGAATCCACCTATCTATCGCCCAGTTTCAGTGACTGGGCAAAGCCCTTCAACTCGGGGGTGGCTGAAACAGTTTGCGAAATCAGACAGCAAAGAATGGAAGGGACACCAGTGATCTGTTGAACCTCCACCCCTTCACCCCCCACATTGAATGCATCCCTCATTAGATTAAACATGGATTTTTACAATTAGTTTCTTCCAACCAGGATCCCAGAAAAAACCCACATAGCACATTTGACTGCTGTGCCTCTTAAAGCTTTATAAATTGAGAACAGATCTACTTCCCTCACCCTTTTCCCCTGTGCACTGATTTCTTCAAAAATTGACAATCTTTGTCCAATAAAACATTCTGAATTTGGCAACTAGTTTGCTTTTAAAACTTGTTCCACTTGTTTTTTGTGTTTCTATAAACTGAAATCAAGTACTAAAGCTTTATTAGATTCTTGGTGAACTTTTCGAAGAGGATTAATTTGTTGTTGGTGTCATCTACTTCATTTGCATCATCTCATGGAAATGTCTGGCTGTCTGACTTGTGATACAAACATTGATCATCAGGTTTCTGTCCTGGCAGCTTGATTCCTCATTGTGTATTTCCTCATCGACTTGTCTCTCAATGTTGTTAGCACCCATTGATGACAGTTGCTTGAATTAATTATTTCATTAGAGATTGTTTAATGAGCATGTGAGTGAGTGTGAACTGAGACAGACTGGTCAGGGTGTCTGGGAAAACTGTCAACACTGATGGAGATCAGGGTTATTAAGAAACTTAATAGAGAAAAGCAAAGACTGGGTTGCATCCTCAGCACCACATAAGAATAAATAAGTGAAATAAAGGTATTGTTAAAAAAAATGTCCTTTCTTCGTAGCCTTGTTGAGAAGGTTAACTAACATGGTGCATGGAGAGAAATTAATGCAGTTCAGGGTACTCAGTAACTGCCCAGTAATTTTTTTCTATTTTTTCAATTTATTATTAAATAGAAATAGATAAATGAGGGCTGGGGATGTGGCTCAAGCGGTAGCGCGCTGGCCTGGCATGCGTGCGGCCCGGGTTCGATCCTCAGCACCACATACAAACGAAATGTTGTGTCCGCGGAGAACTAAGAAAAAATAAATAAATGTTAAAATTCTCTCTCTCTCTCTCTGTTCCCCCCTCTCTCTCACTCTCTCTTTTAAAAAAAAAGAAATAGATAAATGACACAGTGGAATAAAACCAATGTGAAAAATTCTAATTAAACATATGGAGCATGATGATTCATGCTGTCTGTATGGCTAACTAAAAAATCAAGCCAGTTCAAGGCCACATAATGTCCTGAGACCTAACCTCTTGGCAGAGACATTGGACTGAAAACTTAGAACCTGAGTGGACAAATGTGGACAAGGGGCCCTGCCAGTAGGAATGCTGCATTCTCCCTTCTAACCTGTTGGTTGAAATCATGGCCTCCTTCATTGCTGCCCAGTAAATATGAACTGCTAATGAATTTTTTGTTGGTATGTGTCTCCCATGTTTGAGAATCTCTCAGCGCATTTCAAATATAGTCTCATGAACATACATAAAAGTCTCCATCAAAAGTCATTTCACTAAACATATTTACCTTCTCTGTTTGTAGGTACAAAGAAGTGACACTCTATTTACTACAAAATGGGAATGTACAGCTGGGCGAGGCAACACAGGCCCCCCAGTAGCTCAGGTGGCTGAGGCAGGAGGATCACAAGTTCAAAGCCAGCCTCAGCAACTTAATAAGGCCCCAAGCAATTTAGTGACAACCTGTCTCAACATAAAAAATAAAAATAATGTGGCTCAGGGGCTAAGTGCCCCTGGGTTCAATTCTTGGTAGCAAAAATAATAATAATAATAATAACAACAACAATAATAATAAGACATGGGAAAGTTTTCATTGTTTTTTTCAGAGATTAATAAAGGGAAAGACCTGTTGTCATTCCCGCCACACCACCCCCTTTTCATCTAAATGCTAACAGGCAGACATAGCTCTTGTCTTTTTCTCTTGCATTTTGGTCACCTCTAACCCTTTCCCACCTGGCTGCACTGGAGAACAGAAGCCTCTGTGGAAAGGAGGGACACCCTTCCCTGCTGGCTACTGTTATTATGAAGCACTGAGGTCTCCCTCCTCCTACCCTTCAACAGAGGTACAATAAATGGGGAAATGGCTCCTTCAGGCGTTTGATCCCTTTTGCAGAAAGATTGAATTGGGAATAAAGTATTCAATATGGAAATATATGGCTGCTCCTTCAAGGATATGCCTCATAGCTGACGTGGAGGGCTCAGGATCATTCTATTAGAAGACATTGGTGGATTTTGCGTCTATTATCCCTAAATATAGAAACACTTTGTGATGAAGACTTCAAGTTGTAGAGCGAGACTTCCTGGATTCCACTTCCTGCTCTGCCACTGTCTTTCTTTCTTTCTTTTTTTTTTTTAAAAATAGTAGTATGCATATTTTATTTTATTACAATATTTTTTTTTAGAAAGTTCTGGGTGAATGCCAGAAAGCCTCTCCCATTGCCTTTCTGTTTGAGTTTGGTCAAGATGCTTGATAACATCAGCCAGTGGGAACAACAACACTGCTCCCACCCAAGAGATGTGGCCACGGGAGAAGCACTAAACCCAAGATGTGTGCTCCACATGGCGCCTTGTTCCTGTGATACTTGGGATAGGTGCTTGCCGAGAAGAATAAGTGATGTCCTTCAGGGACAAATTAAGTTCCCCTCCATGCAGACTTCCTTGAACACTTCACCCTCATTTGACCCTTAGCTTTAATCCAACGTGTGACTTTATATGCACAGGTCTTTCTTTCCAGCTGCATTATGGATCCTCTAGTTTCTTTCTTCTTTCGTTAATCTCAGGACTCCCCTGCATAGCCTAGGACAGCACCTATATATTTATGCTTTGGCTGTGTAACAAACTAGTTTAAAACTCAGTGAATGATGATGAGTAAATGGCGGGAAGCTCAGTTAAGAAAACAGAAGGTGGGAAAGGGGTAGGCAAGGAGAGATCCTGGGGACTGAATTAGAGCAAGATATATCCCATGCTTTTGTAATTATGTCAAAAAGGATTTTACTACCACATATAACTAAAAAGAACCAATGAAAAACTCTGTCAATGGAAGTGACTATTAACTTATCCTTTTTCAGTAAGATACTCTGTGTTAGGGTTTGTAAACAAGTCAAGATGGAGCCTGGCATTTTGCCAGAGGGAGTGGTTTGTGAAGTAACCCAGCGAGCCATTAAGTGTGGAGATTCCTTATTGGTTGACTGCTGTATCTAGTTTATGTTAATTAAGATAAGCTGCGTGTAATGTATACATACCCCTCCTGTCCTACAATAAACCGCTCCACTCCTGCTGTATCAATCTACACAGTCATCCCCCCCTCCTTGTTATTTTGTTGGAGCCGGACTGTGGCAACTCTGGGCTTGGTATGGCTGGGAAATTCCAGTTTAGACTAGGCTCCTGATCTTAATTGTGCTGGCTCACGTGTCTGAAGTCAGCTGGTGGGCCACATGCAAGGGCTGGTTTGTCATAGCCCATAATGGGTGACTGGATGCCTGGGGCTTCCTTCTAGTTTCTTGACCTCTAATAGGCTCTCCTGGGCTTGCTGTCTGCTGGTTGCAGACTCCACAAGCACCAAGTTCTGAAAGTGCAAGCTCTCTTCAAATCTCCGATTCTATCATGTTTTTCTATTGTTCTTTTATCCCAGATAAGTCACATGACCAGAACCAGTGAAGAAGGGGATACTGAAGGCATGGTAAGGAGAGGTAAATGTGAATCAGGGTACATTACTGCCATGGTCAACCAGAGCAACTTGTCCTCATCCATTTTTGTGTTGCTATAACAAAATGCCTGAAACTGGGTACCTTACAAATAAAATTAGTTTATTTAGTTCATAGTTCTAAAGTGTAAGGTGCCTGTGCCCTGGCAAGGGCTCCCCTGGATGCATCTCAACATGACAGAGAAACAGAAATGGAAATCACAGTGTGCAGAAGGAATGAAGCACATGGGATGACCTTACTTTATAGCAACCTGCTCACACAAGAATTAGATCACTCTGCAAGACCAGCATTAATCCTATCCAAGGGCAGTGCCCCCATGAACTACCCATTTTCTACTAGGACCCAGTTATTAAAAGTTTCATCACCTCAACATAGTCACACTGGGGACCAAGCCTCCATCACATGAACCTTTGTGAAAATACTCCAACCCTACTCAAGCCATAGCACACCTCATAGTAGACCAATTAAGGGTTACACTCTGGGCCCTTTCCAAGGTGGGTGGTGTCAAGGGTCATGGAGGTTCCACTGTATTCTCTAAGGCCAGAGTCCAGGCCAGTTTTTTACACCATAGATTCCACATGGACAGCTTGATGTGAGTTGCTTGTGCCTCCTCTGAGCTTCTTTAAAAGGAGAAGATGTGTTTCTCTCATGGATATGTCCAGGGATCCTTGCTTTAAAATCCCAGTGCTACCATTTTCCTAATTTTTGCTATGACCCTCCTTAATTATGCAGTGCTGAGCCTGTGCAAACATGAATGCCATTGCTGAGGCCTTCAGCAGAGTCTCTCTAGTGGATCTAAAGGGTTTCCAATCCTTCTAGGGACCTAGGTGACTATTTAGGCAAGAGAGAATGGGGGAGTTTGCACAGGCACAAATTGGACAGTTTAGGAGATTGGTACCTAGATCTTGTCATTATCTCCTGTAAAATTAGCACTTACATGTCAAGTAAGTTTCCTTCCTCCTCTACCCTTCTCAACAGTTAGCAAATCATACAACTCTAATTTATACGCTCTAGTTGAAGGAGTGGTGACAGAAAGGGAATCAGCATTTATTTAAGGCAATTATGTACCAGGCACATTAATATTGCCTTTAATCCTCCATACAGAAAACCTTGTGAGTTGAGTATGATTAGCTCAGGTTTTGAAGAAAGGCTAAATGAATTCAGAGAGGTTAAGAAACCTGCCTGTAGGCACAGAGATGTGGAACAATGGGGCTGGGATTCAAACTTCTTCCTGATGCCTTGGCATTTCCCCTCTGCTGTGCAACAGCAGTGCCCAGATGAATAGTAAATAGCTTGGATAACACCCCCTCCAAGTATCCTGACAATCACTAGTTGCCCATGGGTAACAGCAGTTGTCACATCAAACCTGGCTGGGGATGTGGGCCTCAGTGGGTGTCAGGACACTAGATACAATGATTCAGTGGGCCGCAGGGCCCATCACTGGTGGAATGATGACTCCATTTGGGGAAATCAGCTGTTTACTGTAGATAGCAAAACAGGAAATATTTCAACATTAAGGTATATGAGTTTTGGCAGGGAAAGATTTGATGACTTAATGATGAGCACTGGAGGCTAATTTCAAAATAGCAGATATCTCCATCTGTACCTAAAATAGTAGGCTGAGCTATTAAAGTGGAATGTGCTGACAAGTATGAAGACAGTGTTATTTAAATTGGACTGGATGGAGGATGCTCAGCACCAGGCAATCACTTTTATTTGTATTTAGAATGGATGGTATGGGGCTGGACCTGTTCAAGTCTGCAGGCTGGCTGGGCAGGTCACCCCTCCTGAAAGTGCCATTGACTGGAAGTGACTGTCAGTCTTACTGGAGGGCTCTTCTGTCTTCTGAAAGGAACAAAACAAAGTAATTAGAACTCCATATGACCCCATCACACCTGAGAGCCCCATTTCCTAGTCTGCCTGTGAAATTAGCCAACTCTCAGTTACCCGAAATGGCCCATCCACAGAAAATTCAGTGTTTAAGACAACACTGCCAGTCTAGGCTTGGTGCTGGGGTAGACAGACACACAAAGCATCCTCATTCTTCAGGCCTACCCATGTTAAGGTGTATCAGGGAAACTGAAGAGTTACCTTTATCGTGACAAGTTAAGCCATGAGGTGGAGCCAGGCTTGGGAGCTGTGGGCAGAAATGCCAGACCAAATGTGTTCATATGTGAGGTGTCCAGCAGGAGCTGCTGTCCCCAAAGAAGGACAGGTGGAGGGGAGGGCCCTGGGGAAACCTTGCTGGCAGCCAGTGGTCACATCCTCAGGAGCTGTGAGGTCACTGGGCATTTGCTTACCAGGATGCCAGAAATGACTCCAGGTGGTGACCTTCTTCGCCTTTGCCAATCCTACTCTGGCAGAGGAGGCCATGTGGGGAGAGGGAACCCAGGGTTGTTGGGGTGGGGAACACACAATAATCTGAGAAGTGGCATTTTACCAGCTGGTTGGTCAAGGCAAATAGGCCATAGAGTGGGAGGGGAATTACTAGAAGAGAGGTTAAGAGGAGGCTAGGGGGAGAATGTTCCCAGAGGGTTTGAGGGGACAACCTCGGCTCCCACAGAGCGAAGTCTGCCATTAATTACCATCTTGGTGTGCTAAGATGCACCCTGGCTGTTCAGCCTTGCCTTGGCCTCTGCACATCCAGATGGCCTCCTGGCAACTCTCTAGGTGACCACTGAGTGTTGAAAGCAAAGCAAGGAATTCTTCAGTGTGCGTAACTCATGTCTTTTTAAGTGGCTCATTTGTAAGCCCCAGGGGAATCCATCTGATGCATTCTGGAGTTTCCAGGAGCTTCTCCTGCTCATCGGTTACATTTGGGTGTGCTGTGACCATGTCTAAGGTCTTTTTTAGTTTGAACATCTTAACACTTAAGTGGATAATAGCTTCAAGGGGAGAATCGTGGCTCTTAAAATGTAACATTAATGCATTTGTAGAGTTCTCTTTGTTCCGTCTGAGAAGATGCTACTAATTTACCCTTCTACAAGGGTGCTGTTTCAAAGAGCAACTTGTCTAGGCTACATTCTCTCGTCTTTGTGTTTGTACCAAATGTCAGAGAAAAAAAAAGCAGCACTGAAAATCTCTAGTGTACCTTGTGCTTAAGACTTGGGTTCAATTCCTGGCTATCACTTGCTATCATTGTGACCCTGTGTAAATTGTTCAACTTCTCTATCTTATTTTCTTCATCTACAAAATGCATACAATATTGCAACTTTGTAGGAAGCACTTTGCACAAATTCTCTGGTGAGTCCAAGAACTTGGATCATGCATCCCTTAGGATACCTGCTCATCAAGAGCAAGGACGAGCTGCTTTGCTTATATCTCAGTCTGTTTGGGCTGCTAGAGCAAAGTACCACAGACTGGGCATCTTATCAACTACAGAAATTTATTCTCACCATTTTGGAGGATGAAGACTGAGATTAAGGTGCCTGTGTGGCTGAGTTCTGGTGAGGATGCTGCACTGGAAATAGATGCTGCCTTCTTGTATCTTCTCAAGGTGGAAAGACATGAGAGAGCTCTCTGAAATCCATTTTATAGGAGTGCTAATCCCAGTCTGAGGGCCACTCTCTAATGTAATCCTCCCAAAGACACTATGTCAAGGGATAGGATTCCAATGTAAGAATAGTAGGAGAACACAAACACCAGGGATGTGTTCTCAGAACCCAGAACTGTCCCTGGCCATGACAGGCTCCCAGGATACACTTCCTGATCAAATGAATGAATAAAGAAACCAAGGAGAGAGATACACAGCTAGTGAGGGCTGAGCAGAATTTTGAGAAGGGCCAGTGTGATCTTGGAGGCAAAGCTCTTGATATAAAGTAGAGTAATATTACAGTCCCAACTACAACACCTGTACCAGCCTGGCTCAGGGTCCCAAAGGTCAACTCTATGCTGTACAATAATACCAAGAATGTATTTGCCTCATTCCTTCTCATTCTCCCTTGAGTACATGGTTGGATTTTCCAGAGACTCCATGATGTGTGATATCTCAATAGATCAAAGGCAAAAGCAAATATGAGCATCCACCTCTTTTCTTTTCAGCCAGATATTTAAGAGCTTTTGTGGATATGTCAAATTATGCTCTTCTTCTCATGGAAATGTTTGAAATTGAAAAACATGTCGTTTTTTGGGTAATGTAAAAGTGACATGCACACTTTGTCTGCCAAGCTGCCCAGCCTACAGGCCCCAGCATAGAAGTGGCTGCTGAGTGGTGGAGTGGTGGAGTGTTGGCCCAGGTGGGTCCTACTGCAAGTGGCAAACACAGCCTGTGGCTTCATGGAGCCTGCCATTCAGATGCAGCCTGTCAATGCCCAGGCAAGCCAAGGCACACCAAGCTGTCATCCTTTGGAGGCCAGGCCCAGATACAGGATGGACGTCTGCTACAGATGTCCTCACATTGCTACAGTCCCAAACTACAACCTCAACCTCCTGCTTCCTGATCTGCTGTGGTAAAATAGAAGTAGGTAAGACTTAATGAAAATTGGGACTTAAGAACTGACCAATATGCACTTATACATTGTTGGTGGGAATGCAAATTGATGCAACCACTCTGAAAAGCAGTATGGAGATTCCTCAAAACACATGGAATGGAGCCACTATTTGACCCTGCTCTCCCACTCCTCAGTATATACCCAAAGGATTTAAAACCAGCATGCTACAGCGATGCAGCCACATCCTTGTTTATAGCAGCTTAATTCACAAACAGCTAAGCTATGGAACCAGCCTAGGTGTTCTACAATAGGTGAACAGATAAAGGAAATGTGGTATATGTACATAATGGAGTACTACTCATCCATAATGAAGAATAGCTTTATGACATTTGCCAGCAAATGGATGGATCAAGAGAAACTATTGTGCTAAGCCAATCCCCCCAAAACAAAGGTTGAATGTTTTCTCTGATAGGCAGAAGCTAACCCACAATAAGCGGGGTGCAGTCAGAGAAGAATAGAAGTGTAGTTGATTATACAATGGGGAATGGAGGGAGGAGATGGGGGACAAGCAAAGGAAAGACAGTGGAATGAATCTGACATAGTTTTCCCATGTGCGTATATGAAAACAACACAATGAATCCCACCACCATGTACACATTAGAATGGGATTCTAAGTAGAATAAGATATATTTCATTTTGTATAATTATATCTAAATGGATTCTACTGTCATGCTAAAAAGAACCAACAAAAGTTTTGAAATATAAAATATGCAAAATAAAAACATGAGTTGTTTATGCAATATTCATGGATAGAAAGAAAAGCTCAATCAAAAAATGAATTACTCCCAAATTAATGCATAGAATAAAAGTTATATTTATTAAATTAAATATATATATATTTAATTTAATTAAAATTAAAATACCAACAAGGGTTCTCAAGACACATAGAAAACTAATGCTAGAATTGGAGCCAAGACCATTATGGATCGATTAGCACTAGCAGTTATCAACTTTATTTTGAACCTACATATTTTAAGGAAAATGGTTAGATTGGTTAAATTGAAATTTAACTAGAACAAAATAATGCTTCTTATTTTTAGTTGTATTATTCTCTGGATTTTCACAAGTATGTATGTTACATGACTATGATAAAAAATAAGATATAGAAGCATTTGATAACCCTAATGTATTATCATATGCTCCTGTTTAGTTTGCTCCAACCATTCTAAAATCCCTTACAAACCTTAATTTGCTTTTTTTTTCAGTATTGACTTTTGCAAAATATCTTAAAAATGGAACCATGAAGTACATATATTTCACATCTACTTTATTTTATGTAGCATAATGTTTCAGGGTTTGTCCATGTTATTCCATATACGTTTCTAAATAGGGTTTTGTGTACTGATAAACTTTGTGTAGTCACATGTTTTCTTTCTTTTTATTCTTTTTTTGGGGGGTGGGGGTGGGGTTCTCTTTTTTTTCCCTTTTGAAACAGAGTTTCAAATCCAGGGCTTTGGGAATGTGAGGCAAGCATTTGCCACTGAGCTATGAATAAACCTACCTTAAATATCCAAAAAAAGCAAAAAAGAACTGGCCAATTAAATATGCCAATTAAGGTTTCCAAGCCTTAATTAGCATAACTTTGTACCAATAGCACAGGTACTTCCTTCAAACCCTAATTAGCATAAACTTGGACCAATAGCAGTGAACCAAGGACTATATAAACCCCTAGCCAAGAACTCGGATGGAGAATACCTGCTATGCGCCTGATATTCCAGTGTGAGGGTTCCATTCTGTTTCCTGGTGCAGAGTTAATTCTCCAACTTCATGAGATAAAAATTTAGAAAGAAGAAGTGGTTGGTGAGCCGCTGGGGTCTGCTACAACACTGGAGGGCAGGGCCCTCCACTGGGAGAGGCATGCAGAGGCCTGCAGCTTGCACAGACCCCCACCCACCTACAGAAGCAGGTGAGTTTTATCTCAGGACTCTGGTTTCAAAGTTTTATGTTAGATAAGTAGTAACTATTTCAATTTCTCAATGTTAATTCCTATTAGTGAAAATTCTGAGATTTCCTGATGAGATGTAAAGATTCTGTAAAGTGGTCTTAGGCCATGAGAATTAAATGGGTTGTGGTTGTGGGGTGCTCTCCCTTGTCTGAGAGTTGACAGATGTGCACATGGCAGCTGTGATGGTGGAAGCAGAAGCAATGGGATGGTGACTGAGAGGGGACTGCTATCATGTCACTGTGCTGGTAACCTGACTCAGCATGGATGGGACCCAGTCATCACTGAAGAAGGGTAGTCTGTGGGCTTTTATTAGAAGTTGTCTAGGTTCTTATTTCACTTGTGTCTTGGTGGGTCATGGGAGGAGAATGACTGTATTCTCCATGACCAATTGGAGTTTTATTATGTCTTAGATTAGAAAGAGGGACCTCTTTCATGTACTCACACAATAGGTGTGTTCACATTTCCTTCACCCGTGTACCTTGACATCCAAGAGGCAAGATGTGGGTGGGAGGTGGGGAAATTGAATCTGAAATGTTTTGGCAGAACTGAAGAGTCATGATATGTTGTACCAAATGGGAGTGGGACAGAAAGTGGGCTTCTTCAGGAAAATGGAACTGGTCACATTGAAATCTAGCAGAGTTCAGGCTCCACTGGCACCGATGAAACCCTGTGAGATCTAGTTGGTTTTGGACCCACCCTACAGGAGAAGTCACCCATTGCTCTCCTCAGACAGGGCTGACTGTCCCTTCAGAATAAGCACGCTGTCTGAAAAGCAGATGAAACGTAAGTCCAAGAGAAAAGCCAGTAGCATGATTGGGTGAAAACCCTGTCCATTTTAAAAGAACACTTGTGGAAATTGCATACTTCAGATTTAAAATCTAGTCCCATCTCTCACTGCCCTGGTCCACAGAAATTGCATTGTAGAAAGGAAGGTTTCTTTGATTCATTGCATATAACTTCAGGAAGCTGCCTTTTAAAACACTTGCTCTAAGCTGGAGGCTGAAGCAACAAGTTGGGAAATGTTGATTTATTCAGTTTCTAATAACCTATTGATATCAAGTGCAATAAAGACAAATCCAGTTAGACTGGCCTGGAAGGCGGCTCCCCTTGGTGGATGCAGACAAGATGAGTGAACACACAGAGCATTTTTTGTCTTGCAGTTGGGGTAGGGAAGGTGAAGGATGCTCCACCAACACACCAGCCCAGGGATCCAAATGGAGTGGTCAGCCCTCCCATTGACTCTCCATCCTTGGGAGGCCTCTGGTATTCTCAGGCAAGTCAGTTCCCACCTTGCTTGCAACTCTAGTTTTCAGATGTCCTGGAAGGAAGATGGGCAATGGGAACTGTGGATCTCAAACCAGGTCTCTAAACTGGGCCACTCTCTGCAGGATTCTCTCCATTTAGCAATGATGAGATTATAGATATGTGAGGTTTTTGTTTTGTTTTGTTGTTTTTTTGGCAAAGAATGTGGTACTGTTATAAAAAGCGGTGTGGTTATTCCTCAGAAAACTTGGAATGGAACCACCCTTTGACTCAGCTATCCCACTTCTCTGTTTATACCCATAAGACTTAAAATCAGTTTATTATAGTGATGTAGCCATATTAAGGTTTATAGCAGCTCAATTCACAACAGCTAAACTATGGACCAACCTAGGTGCCCTTTGACAGATGAATGGATAAAACAATGTGGTATATATATATATATATATATATATATATATATATATATATATATGATGGAATATTACTCAGCCTTAAAGAGGAATGAAATTGTGGTATTTGCCTGTAATTGATGGAACTGGAGAATATCATGCTAAACGAAATAAGCCAATCCCCCAAAACCAAAAGTCGAATGTTTTAGCTGATGTGCAGATGCTAATTCACAAGGAGGGGGTGTCTATGGAAGAATAGAGTAACTTTAGGTAGAGGGGAGTGAAAGAAGGGGAGAAGATATGAGGGTAGGAAGGAGAGTAGAATGAATCAGACATTGTTACCATATGTGTATACATAACAATGTGACTGGTGAGATTCTACATCAAGTATAAACAGAAGAATGAGAAATTATACTCCATTATATAGGATGTATCAAAGTGCATTGTACTGTCATATACAACTTATTAAGGCAAATTTTGAAAAATTTTAAAAAATAATATGGTACTATAGGGATTGTTTAAAGGCAGGTTATGTCAGTGAGTGGATGTTGAAAAAATGGGGATAATATATCCACTCCAATTGGTTAAAAAGAGATTGTGGTCCCCAGGAAAATGCATGCAAGATTAATTGAGCCAAACTGTCTCAACTCAGAGGCTATTGGGTCCTCCACTCTAGACCAGGGTGTGTGAGGGGCCAAGTCATTGTCATTGATGTATCCCCAAGGATTGGCACACAGGAAACTTTGTATGGTTATTTGCTTATTGAACTCAAGTAGGATTAAAAAAAGACAACAAACTTTCATTTGGGTATAATTCCAATAATATATGGAATAAATGGAAGAAAATGTGCAGAGGACATTTGTACATACTTTACCCAGGTTCACTATTGTTTAATGTCAATTTCTCCATTTGTTCTTTTTCTCTCTTTTTTTTTATTCATAGAATTATTTCTTCATGTATCTCTTGAGAGTAAGTTGCATACATCACTGCTGTTTACCCTTAAGTCTCTCTGTGTGCTTTCTAACAATAGGAGTATTCTCTGCATACCTGTGTGGTTAACCCCTGTAATTCTAACACTGACCCAGTACTTCATCTACTCGACTACCTGTATTCCAATTGTCCCATTATCCCAAAATATTCTTTATAAAGATTATTTATAATAAGCCATACTTATTCTCTTGCTTCAGTATAAGACCTAGTCCAGGATCAGGTATCACATATATTGTCACATCTCTTTAGTCTCCCTCTACCTAGAACATTTCTTTTTCTTTTATGACATTGACTTTTTTATGAATATAGTCACTAACTCTTCTGTATTGCAGTGGGTACACATTCTGGTTATGGGCTTGACTTTTTCCCCCTGTGTCTCCATACAAATCTGCAAGGCTTAATTAGTGTCTGGCTTATTGTCATGGAATCTTGAACATCACATGCTGTGTCCTGAGAAATAAAATATGTAGGACTGGCAACCAGGGATGAATGTAGAATTGGTAATTTTTCCTTCCTGTTTTGACAACTTTCACATTCTCTTGGGGGGTGAGGATTTTCTATCAAGGGACATCAGAAAAGAATACTCCTCAATTTAAAGTCCTGATCATTTTGGGCTTCTTGAGCAGACAAAGGTGTTGCTCTACTGGTGGTGATGATTGACCCTGATTATCATGAAAAGTCAAAGTTTTTGCTACACAATGAGATAGGGAAGATGTCCTAGACCCTTTTTGATACATAACAAAATACCTAAAATTGTATAGTTCACAAAAAAAGGAAAATTGTTTCCCACAGTTCTAGAGGTCACAACTTGGAAATGTATGTCCCAATGGCTGCGTCATCCTTTAGCAGATAAGTGAAGAAAATAAACCACTCTAATGAAGCCCCTTTTCTTTTTATTCATTTTAATTTTATTTTGCTGCTTATAAAAATATTTAAAGAAATCCAGAAAATGTTTCATTGTGTTTTTTATTGATTGATTCTTTTAGTTATATGACAGCAATATCCATGTTGATATAATTATACAACATGGAATATATCTTACTATCGTTAGAGTCCCATTGTTATGAATGAACATGCTCATGGGAGTCACTGTGTTGTTTTCATATATCTACATGGAAAAATCGTGTCAGATTCACTCCACTGTCTTTCCTTTTCCTATCCCCACCTTCCCTCCATTCCCCACTGTCTGATCTACAGAACTTCTAGTTTTCCCCTCATCCCCCTCTCCCATTGTGGCTTAGCTTCTACAGATCAGAGAAAATATTTGACCTTGGTTTTTTGTGTTTTTTTTTTTTTTTTGGAACTGGTTTACTTCACTTAGCATAATGGTCTCCAGATCCATCGATTTGCTGGCTAATATCATAGTCATTCTTTATGGCTAAGTAATACCCCATTGCGTATATATACCACATTTTCTTTATCCATTTATCTGTTGAAGGGCAGCTTGATTGGTTCCATAGCTTAGTTATTGTGAATTGAGCTGCTATAAACAACCATGTGGCTGCATCACTGTAGTATGCTGGTTTTAAATCCTTTGAAATGTACTGAGGAGTGGCATAACTGGGTCAAATGGTGGTTCCATTCCAATTTTTTGAGGAATTTCCATACTGTTTTCCAGAGTGTTTGCACCAATTTGCAGTCCCACCAGCAATGTATGAGTGAAACTTTTCCTATACATCCTTGTGAACACTTATTGTTACTTGTATTCCTGATAATTGCCATTCTGATGGAGTAAGATAGAATCTCAGTGTAGTTTTATTTGCATTTCTCTAATTGCTACAGATGTTGACCAACATTTTTTCACATATATGTTGTCCATTTATATTTCTTCTGTGGAGTGTCTGTTCAGTTCCTTTGCCCATTTATTGATTAGGTTAATTTTTTTGGTGCTAATTTTTAAAAATTCTTTCTATATCCTGGAAATTAATGCTCTATTTCAGGTACAAGTGGCAAGGATTTTCTCTTATTTAGGCTCTCTATTCACACTTTTGATTGTTTTCTTTGCTACAATGAACCTTTTTACTTTGATGCCATCTCATTTATTGATTCTTGATTTTATTTCTTGTGCTATAGGAGTCTTAAGGAAGTCAGTTCTCAAGCTGATACATTGGAGAATTGGGCCCACCATTTCTTTCAGTATGTGCAGGGTTTTTGATCTGATATATAGGTCCTTGATCCACTTTTAGCTGAGTGTTTTCAAGCCTCTTTTATAAAAGCCCCAATCAATTCATGAAAGCTCATGACCCTAAATAAAATATCCTCACTTTTTAATACCACCACAAGGAGGAATCGGTTTCAACATGAATTTGGGGGAGACATGATTGTTCAGCAGAGGTTCATCTGGAACTTTGGTGTTTCTGTATCCTTGATTACAGACAGACAAAGGCATTATTCCCAAGGCTCAGATCCCTTTAGAGAAAATAATAATTACCCATCATGAGCAACTGAAGTGCTAACCATGGGTGAAAGGAATCTAGAAAGAGTGTTGCAGGAAGAAATTAGCTTTATAGCACTGAGGTGGTCATACAACACTCTACTACTTGGAAGTGAGGATATTCTAGTTGCTATAAGTATCTTCTAGTTAATGTCATTCCCACTTACACTTCCATTGCAAGCATTTTAAAAATTTATTTTTATCTGCAAGTCTGCACTACTTGGAAAGACAGAGTAAACTTAACAAGTTGGAGAGGGGAGTTGAGTTGGTGCCTCCTGTATCCTTTGGCATTCTTCTACATACCAGTGGATTTAAAAAAAATATTTATTTATCTATCTATCTATCTATTTATTTATTATGTGGTGCTGAGGATCAAACCCAGTGCCTCATGCATGCAAGGCAAGCACTCAACCACTGAACTACAACCCTAGCTAAACCAGTGGACTTTTTGTGTTAACCTGAAGACTTTTTTATTTTCTGGTTTGGGAAACACATCTAATCTGCTTTCTGGGCAGACTAAACGTTTTGGGAGATTTTGTGGCCCTGGGATGTAGATCTGAACCCGTAACAGATGGGAAGTTGGTGGGAAAACACTACCTTTTTAGCCCTTCACTATCTTCCCAAGGACCTGTTAGCATCTCATTGCCCTCAGTGGTAACTGCCTGCTTTGTTGTTTCTTTTCTTTTTATACCTCAGATTTCTAGTTTCATGTCTCTATTTTCAGGCCTCATTTTCTAAACATCATTGTTTGAAGATCTGCTTCTGGAGACACTTGAAAGTTCTCATGACCATTCAGGGAGGTCCTCCTCCAAGTTGAAATATTTTTGCTTAACAATATCCAAAATGACTATAACCAAAAAAATAAATGTTTTGGAAATAGTATTCATACAGAAATACACACATTGAAAAGTACACACTCAAGAATTGTCAGGAGGTGAATGCCTAGGTCAAGGTACAGATACTACTAGATCCCAGAGGTGTTTGCATTTGTCCAGCTGTTGTAGATACTATGAAAACGTTTTCCATAGTGCTTGTACAAATTCTCATTCTCTTAAGAAGAATGGAAGGGTTTGGATTGCTCTAAATCTTCATGGCATTTGATAATTGCCTATCCGTTTTGCTTCAGGCATTCTGGTGAGTGTGTGGTATATCACGTGGTAGGTTTTAATGTTTTAATTCCCTGATGATCATTTTCAATATAGTTTGCTACCATATGATTGTTGTCATTTGGAAATCCTCTTTTGTGGAGTGTTCCCACCTTTTTTTTTTTACTTTTTCTATTGGGTTATTTGTCTTTTTCTTGTTCATTAGCAGGAATTCTTGATATATTTGGACTATGTGTCATTCCTCAGATAAATCTGTAATATACCTTCTCTCATTCTGCAAATTATCTTTTTCACTTTTTAATTTGAGGACTTTTGATGAAGGATTTCTTACTTTTAACATAGTCTAATTTATTAATTTTTGTTTATGTTCCATGATTTTGTGTCCTGTTTAAGAAATGTTTGACTGCTCCAAAGTCATGAGGGTATTCTCATGTATCTGGATACATGAGGCTTTGTCTGGGCTTTCTTTTGAATTGGTCAGCTTACCTATTGTTCAGTTTATTATATTTTTACATATAGCTTTATAATAGGTATTGACATCTAAACTTATTCAAGATTACCTTTGCTTCTCTTCCCTTTGGACTTCCATAAGAATTTTAGAATCAGCTTGTCATTTTTTAAAGAAAACATTTTGAGGATTGACTGGGAATACATTAAATCCATCAATTCCTTATGGGGAAAATTGACACATTTATAATATTATGCCCTACAGTCCATGAATATGCTATATATATATATTGATTTGTTTAGTTTTCACTTATTTTCTCTAGATGATATATTTTTAGTTTTGAGCACAGAGTCCTTGCATACCATGGGCTATTGGAGCTCTAAGTTATTTCAAAGGCAACAAAGAATCAATTGAGAGGTGGACATATTCTAGTGAGTGAAAGTTGAACTGTTTTCAATTAAATCACCTACCAACAAACTACACAACTATTACTACAGTAATACTCTGGAGTGAACTTCAATTCTTTCTCCCAAAGGAAAAGAACTGTTGTGTGTTAAATTGTAATCTCCAAAAAATAAGGTGAAGTCCAAATCTCATTTAAGTCTGAATGTGAGCTTTGTAGATGAAATCAAGATGAAGTCACACTGAAGTAGGGTGGACCCCAATTTTTTTGATCCTTGTGGGAAAAGGAGAGACCCAGATATTCACATACACATGTGCACGCACACACGCTTGCGCACACAGACACACATACACAATATCATGTGACAATGGAGGCAGAGATTGGACTCACTGCTGCAGGACAAGGAAAACCAAGGCTTGCTGGCAGCCATTGGGAGCTTGGAGAGAAGCAAGAGACAGTTTCTCTTTCACAGCCTCCAGAAGAAGCCCACCTCCAGCCTCTCCATTTCCAACTTCCAGCCTCCTGAGCTGTGAGTCAATAAATGCCTGTTCTTTTAAGTTGTCCAGCTTGTAGTACAAAGTCACAGCAGCCCCAGAAACAGATATAAGGATGATCTACATGCCAAGGAGTTCTTAGGTCTCTACTCTTCTTTGTTTCTTCATATGTTAATCCCCATATCATCCTGTCAATGCTTGGTCTCATCCTTCAGAAAAATGTCACAAATGAAGTAAAGTCTCCATTTCTTTATATTTGCTTAGGGAGTTTTTAAAGTATGTAATTTTTATCTCTTTATAAAGTTTTCACCTTTCCTGAGCATATGAACACATTTTTTTTTATTGAGAAAATTTGGTAAGTATAAAGAAAGTATAGAAATCTTTTCTGGCCTACTCTTCATCTGGCATTCCTTAACTTTTACTGTCAACACAATTCCATGTGATGATGGAAACTAAGGATTCCCCTCCTGTTTAATGCAGGATCTTCATGCATCCTAAGAACTTCCTCTGTCTCTCCCTCCCTCCTTCCCTCTGTCTCAGCAAAAGGGGTAATGTATGAGGGTGTTGTTTGGTGGGTAGTTTATTAGTTGGGGCTCAATTGCAGAAAACAGAAACCATTCCAACTAGTTGAAACAGGAAGAGTTGACACAAGACTGCAGGTGACTTATAAAAAAAATTGAGAGTCTAGCAGCAGAATCTCGACAAGGCCCTAGAGCCATCCTGCCTCTGCAGAGTGGGGTGCTTGCTGCTTTTCCACAGAATAAATCTGAATCAGGAAGCTCTGGACTGCAGAGCCATCCTGCCTTTGCCCTGCAAAGTGGATGCTCCCTGCCCTGCCGTCTCTCCTCATAACTAGTTCTGCACTTATGTTTGTCAGGGCTCCTTGGTATGATTAAACCTAAATCACACTCAGGACTCTGGATCCAGGAGAGGCAAAAAATATGAAACCCTTACAGTGGCACAGAGACAGAAGAGTCTGCTTTGACTTCCAGAACTTCATAATTCTTGAGCTGGAACTTGAGGAAGAGCAGGACATGTTTGTTTGTTTTTATGACTTTTTGTTTTCTGATTTTATACACACTGTGTGACTAGAAAGTACAGAAAGCCTAAGAAAAATAAACTGTAGGAGAGCTATTGCAAGGGATGACTACTGTGGGTAGGGGTGGGTGGCGTATCTTTCAGAGAGATGGACAGGTCAGGTGTGGAGAACCATGAGCAGGTTGCAGGGGTCAGCCTGAGAGATTCTGAGTTGACCACAACTCCAGTCTTTTCTAAATTTCTCTTGACACAGGATCTCACTAAGTTGCTTGGGGGTCTCACTAAGTTGCTGAGGCTGACTTGGAACTTGTGATCCTCCTGCCTTAACCTCCCAAGCCTCTGGGATGATAGGGATGTGTCACTGTGCCCAGCTCATGCTTTCTTTTTGCTTGGAAAACCTAACTCCACATGTGCGTGAAACATAGCCACAATTACCTCAAAACGCAGGCCTGCAGCAAGTCTCTTATATGAAGACCTCAGTTTCCACCTTGCGGACACAAGGGAGGTGAGGCAGGATGGCCCCAGGGCAGGTAGGAGGAACTCAGTCATGAGCAAGGGCTTCCGGACAGGTGTGGAACCTCCCCTCATAGGATGGCCCATCATGGAGAGGAAACCAGCAGCCCACTACCAAGAGACCACTGCTGCCCACTTGGTGACCAGTGTTGGTCAAATCAACTCTATAGGACACTCAATCTCTGGGGCTCAAGGCTATTACCAACTCCTCTTGGAAGCCGAGAAGTGGAGGCAGAGACCACAGGCTTTGTGAGTCTGGGCACTGGAGTGCTAAGGCTGCTCCCCCATTGTGTCCATGGAAATCATCCCAAGGCTGGCCACACTGGTGGAAGCTGGAACAGCCAGCATTGGCCGGAGTTGAAATGACAGCAACTTAACTACATGGGGACTCCATCTCACTCCAGTCAGAATGGCAGTTACCAAAAATACAAGTAACAATAAATGTTGGCAAGGATGTGGTGAAAATGTACTCTCACAGATTGCTGGTGGGACTGAAAATTGGTGCAACCACTCTGAAAAGCAGTTTGGAGATTTCTCAGAACTTGGAATGGAACCATCATTGGACCCAGGTATCCCACTTCGTGATATATACCCAAAGGTCTTAAAATGAGCATACTATAGTGATACAGTCCCAACAATGTTTACAGCACCTCAATTCAAGATAGCTAAACTATGGAACCAGCCTAGGTGCCCTTCAACAGAGGAACTGATAAAGAAAATGTGGTATACATGCACAATGGAATATTATTCAGCCATAAAGAAGATGAAATTATGGCATTTGCTGGTAAATGGACAGAACTGGAGACTATCATGCTAAGTTAGATAAGCCAGTACCAATAACAAAGGCCAAATGTTCTAATATGTGGATGCTAACACACAATAAGAAAGGTTGGAAGGAAGAAGTTCATTGGATTAGAAAAAGGGGAATGAAAATACTGGAGAAGAAAACTATATTTCTCAATGCATTTGACAAAACCCTTTACAAAAGAATAAAACTTAATGTGATAAAGAGCCAATACTCACCAAATGAACCTGTGGATTTAACAGAATCCTGATCACTATCTCATCTGAGTGTTTTTTTTTTTGTATAAATTAGTGAGCTGATTCTACATTTAAATGGGAATGAAAAGGAAATATAGAAGCCAGATAACTTTGAAAAAGAAAAATTTGGATTACTAATTCAAGATATTATAGTTAATAGGGTAAATATTGTGAAGATAGACACATAGTTCAACAAACCCATCTGAGAATTCAGAAGGAGACTGCACATATACTGACAAGTGGCTTTTGACAAAAGTGCAGTGGAAAAAGCAGTCTTTTAAACAAATGCTACAGGAACAACAGGACATTCATATGCAAATACATGAACTTCATCCATAAGCTGTAACTATCACAGAACTGTGAAACCTAGGGCCTTAAAAATGTGTAGATGAAAATGTGAGAGAGAAATCCTGTGACTTTAGTAAAGCAAAAATTCTTATATATAGCATCCAAATCACATTTAATTAACAATTAGCTAAAATTTCTGTATTGTGAAAAACACTGTTAAGAGAAAAAAAAGTGCAACCCTAACCCTAACCCCTAACCCTAACCCTAACCCTAACCCTAGCCCTAACCCTAACCCTAACCCTAGCCCTAGCCCTAGCCCTAGCCCTAGCCCTAGCCCTAACACTAACCCTAACTCTAACCCTAACCCTAACCCATAAAATAGCAAATATTTGCAAAGCATCCATTTGATACAGGTATTGTATCCGGAATAAAGAACTCTCACTTGATAATAAGAAAATAAATGACCTAATGAAAAATGCAGATTTAAATAAGCACTTCACCAATTTTTTTATCTATATGTATTCATATAGATATAAAATATATATTATGTATAGCAGACAATTATATGAAAAGGTGTAAACATCATTGGTCATTAGAAAAAGTGTAAATTAAAATCATAACAAGATACCACAGCACACCTATTAGATAGCTACAATTAGAACGATCACTCATACTAAGTGTCAGTATGTGGGAATATAAAACAACATACAGTATCCACCTTGCTGCCTTTGGAAGAGTTTGACATTTTCTTAAAAGTTACTCAAAATCTGTTTTATAAACCAGCTATTCCAAGAAAACGAAAGCTTATGTCCACACAATGACTCACACATGAAGGTTTATGGCAACCATATTTGTGATATTCAAAACCTGGAAACAGCCGGATGTCCATCAGTGGGTAAATGTACAGATGGACTGTATCCATAGAATAAATTGCTATTCAGCAATAAGAAGGAATGGAGCCCTGGTGCATGCCACAGCATGGACAGACTCAAGAATATACGCTGAATGGAAGATGCAGATGCAGAGACCACACCTTGATTATTCCCTTTATTGGAAATGTCCAAAGAAGCCAAGCCTGGAGTGCCAGGTGATGATTGTCTGCATCTAGGGGGAGAAACAGAGAGTGATGTGCAAATGGCCACAAGTGGTCTTTTGCAGTTGGTGGAACTGTCCTGACACTGCATTGTGGTGATGGTTACACAATTTATTATAAATAAATGAATTGTACATTTATAACAGGTGAAATTTAAAAATGTACCTTTAAAAGGCTGAGTTTTATGAAAATGAATGCCATATCACCACCATGAAAAACATGGAGGAATCTCAAGATAATTATAGTGGATGAAAGAGGCCAACCCCCCTCCCCCAATACTGTGTGATTCCATATACATAAAATTCTAGATAATTCAAATGAATGTGGAGTGAGAGAAGACAGATCAGTGGTTGAGGGACAGGGACAAGGTGGGAGAGAGAGATCACATAGCAAGGGGAGGGAGACAGAAATTACAGAAGGGAAACTTTGGGGAGTGATTGAGATGATTGATACGTTCATTATCTTGATGGTAGTGATGGATTTGTGGGTGTATACATGTGTCAAAATTTATCAAACTATTCACTTTAAATACATGCAGATTACTCTGTTTTGATTCCACCTCAGTACAGCTGTTTTTAAGGGACATGAATAGTATGATAATTACAAAAATATAAAATTAGTTGTTAGATTGAGTGATTTTTTTTATTTCAAAAGTTTAAGTTATTGTTACATTATGAATTAGCAAATAAAAATTCTTTTAGAAATAGCTTATTACTTAGTCTTCAACAAGGCCTAGTTTGGGGAGCTGGGGGGTGAAGAGAAGGTCATACTGCTCTTGTTGCTAGAGGCAAGAAAGTCCTTGGTGTGTATTAAGGCACACACAAGAAGCCAGTAAGGAAAGGAAAAGTTCTTGGTCTGGGGCTGGGGCTGGGGCTGGCCTCTGTGGTAGCGCACTTGCCTGGCATGTGTGAGGCACTGGGTCCAATTGCCAACACCATGTTTTATAAATAAATAAAGGTCTATCAACAACTAAAAAAATATTAAAAAAAGAAAAGGGGAAGTTCCGAAAGTCCTGAAGGAGGCCAGGAAGGAGGGAATCCCAAGCAGATGGGTTATTTTTCCTGGAGAAGAGGGTGGCCTGTCCCCATGAGAAAGAGAAAGGTGGGTGCAGAGGAGTGCTGAGGAAATGGGTGGGGCACAGGCAGAGGTGTTCTCATCAAGGGAGGGACCTGCAGGCATCTTCACTTAAGCCACTGATCTCAGAGAAGGTTTCACATGCTCCGCTTCCCTTCTCCTGTCTTCACGATGGCACCAACATGTCCTGGGAGTGCTGGTCCCAGAATGATAGCCCATGCCCTCAGCATCTTCCCATGTTAGGCTCTTCACTCAGAGCCTGCCCAATAGGAAAGCAGAAGGTTCCAGAATGAATGCGAATGGAAGGGACCCCAAACTGCAAACCCAGATTCCTGAGCGCCAAAGAGAAGACCAGGAAAGACCAAGCTACCCTGGACAAGGCCTAGGTTGGGCCAAGATGCCCATTCCCTTATATTGCTCTTTCAGAGCCCCTACCCCAGGGCCGGAACTATCCTGCTGAAGCCCAGCCTTAGGCTCAAACAGGAAAAGGAGGCTGTCCTTGGTAGGTCCACTCTGATCTCAGCCCTTCCCATCTCAGTTGAACTAAGCCAGAATGAGGGGCCCATTGGAATCCTGCACGGGGTCCTAAAGATCCTGGCATCTGGAGCCTTGCCTGCCATGTCCTCATTAGGGAAAGTGGATACGTATAACTGACTTCCTTGTCCTCTGCCACACTCCAATGTCACCAAACTCCAACCATGCCCCCAAATGCTAGGTCATGTGGGGTGATCATAAACTTCAGCCAGGTGTGGTGGTGCATGCCTGTAATCCCAGCAGCTGGGGAGACTGATGCTGGAGGATTGAAAGTTCATAGCCAGCCTCAGCAACTTAGAGAGGCAATAAGCAACTCAGTGAGACCCTGTCTCTAAATAAAATATTAAAAAGGGCTTAAGATGTGGCTCAGTGATTAATCACCGCTGGATTCAATCCTTGGCTGGGGTGGGGGAAGCCCTCCAGGTAACTCTTGTCTTCCAGCAGGCTGCTCCCCCCTCCATCCCAGGACTTTCTCCCTGACCTCCTAACCACTGACCACCGTCCTGCTGGCCAAGGACCTGCTTCACATGGCAACATCTACTGGGATCCAGCTCAGCTTGACAGCTCCCCCAAGACATGGATTCTTGTGACCCAGTTGCCTTCCATGCAGTGTGACAAACTGGGGCAGCTTCCTCTACTCCAACCCTACCCCCATGACTCCCTGCCCCAAGGGACCAAAGAACAAAGATCCCAAGACAGTGTTCAGTCTCACCCCAGCTCTCAAATGAAATGAGCTGCATTGTTTAAGGAAGTCAAAAAATAAGGAAATGGTCATTTGATCCATTTGTTGTAATACCCAAGCATTTCCAACTGATTCCTTAATACAGGTACATACTCACATTAATTATTTCATGGCTTTTGAAATTTGCCACCAATTAATTCCAAATTCCTTTCACCTGCACTCAACTACATGTCTTAGTTGTATCTTCTACCTTTAACCATAAGGAAACATTGTTATGTATTTGGAACATGGAGAGAATTTTGCTCTTTTTCCTTATAAACCTTATGTGGCAAATATTAGTTTCCTACCTCAAGTTCATAGTAAACATGAATCTGGATTATGCATGGAATCACTGAACTACAGGTTACTTGATCTTTCTCAAATTGTAAAAGATTTATTTTTTGTTTCTAGTTGTTGCTTTCTATTACATATCTTTGTGCATGAAACATTTATATGTTTTCAAATTATTTTTCTTTTTTTTTAGTTACACATGGCAGTACAATGATCTTGACAATTCATACATTTGAATCAAATGGGGTATAATTTTCATTTTTCTGAGTGTAAAGTTTGCAGAATCACATTGGTCATGCAGTCACATATATAAATATAGCAATAATAATGTCTATTTTATTCTGCTGCCCTTCCTATCACCCCTTCCCCTCTCCTCCCCTCCAATCTCATCTCTCTACCAAATGGGTTTCCCACAATAAAACTAAAAAATATTTTAATGCTGACTTAAAATATTGCCCTGGTGGAGGACTGAATCCATCAATAGTGTCACTTCTATGGTGTGAGGTAGCTTTCTTTAAGATTCATCAGCTGCCCCTGGATGTGGGCTTATTCCCAGGTATGTAACTGACCACACAACTAATTTCTATATCTTTGTTTATAAATAATGTTAGAGATTTTTTCTTTTGGATGAGTGATTTCTGGGTAGATGTGTGTGTGTGTGTGTGTGCATGTGTGTGTGTGTGTGTGTGTGTGTGTGTGTGTGTGTATTGGAGATTTGGTGACATTTTTTGAAATTTGATAAGCTCTTTGTGTATTTTATATACTAAACCTCATTTTGCTATATTAAATTTGAAAACTATCAGAAACTCTAAAGAATACTTAACATTATCCTCCAATGCTTAGACCTCTTGCAGTAACTTAAAATATTTTGCTACTATTTTATCCTTGTTTTATTGTAATTTTGAAGATACTTGAATTTTCTTTAGACACTGTTGCCCATCTTTTCTTCACAACTTCTCCAATAATCTAAACTGCTTTTCCTCTTTGGTTAAATAATCAAACTCTCTTTGTATATGAGTTTATTTTTTAAATTACAATTCTTTGAGGGAAAATTTGTTTTTATACCTTACTGAAATAATGTTACTCCCAGCAGAATGTACAAGAAAATTATATTCTTTATAATTCCATTACTTTCATTTGCAATGTATTGTGTTTTCATATGTATTTAAAATTATTAATGCATGCTCTGTATTATTTAAAGGTCTGTATTTCTCCTCTTAATGCAGTATTACATCAGATAAGTTATTGGTTTTTTTAAAACAGTCTATTTTTGAGCTAATTATTATTCCTTCATTAGCCCTCTAGTATGCTTGTCTATCTCACTATTTTTACTGTAAAATCAATTACTTTGAATTCTATAAAATGCCAATGACATCATTGGAATTCAGCTGAAGTTACATAAAAACCACAGATTAAGCCATCAAAAGTTACCACTTCCATTTGATCTTCCAAGCCAGGAATAGGACATACTTCTCTATTTTTTTATCTTTAAACTTTAGTAGAATTTTTTAGAGATACATATCCTCACACAAGCTTAATTAACACATAATTCAATTTTAAAAAGGACATGATTATAAGCAAAATTAAAAAGAAGAGAAAAATCACTGCAAATAGAATTACATATATAAAAAAGGTCTTTGCAATTATAAAATAATATTGAAGAATGGCTGAGTAATATAAATTCATGGCAATCAAAAAACATGTACACCAGCTATAGAAATTAAATTAGAAGTAAAAATAACTTTAATTTAAAAAAAAAGATTTCTAAAAATATTTTTTGGTATGTCAAGCTAAAATGTGAAAAGAGGAAAAAAATATATAAGGCTCTTTCAGCATGATTTCCACTCCAGATTCACCTTTGTTTTCATTGGTGGATCCCACTCGGTCTCTGAGGATTTGGTGGTCCCCACAACTTATTGCCAGGTGCTCTTCATTCTAACCAAGGGATCACTGACAGGGCTTCCAGGGCCCTGAAACTTGTTTTAGGGAAATGTCTGACCTTCTGAATTTGAGAATGTTTAACTTTCTGCTACATCTCTTATTTTGGCATAAAATTCACAATTTGCCAGATACTTTTTGGTAATTATGGTTTGTATTTGTTACCGGTTGTTCCTTTCCATTCATTTATAAAGATACATTCATTGCATTTCAAGTTGGGAATGCTACAATGAAATTATTGAGGAGTACAACATTACAAAGCTCTTGATATATCATATTTCATACATTAGATTGAAGTGGGTTATGAACTCCCAATTTTACCCCAAATGCAGATTGCAGAATCATGTCGGTTACATATCCACAATTTTACATAATGCCCTATTAGTAATTGTTGTATTCTGCTACCTTTCCTATCCCCTAATAACCTCCCTCCCCTCCCCTCCTATCTTCTCTCTCTACCCCATCTACTGTAATTCATTTCTCTCCTTGTTTATTTTCCCATTCCCCTCACAGCCTCTTATATGTAATTTTGTATAGCAATGAAGGTCTCCCTTCATTTCCATGCAATTTCCCTTTTCTCTCCCTTTCCCTCCCATCTCATGTCTCTGTTTAATGTTAATCTTTTCTTCCTGCTCTTCCTCCCTGCTCTGTTCATAGTTGCTCTCATTATATCAAAGAAGACATTTGGTATTTGTTTTTTAGGGATTGAATAGCTTCAATAAGCATAATCTGCTCTAGTGCCATCCATTTCCCTGCAAATTCTATGATTTTGTCATTTTTTATTGCTGCATAGTACTCCATTGTGTATAGATGCCACATTTTTTTTTTATCCATTCATCTATTGAAGGGAATCTGGGTTGGTTCCACAGTCTAGCTATTATGAATTGTGCTGCTATGAACATCGATGTGGCAGTATCCCTGTAGCATGCTCTTTTAAGATCTTCAGGGAATAGTCCAAGAAGGGCAATAGTAGGGTCAAATGGTGGATCCATACCCAGCTTTCCCAGGAATCTCCAAACTGCTTTCCAAATTGGCCGCACCAATTTGCAGTCCCACCAGCAGTGTACAAGTGTACCCTTTTCTCCACATCCTCGCCAGGACTTGTTGTTTGACTTCATAGTGGCTCCCAATCTTACTGGAGTGAGATGGTATTTTAGGGTGGTTTTGATTTGCATTTCTCTGACTGCTAGAGATGGTGAGCATTTTTTCATGTACTTGTTGATTGATTGTATATCCTCCTCTGAGAAGTGTCTGTTCAGGTCCATGGCCCATTTGTTGATTGGGTTATTCGTTATCTTATTGTCTAATTTTTTGAGTTCTTGTATACTCTGGATATTAGGGCTCTATCTGAAGTGTGAGGAGTAAAAATTTGTTCCCATGATGTAGGCTCCCTATTTACCTCTCTTATTGTTTCTCTTGCTGAGAAAAAACTTTTTAGTTTAAGTAAGTCCCATTGTTGATTCTTGTTATTAACTCTTGTGCTATGGGTGTCCTATTAAGGAATTTGGAGCCCGACCCCACAATATGTAGTTCGGAGCCAACTTTTTCTTCTATCAGATGTAGAGTCTCTGATTTGATATCAAGCTCCTTGATCCATTTTGAGTTAACTTTTGTTCATGATGAGAGAAAGGGATTCAGTTTCAGTTTGTTGCATATGGATTTCCAGTTTTCCCAACACCATTTGTTGAAGATGCTATCCTTCCTCCATTGCATGCTTTTAGCCCCTTTATCAAATATAAGATAGTTGTAACTTTGTGGATTAGTCTCTGTGTCCTCTATTCTATACCATTGGTACACCCGCCTGTTTTGGTACCAGTACCATGCTGTTTTTGTCACTATTGCTCTGAAATATAGTTTGAAATCTGGTATCGCTATACCACCTGATTCACACTTCCTGCTTAGAATTGCTTTTGCTATTGTGGGTCTTTTATTTTTCCATATGAATTTCATGATTGCTTTATCTATTTCTAGAAGAAATGTCGTTGGGATTTTGATTGGCATTGCATTAAACCTATAGAGAACTTTTGGTAATATCGCCATTTTGATAATGTTAGTTCTGCCTATCCATGAACATGGTATATTTTTCCATCTTCTAAGATCTTCTTCTACTTCTCTCTTTAGGGTTCTGTAGTTTTCATTGTATAAATCTTTCACCTCTTTTGTTAGGTTGATTCCCAAGTATTTTATTTTATTTTTTTGAGGATATTGTGAATGGAGTGTTTTTCCTCATTTCCGTTTCAGAAGTTTTGTCGCTGATTTACAGAAATGCCTTTGATTTATGCGTGTTGATTTTATATCCTGCCACTTTGCTGAATTCATTTATTAGTTCTAGTAGTTTCTTTGTAGACCCTTTTGGGTCTTCTAGGTATAGAATCATGTCGTCTGCAAATAGTGATAATTTAAGTTCTTCTTTTCCTATTTTTATGCCTTTAATTTCTTTCATGTGTCTAATTGCTCTGGCCAGTGTTTCGAGAACTATATTGAATAGAAGTGGTGATAGAGGGCATCCCTGTCTTGTTCCAGATTTTAGAGGGAATGCCTTTAACTTTTGTCCATTCAGAATGATGCTAGCCTGAGGCTTAGCATAGATAGCTTTTACAATGTCAAGGTAAGTTCCTGTTATCCCTAGTTTTTCTAATGTTTTGAACATAAAAGGATGCTGTACTTTGTCGAATGCTTTCTCTGTGTCTATCAAGATGATCATATGGTTCTTATCTTTAAGTCTATTGATGTGGTGAATAACATTTATTGATTTCCGTATATTGAACCATCCTTGCATCCCAGGGATGAATCCTACTTGATCGTGGTGTACAATTTTTTTGATGTGCCTTTGTATCCGATTCGCCAGAATTTTATTGAGGATTTTTGCATCTAGGTTCATTAGAGATATTGGTCTGTAGTTTTCTTTCTTTGAGGTGTCTTTGTCTGGTTTCGGAATCAGGGTGATGTTGGCCTCATAGAATGAATTTGGAAGAGCTCCCTCTTTTTCTATTTCCTGAAATAACTTGAAAAGTATTGGTATTAATTCTTCTTTAAAGGTTTTGTAAAACTCCGCTGTATACCCATCGAGTCCTGGGCTTTTCTTGGTTGGTAGTCTTTTGATGGCTTCTTCAATTTCATCCAATGATATTGGTCTGTTCAAATTGTGTGTATCCTCCTGACTCAGTCTGGGCAAATCATATAACTTAAGAAATTTATCGATGTCTTCACTATCTTCTATTTTATTGGAATATAGGTTTTCAAAATAATTTCTAATTGTCTTCTGTATTTCTGTAGTATCTGTTGTGATATTGCCTTTTTCATCCTGTATGTTAGTAATTTGAGTTCTCTCTCTTCTTCTCTTCATTAGCATGGCTAAAGGTCTGTCGATCTTATGTATTTTTTCAAAGAACCAACTTTTAGTTTTTTAATTTTTTCAATAGTTTCTTTTGTTTCAATTTCATTGATTTCCACTCTGATTTTAATTATTTCTTGCCTTCTGCTACATTTGCTGTTGTTTTGCTCTTCCTTTTCTAGGGCTTTGAGATGAAGTTTGAGCTCATTTATTTGTTGGTTTTTTCTTTTTTTGAGGAATGACCACCAGGCGATGAATTTTCCTCTTAAAACTGCTTTCATTGGGTCCCATAGATTCCGATATGTTGTGTCTGTATTTTCATTTATCTCTAAGAATTTTTTGATTTCCTCCTTTATGTCTTCTGTAACCCATTGATCATTCAGTAACATATTGTTAATTTTCCATGTGATGTAGGATTTTTCCTTCCTTCTTTTATCATTGATTTCCAGTTTCATTCCATTTTGATCAGATAAAATGCATGGTATTATCTCCACCCCTTTATATTTACTGAAGGTTGTCCTATGGCATAATATGTGGTCTATTTTTGAGAAGGATCCATATGCTGCTGAGAAAAAAAGTATACCCATTTGATGATGGTTGATATATTCTATATATGTCAGTTAAGTCTACGTTATTGATTGTGGTATTGAGTTCTATAGTTTCTTTATTCAACTTTTGTTTGGAGGATCTGTCCAATGTGAGAGAGGTGTGTTGAAGTCACCCATAATTATTGTGTTGTGGTCTATTTGATTCTTGAACTTGAGGAGAATTTGTTTTATGAATGTCGCAGCACCATTATTTAGTGCATAAATATTGATAATTGTTATGTCTTGTTGGTGAATGGTTCCTTTTAACAGTATATAATGTCCTTCTTTATCCCTTTTGATTAACTTAGTCTTGAAGTCGATTTTATTCAATATGAGGATGGCCACCCCTGCTTGCTTACGAGGACCGTGTGCTTGGTATATTTTTTCCCATCCTTTCACCTTCAGCCTGTGTATGTTTTTTCCAGTCAGATGAGTCTCCTGGAGGCAGCATATTGTTGGATTTGTTTTTTTAATCCATGATACCAGCCTATGTTGCTTTATTGGAGAGTTTAAGCCATTAACATTCAGAGTTACTATTGATATATGGTTTGTACTTCCATCCATGTTTGATTATTTATCCTTTTTTTAAGAAATTTAGTTTGTTTCTCCATGATTATCTTTCCCCTCGCCCTCTGCCTTTACCGAGGCACTTCCCTCTGATGGTTTTGCTTATTGTTTTCCATTTCTTCCTCGTGTAGTGTTTTGCTCAAAATGCTTTGCAATGCTGGTTTTCTGGCTGCAAATTCTTTTAACTTTTGTTTATCATGAAAGATTTTTATTTCATTGTCATACCTGAAGCTTACTTTTGCTGGATACAGAATTCTTGGTTGGCATCCATTGTCTTTCAGTGTTTGAAATACATTGTTCCATGACATTCTTGCTTTCAGCGTCTGTGATGAAAAATCCTTTGTTAACCTTATTGGTTTACGTCTGAATGTAATCTGCCTCCTTTCTCTTGTAGCTTTTAATATTTTCTCTTTGTTCTGTATATTGGATATCTTCATAACAATGTGTCTTGGTGTTGGTCTACTGTGATTTTGTGTGCTCGGTGTCCTGTATGCATCTTCAATTTGTATATCTGTTTCCTTTTTTTATTTCTGGAAAGTTTTCTGTAATTATTTCATTCAGCAGGTTATTCATTCCCTTGGTTTGAATCTCTGTACCTTCTTCTATCCCAATGACTCATAAGTTTGTTTTTTTTATGTTATCCCATAACTCTTGGATGTTTTTCTCGTGATTTTTTACCAGCCTTTCTGAGTTGGCTAGACTCTTTTCAAGATGATATATTTTGTCTTCATTATCTGACATTCTGGTTTCTACTTGCTCCACTCTGTTAGTGATACTCTCAATTGAGTTTTTAATTTGGTTTATCATTTCCTTCATTTCTAGAATTATTGTTTGATTATTTTTTATAATCTCTATCTCCTGATAAAGATGCTTAACTTCTTCTTTTATCTGTTTATGTAATTCATTCTCAATGTTCTTTCGCTGCTTGAATTTGCTGTCTCATATCCTCTTTAAGGTTCCATTCCATCTGTCTAAGGTGTTCCTTGAGTTCTTTATATGACCATTTTTCTGATGACTCAAGGTCCTCCTGAATATTTAGGCTGCCCTGCATTGTTTGTACTCCTTTTCTTCCTTGCTTTTTGAAGCTGCTCATGTTACTTCTTGTTCTGTTTGACTGCTGAGTTACTGTTTACTCCTATAAATTTATTTGATGCTTGGGAGGAAAGGTATTAGAAGGGAAGGGAAGAAGTCACTAATGAGAATGAGAGTAAGCAGGTAGAATTCAAGGAAGGGGGGATAAGATAATTGAAAAGAAATGAAAAGACAAAAGAAGAAAAAAAATAGGAAATATAAAAAGAAAAAAATTAAAAAAAAATAATAAAAAAAATTAAAATTAAAATTGGAAGAAAAAAAATTTTTAAAAATTGTAAAAAAAAATGTAAAAACAAGAAAGAAAAATGAAAATGAAAGAAAAACCCAAATCAAAAAACAAAAGAGAAAGGAAAAAAGAAAAAAAAAACCTAATAAATGCAGTCTTAGAGTTTGATTAACTTCTCTTCCAGTAGGTGGCGCTGTGCCCACCAGGCCAAGTTTCTCTTGTCAATATGCAGGAACCAATCACTATGCAGCAGCTCCTCCTCCCAGAGTGGACGAGTCTCCAATCCTGAGTGGCTAGGGCCTCCTGTTGTGTCTGGTCACTTCCCCACTTTTCCTCTAGCCAGGCCCCTCTCACGAGTGCCGCTCACCACAATACTGGGTACACGCCAGGTCTGCTGCTCCCGGGAGCCCTGTTTTCATGAATGACTGGGCACACTCTTCCAGTTTGCCATTCCCTCAGACCCTAAGTTTGCAGAGCTTGGGGCTGAGAATCCTCAGCGAATTTTACTGCCCCTCCGGTAGCCACGCCCCCGGTAGCTGGTGCAAGAGACCTTAGCTGTCAGCACTGGTGGGAGCGGTAGTTCTGCGCTGCGGGTTCCGCGCCACCTCTAATTCCCTCGGTCTGGCTACCGCGCTCACGGGAGAGCTGGGAGGGGCCCTTAAGGTTTCCCCGATGTGTGGAGAGGGAAGGCTAGGGGATTACACACCTGTAGCCGCAGGTTTCAATGAAGTTATCTCCTCCACCACAGTCTGATGACGTCAGTGCTCTGCCATGGTGGTATCTCTTGCAAATGGCAACAGTTCGTTTCCCTTTGCCGGGTGACCAATGTAACGGGTGGGTCCTTACTGTCTCTCCCAAGCCCCGTTTCAAACCTGTGGCCACTACCTATGAAGGCTCGGTTGGCATTACCTCCATAGGATCAGAAGGGCTGACCAGTTGTTTCAGCCGGATGGATTAGTGCTGAGTCACAGCTGTTTGTCTGCGGGAAGCAGGCGAACGGGAGCTTGAATTCAGCCGATCCAGGCTCAGTGTGTGTTCTGAGGGGCCCAGACAGTTCACCCCAGATCCACGTCAGCTCAGCATTGCCTAGTGATCCTGAGCAAACAGATTTAGGCTGTTTATGACTCCCTATGCCTGCACAGCTGAAGAGGTCAGAGACTTGATCTCTCCGCGCCCGCCGCCATGTTGGAATCTCCTATGTACACACTTTTAAGTCCTGAGTAAAGAGGTACTGAACTGTTATTGTACCCCTTGCAATGTAATTGAACCTTACCTCCACTTGGATAAGAAAGGTGCAGCTCCAGGAATGGGTGTCACCCGATGGGGTTGAGTTACACCCACTTGTTTGTTGTAACCCTACCCTTTGTCCTTTTTTAGATAGAATGTTCCATGGATTAGCTCCCCCCATTAATAAAACGTGAGTTTGGGGCATACTCCTCCTCTTTCTTGCCTGCCTTGCTCAGCTTATGGGAGCTGTGGCTGAGGAGTGGTCACTGAACCCAAAGAAAAAGTTAAAAAAAAAAAAGAAAGAAAGAAATTGTAAAATTGAGTTTTCCTGTATAGGTCCCACTTGGTATCAAACTGTACAGTGGAACAACACAATGGAGTTGTCAGCCAGGTAAGACTAAATTCTAAACACAGGCCTGAAACTTATTAATTAGGCAAATATGGGACAAATAGTCAATCTCTATGAATGACGGCTGCTTTATTAGTAATTAACAGGTTATAATAGCACAGGTACTTTCAAAGTACTTATAAGACAACTTTAGGAAACAAGTGTTAACAACTGAATGTGGTGTCTGTCTCAGACTAGAATACTCACCAAATCCTTTTACCTTCACTCTCCACTTAGGTAATAGTAATTTTTTATTCAAAATCTATAAATTTATATCTTCTTAATGAGTCATCTTTAGAACGTTCTTTCACTATTAAAGATAAAAGTAAAATATATTTAATCAAAAATGGAAATATAAAATATTAAAAGTTTATGACTGATGTTTTGTTATAAAATATTCTCCAGGCCCATACTTGGAGAAATTTTTAGAAATAATATTAATTGTATTTCTGACAGGTAAGTAATGAATGCATTGACAACTCCTATGTCTTCCACTTTGAATTTATCAAATGCAAGGAATAATCATGGGAATTATAAGTTTGATTCTTAAATCTTTGGTCCCATAACCATAATCCTTACCAAAAGCTGCAAAAATGAAAGAAAACCTTATCATTGTCACATAAAGTAGCATAAAGATATAAATGTCAAACCAGGAGAGACACGATGGTGGATTAGCAGGAAGTCTCTTTTCTCATGGCTCCACCACATGGGACTCAGAGAGTGAGAAAAGTGTTTCTCTGTGAGGTGGGTGATAACAGCATGCCACTGATACTCAACATTATTTTTTCTTTAAGCCTTGAAAACTTGGGAATTTGGGGTGCATCAGACAAATATGAAAAACAGAACTGGAGCTTAGGTTTTGATATGAGTGGGGGAAATCAGTACACAAGGACAGAAAAGACTGAAAAGTACTGCAGACAAGGGGCTAAGGTTGTGGCTCAGTGGTAGAGTGTTTATCTAGCATGCATGAGGCACTGGGTTCAATCCTCAGCACCATAATATAAAATAAAAATACTGTGTCCACCTAAAATTTAAAAATATAATAAAAATAAGAAGAAAAGTGCTGCAGACAGTCTTGGAATGCAGAATCTGGGGCCAGAGGCTCAAGCCTGCCCTGGGAGGACTCAAGCTATTCTACTCATTAATCTGTGGCATGAAAGTCACCACTGGTCTGCCTGCTAAGTACAGGGAGCTGAAGCTGGAGACATATTTAAACATTTGCAATGTGGTGGCACCAACTCAGACTTGGAACTTAGATCCATGTGTTGAGGCTTAGTCCAATACATAAATCTGCAGACACTAGCCACAAGACTTAAACTGAGCCTAGCAAATCACGAGAATTTATGGCATGGACAGTATTTTTTTCTGGGGGTAATGCAATCAGATAAGCCAAAGAAAGCTTGTCCTCCTCTCTTCCCTTGACATAGCAGTGCTCAAGACCTGTGTCAGTGGCTTCAAAATTTCAATGAACAGGAGTGATGGAGCTTGGTGCTTGGAGGCAGGCTTCAGAAGGTCAGAAAGAACAGCACCCTGGGAAAACAGAACTGGTAAAGGACTGGCTTCCCTGTCCCATGAATATAGCACTGGGGAAAAGAGTGGGGTATAGTCCTAGGTTGTGCATTGATTTATTTATGCCCAGTAACTCCCCATGCAATGAAACACCTGGGGAAAAGACTGGACCTCACTGCCTCCTCTGAGAACATCTTGTAGAACCTAGCATAACTTATACCCTGGGGGTGGAGCTGACAGCACCTCTCACAGCTCCACATACCATCCCATGAAGAAGGGAAACTGAGAGGTGGAAAGACACTTTGGAACAGACAACAAGCACATACTCTCAGTAACAATCCTGTTTTTTTTTTCTTTTTAGTTTTTCTATGTGTACTGATGGATACATGATGGACATTTATACACTTGTATATGTACATATTTGTTTATGCTTTCTCATTTGAACCATTCTTAAACATAGTTATTATTCTTACTCTTTTGTTGAGGGTTAAAGTTTTTAATTAGCATATTTTAGATTGACTTTGTATTCTGTTTCAAAACTTTTATTTCTTTTTCTTTCTATTTCTCTCTTTTCTCTTACAAATTCCATTATTCTCTCTTTACTCTGTATTTCTTTTACTTTTTTCTCCATCTTCCTCATAAACAATACATTCTCTATCACCTCTGCATCTGCTCAATCCACATCTTGAAACTGCTAATCCTTTTCTATCGCCATTGCTTCTTTCCTCATAATGAACTCTATTTTAATTTCTCCCAGCAATCTTGGTTTATAAAACTCCACACCCCACCACTAATGCTAAAGCAAAAATTAATACAACTGAAGCTATAGAAAACACCTCTTTTTATTTTATAAAAAATATAAATCATGATTACTTACTGTCTTTGCTGATATAAATTGATACAGTTCTGTTAATTGTGCCAATTAACTTTGTGTGAAAATAAAAATAAAGTATGTGATTTAGTTCTATATATGTTATGCACAACTGGTTGCAATTATTTGGCTCCCCCACATCTCTGAGCCATAGGATATCTATAGGATCACAAGAAATGCATAGACTAGAAGTTCTTTTGCTACATATCCATTTAGATACATGAGTAGACACACAAACAATATCAACAAGCAAGGGAACAAAGCATCCCAAACAAACCAGAATGACTCAACAGCAGATTCCACAAAAATCACAGTGAAGAAAACATCAGAAAAAAATTTTGAAAGTTTATATTTCAACTGACCTATGAGATATAAGATAATGTAAAATAAAATCACAAAGAAGACACAAGAAGTAAAATATCAATAAGAAAATAGAACTTCTAAAGAAAAATTAATCAGAAATTCTCAAAATGCAGAAATCAATGAACCAAATTAAAAATACAATGCAAAGCATCAACAATAGATGAGATGACTTTAAACAAATGTTCAGGTTTAAGTACAAAAATGCCATAAGATAATCAATATATTCAAAAAAGCCTGTTCATAACACTCAGGACCCATTCAGGTTTAAAACACCAGAGGGACTAGTGATAGAAGGTCATTTCTTCAAAATTGTACAAGCTGTAGGTGAGAAACCAAATGCCAACAACATCAAACTGAATTTTTTAAAAAATGAAACTGTTTTTTAAAACAAAACAAAACAAAACAACAACAACAAAAAAAGTAAACTTTTACCACTCCTTGAATCCCCAGCCAGAGCAAACAAGCAAGAGAAAAAATCTAATGGCATAGACATAGGAAAGAAGAAGTCCTGTTGCCTCTATTTACTGATGACATGAACATTTTACTTACATGATATAAAATGCTCTATTAGAAAATTTATAGTACTAATAACAAACCTACTAAAGGAGTTGATACAAGAAAAAAATACATAAATCAATTTCATTCCTATATTGCAATAGCAAACCTGCTTCAAAAAAATTGGGAAAAAATGCTTCATTCAAATAAAATGTAAAAAATTACTTGGGAAAATATCTAACATTGGAGATGAAATACCTCAACAATGAAAATTATAAAATGGTGGAGGAAAACAAATTGAAGACAACCTTAAGAGTGGACATACTTCCAATGTTCTTGAATAAGCAAAATTAGTATTATCTAAATGGTCATTCTACTTTAACCAGTGAACAGACTCAGTACAATCCCAATAAAAATATCAATGACATCCTTCACAACACAGACATTCTTCACAACACACAGACAAAACAGATTTCTCAAATTCATTTTGACACAGAAGTGACATAGAACAGCCAAATGTATCCTGAACCAGAAGAGTGATGCTGAAAGCTTCACAGTACCAGATATCCAATTATGTTGCAGAACTTTACTAAAAAACAGCATTATATTAGCACCAAAACAGACCTGAAGATGAATGGAATAGAAAATACAGACAAATCCACAAAGATACAGTGATCTGATATGCGACAAAGCTGCCAAAAATATATGTTAGAGAAAAGAGAGACTATTTAACAAGTGGTGCTATGAAAACTGGATAACCATATGTAGGAAAAACCTAAAACTTGATCCCTCTCACCCTGCACAAAAGCCAACTTAAAGAGAAAAAAAGACCTAGAAATTAAACCAGAAACTCTACAGCTGCTTAAAGAAAATGTAGGCCCAACACTCCAACATATTGACAAAATCTTTTTGTTAACTTCCTTAACAAAATTTCTAAAGCACAAGAAATAAAACTAAGGGCTGGGGATGTGGCTCAAGCGGTAGCGTGCTCGCCTGTCATGTGTGCTGCCCGGGTTCGATCCTCAGCACCACATACAAAGATGTTGTGTCTGCTGAAAACTAAAAAATAATAAATAAAATTCTCTCTCTCTCTCTCTCTCTCTCTCTCTCTCTCTCTCTCTCTCTCTTAAAAAAAAGAAATAAAACTAAGAGTCAGTAAGGGAAATGAAATCAAATTTCAAAACTTCTGCATAACAAAGGGAATAAGAATGTGAACAGAGAGCCAACCAATGTGAGAAAATATTTTTCATCTGATCCTCAGAAAATTAATATATAGAATACAAAAAAGGAATTAAAAAAGAAACCCCAATTACTGAATGGATTAAAAATCTAAACAAGACATTACTTAAAAAAGAAATACAAGTGGCAAACACACACAAACACACACACACACACACAGAGTTTGCCACTTGTATTTCTTTTAAATATATACAACATCTCTAGGACAAGGAAATGCAAATCAAAACGACAAGGAAGAGAAAGTCTGTTATTATAGTGTCCTTGCTCTTTCCCTATACTTCAATACTACTATTAGATTCAAAAAGAACTAAATGGAGATTTTTTTCTCACTCCCCTCTTCAATTATCAAGAATAATGTGGGGGGATCCACATATCTGGGAGAACATTTTTGGGGAAAAGACATTGGATTAGACATTGGAGGATGAAGGGAAAGGAGGGTATGGGAATAGGAAAAACAGTAGAATGAAACAGACATAACTTTCCTATGTTCTTATATGAATACACAACCTGTGTAACTCCACAGTATATTTAATATAAGAATAGAAAGCTATAGTCCATATGTGTATAAAATGTCAAAATACACTTTACTGTATGTACACCTAAAAAAAATTTTAAAAAGAAAAAAAATAGTGTTTAGGGAAATGCACACTAATGCAATATTGATAGGACTGCAAATTAGTACAGCCATTCTGGAAAACTGTATGAATATCCCTTTAAAAACTTGGAATATTACCACCATTTGATCCAGTCATCCCATTCCTTGGAAATCAGCATACTATAGAAACACAGGTACTTATAGTGCTTATAGCAATGCAATTCATAATAATCTAATTACAGAACCAGCCCACATACCCACCAACAGACTAATGGATAAATAATACATGGTGTATATACACAATTAAGTTTACTTAGTCATTAAGAAGAATTAAATGATGGCACTAGGTGGAAAATAGAGAAAATGAGAACAAAATTCTAAGTGAAATAAGCTACACTCTGAAAGCCAAGGGTCGAATGCTTCCCATCCTATGTGAATATTTGACCACATAATGGAAAAGGGGAATCCAAAGAAAATAGCAGAGATATCTGTGGAGTACATAAAGAGGTTATAGGGAAGGCAGGGAGGACAAACAGGGATGAGCAGTAAAATGAAACAAACCAAACTCTCTCCATACATCTATGAATGAAGCATGGTGAATTTCAATTTTGTGTATATCTATAATGCACTAATTTAAAAATCTATTGATAAATATAAGATAAACCAACAGAAACCAGACTCATTGATCTCTCTTTCACTCTTCCTCTAATTTCTTCTCTTCCCCGTCATAAACAATGCACCCTATGTTGTTTATGGATTAGCCTTATTTTGAAATTGCAAATCTTTGTCTCCCTGATCTCTTCTTCTTTTCTCTTAACTCTATTTTTAACTTCTCTTACCACTGGTTAGCTTATAAAATGTCATGCCTCTCCACCAATGCTATAGAAGCAATTAAAACATTGGAAGTCATAGGTAATACCAATCTTTTGAGTTTATGATGGACATAATTCATGATTAACTATTATCTTTACTGATAGAAATTGCTGACCCTACAATTTATGATTATGTTTCAATCAACATTGTAGGAAAAGTACTTAATTTAATCCTATGTTAAATGCATAGGTTTTTGCAGTTATTTGACTAATGCTCATCTGTGAGGCACTGGAAACCTACAAGATCCTAAAATCTTCTAGAGTAGAAACCCCACTGCTTCAGATACATTTGAATAAATGGGTAGACACTTAAACAATATAAAAAAAACAAGATAAGAAAATATTCAAAAAGAATACAATGATACAACAATAGACCGCACTGACACTTCAGTGCAAGAAATGTCAAGGAATGAGTTTAGAAAGGTCATAGAAAAGATGACCTAAGAGGAAAAAGATGATATGAAGATTGAAATCAGAGAGAAAATATAAGAATGGAAAGGTCATGTCAAGAAAGAGATACAGATTTTGAAGAAGAATCAACTGGAAATTCTGGAAATGGAAGAATCAACAAACCAAATTAAAAATTCAATTGAAAGCATTTCCAATAGACTAGATAATTTGAAAAATAGCTATTGAGGTAACAAAGGCAATATACATAATCTTGGCAAAGAAACTTGATCATGGAGAAAAGATGTTAAGAGAACATGAACAGAATTTTCAAGAAATATGGTGTAATATTAAAAGGTCAAATCTAAGATTTATAGGGACTCTGAGGTACAAATTTAAAAAATGCTAAATATTTTCAATGTAACAATAAGAGAAAAATTCCCAAATCTTAAAAATTAAATGGAAAATCAAATCATGATGCATACAGTACTCCAAATGTACAAAATTACAACAAAACCCATTCCAAGGCACATTATCATAAAAATGCCTAACATGGGGGCTGGGGCTCTAGTAGTAGAGTGCCTGCCTCACACATTTGAGGAACTGGGTTCAATCCTCAGTGCCACATATAAATAAATAAATAAATACAGATACTGTGTCCATCTAAACACACACACACACACACACACACACACACACACACACACACTTAATGCCTTACCTACAGAAAAAGGACAGAATTTTAAAAGCAGCTAGAAAAAATGACTGGTCATATTTTGAAGTAAGCAAAATGGATTTCAGCTGATTTTTCAAGCCAGACCCTTATAAACTAGGAGGGCTTGAAATAATGTATACAAAACTCTGAAAGATAATAGATGCTACCAATATTAATTTTGAAAAATAATTAAGAATTTTTCTTATAAATATTGTCTCACTATTCAACAAAGTGAATCAATTTCCTCAAACAAATCTGTTAATTACTCTTTATTTGCCTCAAAACTAAAGAAGTTTTACAAATACTACGTAAACTAAAACAATGTCCTAACTTTCAGGAATATGCAGATGTGAGGAACAACAAGATTTTTGCCAAATCTGTAAATAATTTGTGACTAAATTGTATAATTAGGTTTAACTTGAATTTTCCAAGAGCTGCACAAGGCCAGTTGCCAATTGGGAACTGGTAATTGCTACTAGTTTAGGTTCACATGCTCAAAAGAAAGTACTTAACACTTACCCTGATCCTGACTTCTGTAGTGTTACTACTGAATTCTACTCCAAAGATTTTGCAGAGCAATAACACGTCTTCTAGAAAAGTTTTTAACAAATTTGTATAGAACATATTTTTAACATGTTAAGATGTATGAATAAACAAATTTAAACTTTATGAATATACATTTCTGAATTAATCAATTTCCATTTAGCTGCATGATATTTTTATACTTATAAAAATATTTAACTCTAACATCAGTATATAAGAACATCTCCCAGCTAATTGTTGGTAATAGCTTCAATAATATAACAAAGTTATTTCTTGGTGCTGGGGATGTGGCTCAAGTAGTAGAGCAATTGCCAGGCAAGCTTGAGGCACTGGGCTCGATCCTGAGCACCACATAATAATAAAATAAAGATATTTTGTCCACTTAAAGCTAAAAAAAATCATCTCTCTCCAGAATAGAATTGAGTGTGGGGGATGTGGTTGAGGTGGTAGAGCATTTACCATGCATGAAACTCATATTCAATTCCTACCACAAGTAGCAAAAAATAAAATAAAATAAAATTTAAGACTGAATATTTTATATAGATATTGTATATACCAGATAAATTTAAAAATAAGACATGTAAATATACATGATAGCAGGAATGCATTTATTAAACAAAATATGAAGCAGACAACACTCTAAGTAATATATGCAATTTTCAAAGAACACTGTGAAGTATGTACACTTAAATACATTTAAGTATACATGTGAATATATTAGCATATACATATATATGTGTATTCAACATAAAGCAATGTTTTAATGTTCTAGAACAGAAATATCTAGGGAGTTCTTTCAGATTCTCTTACACTAAATTATAAACTGGCAAACTGAAATGGATATATTTCTCTCAATACAACATAAACTAATAGAAATAAAGAAAACTATGATTTTTAAATTAATTTTAACAACTACATGTTGTGTTAAAAATAGTGAGGTACTAAAATGAGAATTCAAATTCATATCTGTATATATTTTCTAATATTTGAGCTCTTTTCAATTTTTGCACGAGTCCAAAATAACAATGAAAATACCTGAATCCACACCCTAAGAGACTAAATTTCCACAATAACTATTCTGTCCCTATTTTGTGGTAACTCCCCTGTAGCAATTCCCATAAAGTAGGTCTAGTAATATGTGCAATTTAGGTATTGCATTATATTTAAATAAAAATATATGTTAACCTGCCTTTGAAATTTGTGACTGAAAAATGTTTATATTCCTAAATTTTGAAATATATTTCTGATTTTACTGTGCTTTTTAGACAACTTTAAAGAGGATGTTTTTCTATGTGGGAAATATGTATTTTTACACTTAAAATTACATATCATCTATGAATTTAAAAGAATACAATTCACTTATCAACATAGTCCTATACATTTTTTAATGAAAAAAAGACACTATGGTACATGCTATCAATTTTCATTTTGCAATTTTACTCTCTGCATCATTCTGATTTTTTTTTAGGAAGTAAAAAACCAACTACTAATTTCATGGAGTTTAATAAACTAAAATTACATGTTAGCATGGAAAGAATCTTCAAATAAATTTCTTATTGATGTTAAAAATGATTATATTACTATCTGGTTAAAACTTTTTTGACAAAATTAGAAATTTTCCTCTCTGTTTAATGTAAATATTTTTCTTGTTCCACCTTTTCAAAAATATTGTTTATGTATCTTCTATCTTTTCGTACTATTAATATAATATTTATGCAAATTCCTTTCTTTTTTCCATCTAAAATATTTAAATTTAACATAAATAATGAAACTTGAATATACTTTTAAAATTTTTTAACTAAGAAAGAAAATGTCTTTTAAATTATTTTTTGAATTTTTCATTTTTTTCTTTTAATTTGTGTTTTAAATGTAAGATTGCTACATAAAGAAAATAAAGCTAACTCAAAACCCACTGAAAGAAAGGATATCATTATTATCATCATAATTATCATCATCGTCATCATCATCATTATTCTTACCAGAGAGAAGAGATCACTGGCCAAAAATATTCATACTTCAGAAGAGTCAGAGAATGAGGAAGTGTAAGGGCATACCTTGGCAAAATATTATTTTTTAAAATCCCAAATATTTGTGACATGAAACAACAGTACACAGTTATTTTTTCTCACAAATATTCTATTTGTTTAAACCCATTCTAAGATATCGATCCACTTACTTCTCCCTCTAATTCTTTATTGCCAGATTTCAAATTGTGCTTTATTCACATGCACAAGGCCCTGGGTTAAAACCCCAGCACCACTAACAAATATATATATATATATATATGGTCTGGGATATAAAGGTAAATTTGAGGTACTATTAATAAATATAGTAAAATAAAAATGACAAATCAATTTTATAATAACACAGTAGAAACTTAAAATTAAAAATACTGGAATGAACTATGTAAATGATTGAGAAAGTCAAAGATATTGTTGAATTAAAATCTAGTAAAGTTCCAGACAGAAACTGTCATTGTTTGTTTGAGAAACAGTTGTAAAAACTTTTTATTTACATGACAGTATTGAGGACAGTGAGTTAACTGTTTGGCTAGGTAGATATTTTCATACTTGGAAAGCCATAATATTAGGAAAGTATTGGGATACATGTGGTAGGCAAGACACAAAACATTTTTGAAGAGCGTGATGGTTAGAATGTAAGTTAGTTCAGTTATTATAGAAAAAAAGTAAGGAGAGCCCTCCAAAACTAAAAATAAAGCTACCACATAACGTTGAAATTCCACTATTGGGTGTATACAAAAGGGAATGAAATGGGCATGGAAAAGAAACACCTGCACTACCCTATTGATTGCAGCACTGTTCATAATAGCCAGGAAATGAAAACAACAGATGTGCTCATAAACTGACAAATGGATAAATAAAATGTGTTATATATAAAGAAATATTATGTGACCCCAAAATTAAATGAAGTCCTGTCATATGCAACAACGTGAAGGATATTAAGTTAAATAAAATAAGCCAGGCACAGAAAAACAAACATTACCTGATTTCACTTATATGTGAATGCTACAACAGTCAATATCATAGAAGTTGAGATAATAGTTGTTTCCAGAAGCTGGGAAGAGTGGGGTGGGTGGGAGGATGGAGAGATTTTGGTCAACCAGAACACCATCACAGTTAGGATGAATAAGATCTGGTGTTCTATGGCAGAAGTGGGTGAATATAGCTAAAGTAACGCATTGCATAACTGAAACTAGCTAGAATGGAAGATTTTTAAAATATATTTACAATAAATAAATGATAAAAGTTGAGTAGATATTACCCATGAATCAGTGATTACATTGTACCATATTAACATGTATATACCATGTTTTAAAATAAATCTTTGAGAGAAGAAATATTGCTTGGGAGGTCAGAATAAATGCAAAGAAAATCCAGGCACAGTGGTGCACACCTGTAATGCCCATGAGTTGGGAGACAGATAGGAGGATGCCCTCTAGGGAAGAATAGAGGTACTTTGGATAAGGCAGAGGAATGTGAAGGGAGTAGAGGGGGGAAAGGGGGTAAGAAAAATAGTAGAATGAATTGGACATTATTACCCTATATACACATATGATTACATAATCAGTATGAATCTACATCATGTACAACCAGAAGAATGAGAAGTTATTCTCCATTTATGTATGATATGTCAAAATACATTCTACTGTCATGTATAACTCATATGAACAAATAAAACAATCAAGTATGCATCCCTTTTCTCCATTTATACCACCATCATCCTAAACCAAACCATTAGCAGGGGATTGGAGGCCCTGGGATGTGCCAAAGAACTGCTGTGGAAAAATAAAAATTTACACATTTAGTTTCCTCATGAGAGCCCTCATTTGCATTCTGGCTTATTCTATATGGCAAAAACTATGAAATGAACTCATACAAATATAATCAACACTCAGAAAGGTATTCTACATAATTAAAAATCAAAAGGTGACAGGATTTCAGGATATATATATATATATATATATATATATATATATATATATACACATACATACAGAATACCTTTACCTTATCTTTATGTGGTACTGAGGATTGAACCCAGTGTCCCACACATGCCAGGCAAGCACTCTACCACTGAGCCACAACCCCAGCCCAGGATTTCAGGATTTAATATTTCAATTAAATATGTAAACTTGGTTGCATCTAGGCATATTTATTAAGCTGCTACACTTAAAATAACTTCTATGAAATGATACTCTTCATGTAGTTCTAAATCTCACTATGAAATCACAAAAGCAAAAAAATAATAATTATTATAGTGCTTGTGAATGTTAATATTCTTAATTGCCTGTTTCAGTGTTACCTTGTAAAACCCCTAATTAAAACCTAGTTATAACATATGACCTTGTAGTAAAAATGAAAATTAGCCCTAACTTTTCTAGCAGCTTCTTTTATCAGAATGGTGATCATGTATTTAATAAATCCCCACCCATTGAACATGAACTGATGTAATGAGTGTAGAGAATAGACTTACACTGAAAACTTGCAAGTTACTCTTTTGGGGAAAAAAATCACAAAAGAAAACACTGGCAGATAAAGTTCAGGACACAGCTTTTAAAATGATACATGTGTACTCCCCTTTAAACCAGGTGTTGTGCTCTCTCCCTTCAACTTTCCCCCATTCAGGCCACTCCCCACCCACAGCTTCTCTTCACACTTACTCCCCAGACAGGGTTCCACTACTAAAGCTAGGTATCAGCCCTACAACCTCCACCACACAAGCTCAGCTGCCTCCAGGAGCACCCAGGAACAGCACCCAATTGCCTCTGCTCCACTGCCCTGCAACCTATGCATACCCACCCAGCTGCCACCAAGAGTACCCAGAAATAGCACACTAACTCATGTCCCACCTCCCTGCCCCCACAGGCCTCAGCACTAGTGCCCCCTCCAGGCACTCCCTCCCAGCAGGCACAGCATGCTCCCTCCACACACACACTATCTCACCCAGCTGCCAGTCTCCCTACATCTCTCCAGCCAGGGTTATGCTTCCACAGGTCTCACCACATGTGTCTGCTCCAATCATCACCTCGCAGCCACAGGCACTGCATACCCCCTCCCTACACACTACCCCACTCAGCCTCTAGTCCCAGTACACCTCTCCAGCAAGTGTCTCACCCCCACAGGCCTCAGAAAGAGGGCTCTCTCAAGGTACCACCTCCGAGGGGCAGGCACAGCACGACTCCTCCCCACACACTTTACCCCAGACAGCTTCTACCCCACCCAGCTCTTACCCCACCCAGCTCCAGTCCCCCAATGCCTCTCCACCCAGGGCCACGCCCCTCACAGGCCTCAGCATGAGTGCCACCTCGAGTAACTGCCTCGCAGCGGCAGGCACAGTGCGCCACCTCACCACAACCTATCCCACCAAGCTCCTACCACACTCAGCTCCGGTTCCCCAAAACCTCTCTACCCAGAGCCGCATGCCACACCACTGGAGACACTGGAGTCTTCCCTACCTGAGACTATCTCCCAAGTCCACAACGGCCAACAGGAGGTGGTGGTGAGGGCCATGCTGCCCCTGTAGGAGGCCCCACCTCCTCACCAGAAACTGTAAAGGAGAAAGAACGGCAACAGCATCTTCCCAGAGGGTGACATAGTTGTGGGGGAAGTACTGGAGCAGCCCAGACAGCCATCAACAGAAAGGATCTCTGTGATTTGAAGGCACTAGCTTCTCTATCATCTGCAGGACACTTTTTAGGCTGCCCCAAAACCCACTGTACAGACACAGTTTGGGCTAAGTCCCTGCATATATCTATATCAGTGAATGTGTGCAAACTGATGCATGTGTGTGTCAAGGGTGGGGCTGTGTGCAGGGATGTTCCCAGTCACTGCCTCACAGCTACAGACACAGTATGCCCCTCCTGAGGTACTACCTCACCCATCTCTGGTCTTCTAAGACCTGTCCAGCCAGAGCCATGCCCCTACAAACCTCAGGACAAGCGCCCCCTCCATGCACCCCCTAGCAAGAACTGGAACAGTGCACCCCCTCCCCAGGCACTACCCCACGCAGCCCCTACCCCTCAAAGCTCCATCCCACTCAGCTCTAGTCTCCCAATGCCTCTCCAATCAGGATGCACCCCCATAGGCCTCAGCACAAGCGCCCACTCTAGGCATTGCCTCACAGCGACAGGCACAGCCAGAGCCCTCCCCACGCACTACCCCATCCACCTGCTGGTGCCCTAATGCCTCTCCAGTGAGGGCCTTGCACCCATAGGCCTCAACAAGAATGCCCCCTCCTGGAATCTCCTCACAGGTACAAACACAGTGTGCCCTCTCCCCACAAACTACTCCACCCAGCTACTACCCCACCCAGCTTTAAAACCTGTTCAGACAGGGCCATGTCCCCAGAAGCCTCACCAAGAGCACTTCTTCCAGGCATCACCTCACAGGAACAGGCATATTGTGCCCCCTTCCCAGACACTTCCCTACCTAGGTCCAGTCCCCTATCCCTCTCCAGCCAGGGCGGTGCCCCCCACACAGGACTCAGCATGAGCACTCACTCCAGGCACCACTTCACAGAAACTGGCACAGCATGCCCCCTCCTCACACAGTACCCCACCTAGCACCTACCCCACCCAGTTCAGTCCCCCAACACCTCTCCAGCCAGGGCCATATACATCACACACTGCTGAGGACACTGGAGCCCTCCCTACCTGAGGCTCTCCTCCCGGGTCCATCAGGAAGGGTCTGAGGGACTTGAAGGAACGTGCCTCTCCACTGTCTGCTGGCCACTTCTGGCCACCTGGAAACTCATGATGCAGAACCAGTTTGCTGTATGCCCACCCAAGCATGTGTGCATCATGCATACACCTGTGCCTTGAAGGCAGGGCTTTGCCCAGGCATATTACCAGGCAATACCTAGCAGCAACAGGCACGGTGTGCATCCTCCCCATACACTACCCCACCCAGCTTGGGTACCCTAAAATCTCTAGCCAGGACATTTCTCCCACAGACTCAGCATAGTCACCCCTTCATTCACTGCCTCTCAGGGACAGGCACAGAACGTCACCTCCCCTGCACTTCCCCACCCACTCCTACCCCAGGGAGCTCCTACTTCACCCACCTCCTACTCAACCCTTCTCCTGGTTCCCTAAGCACTCTCCAGCCAGGGTCCCATCCCCCACAGGCCTCAGCAGGTCGCCCTTTCCATGAACCACCTCGCAGGAAGAGACACAGTGTGCCTCCTCTCCATCCACTACCCCACACAGCTCTGGACCCAGGATGCCACTCCAGCCGGGGCTGCACCCCACAAACTGCTGGACACACTGGCACTTTCCCAACCTGAGGCTCTCCTCCTGGATCCACAAGGGCCAATAGGAGCATAATGGTGAGCACCAGCCTGTCCCAGTGGGAGGCCTCACATCCTCACCAGGAAACTTGAAGTGGTAAGGACAGCTGCTACATCTTACCAGAGGGTGGCAAAGCTGCGTAGCCAGGAATGGAGCATCCTGGGCAGCCTTGTGCAAGAAGAACCTCAAGACTTGAAGACACATGCTTCTCCACCATCTTCCAGACACTTCTAGGCTGCTGGAAACCCACTGCGAAGAAGCAGTTTGCGGTGAGACCCTGCGTGGGTCCCTTCGTTTCAGTGCGTGCGTCAGTGTGTGCGTCTGTGCGCACATCCATGCGTATGTCCTACAGGCATCTGTGAGTCGAGGGCGGGGCTGTGCCCTGTGATATTGGGGCTAGGCCACCTGGCCGACACAGGTCGAGCAGGAAACAGAGCTCCCTGGAGGATGGGAGGATGGCTTGTGTTGCACAAGCAGATTCCATTGCAGGGAGGCGCTGCAGATTTTGCCCAGGCAGCGATGCTAGGGACCACGATCCCTGACTCGGCCATAGCGCAGGAGGCAGCGCAGAGTCCCCTGGTGGTAGCGGTTGGAATTGATGCACACCTTTTGCTGTTTGGAGCCAAGAGAGCACTCAGAGCCCTCCTGGCTTCAACTCATGGGAGGACTGCAGTTCTGGCCAATGCAGCATGGGGCACTAAATAACTCGAGCCAAACTTGGCTGTGGCAAAGTTGCAGGCACCGATCCAGGGACCTGGTAGTGTTGACGTGATCGCTTGGTTGGCCATGACTGCTGAGGTTCCCTGTCGTTTACGATTATATGAATGGATTTGGAAGACATTTTGCTAAGTGAAAGAAGCCATGTCACCACTTAGCAATTAAGTCCTTTATTTATATTATCCTTTCGACAAACTTTGAGTTCTCTTGTATGTCTGTCAAATAATGTTTCTTGTAGTGGAAATAACCAGTCCAAATGCTCTGGTGACAAGGTTTAAACCACAAGATTCAAGAAACTTAAAGTTGAATCAGTTCAAGTTTGTGTCAAGTCTTCCCAGGCTTTAATTCTCACCCTCACCCTTAGAATACTGCAAGCCTGGGCAAGCTCGTCTATGGAAGAATGAGAACAGTGAAGCTCAGGCAATCTAAATTGAAGTTATCCTGAAGAATAGTCTAAAAATCTTAAGCAGAAAAATATGCTGGAGGAATCCCAATACTCATTTTAAATTACACTGAAGAGTCAAAACAACAACAATAAAATCATGGTAATAGCATAAAGTGTACACAGAAATCAATGGACTAGAATACAAGATACAAAGACAAACCCATGCATATGTGTTCATTTGATTCTTGACAAAGGGCCCAAATACATAGGTTGGAGAAAAGAGAGCTTGGCCCATGTTTTTATTGTGTGGCTGTTATTCTTAAAGATTTAAAAGATTTTAAATACATTTTTGATATTAATCCTTTATTAGGGCATGTGTTTTGAAGTTGTTTTCTTTAATTTTGTTAATTACATTTTCATTGTTTTGATTGTTTCTTCTGCTGTGTAGAAGCTTTTTAGTTCCACTTCTCCATTTTAGTTTTTGTTGTCTGTGGTTTTGGTTTTATAACCAAGAAATCATATCCAAGAAAAGTTACTGATAAAAAGCTCCTAATTTCTACAGTGGTTAATTTTTGGTGACCTACAGTGCAGGTATTATATATCAGTCTTTAATGTCTATTGATGTGATTTTTTATGATGTAAGATAAAAATTTAATTTTATTCTTTTACTAGTGTATATTCAATTTTCTTATTAGCATTTGTTACAAATATTGTCCTTTCCCCTTTGTGTCTTTTTGAAAACTTTGCTGAAGTTCATTGTCATATGTGTGTGTTTTATTTCTAAGTTCTCTGTTTCAGTGTTACATATGTCTGTCATTATGCAAGGAAAATAATATTTTAATAAACTATGTAGTAAATTTTGAAATCAAGAACTGTGATGCCTCCTTCAACATTATTCATTGTCAAAATTAATTTGGCAAATTGTGGCTTTTGTGGTTTTATATGAATTAGTATAAAAATAAATATTACCTTTGCTACATCTGTAGCAAAGGCCATTGGCATTGTGTAGAAGATACTATTGAATTTAAAAGTTACTTTGGATGTTAGAGATATTTTAACCATAACAACTCTTAACACAAAATCACAGGATGTTTATTTATTTGTGCCTGCTTTAATTTCCTTTATCAATGTTTTATAGTTTTCAGTGTACAATTTTCACATTTTAGCTAAGTTAATTCTGAATTATCTTACTGTTTTTATGCTATTGTAAATGACATTTATTTTTTTATTTGCTTTTAGTGTTTATTGTTGACATATGAAATATAACTGAATTTTGTTTGTTGATTTCATATCTTGTAAACTGACTGGATTCATTATTTGACAAAATTATTTGTAGACTCTTTAGGAAGAATCTACATGTAAGATTAATCATTTGAAAACAGAGGTATTTTCACTTCTTTACAATGCAGATGTTTTTATTCCTTTTCTTCCACTATTTCTCTGAATTATACTACCAGTATTAAATGGGAGAAAAGTGATAAAGGTAGGCCTCCATGTCTTGCTCCTGATATTGGAAGAAAAGCTTTATTTTTTTATTGTTGACTATAATATTAGCTGTGGACTTTTCATATATTGATTTGATTATATTGAATTAAAATCCTACTTACTAAGTTTATTATGAGATTTTTTTTTTGCCATGAAAATATGCCAAATTTTGGAAATGTTTTCACTACATCTGTTTAGATTCTTTCTTAATTATGTTTTTGTTTAAATGTGATATATCATGTTAATTGGTTTGAGCATTTATATAATCTTTTAATGTACAATTATATAACTTTCTTCTATTATTCTTTGAGGGGTTAACATCTATTTTAATCAGGGATATTAACCTGTAATTTCATATGATTTTAATAAATTGTCTAACATTAGTATCAGGATAATGCTGTACCCATAAAATTAATTGTGTTATCTTATTTTCACTTTTCAAGAATAGTTTAAAAAAGAATTGGCATATTAGAAAAAATCAGGAGATTTTTACTTGTGCATTAATCTGTTCTTGGGATTTATCTTTTTAACTGGTTTTCATTTCTTATTCAGTTCCCTTACCACTTATTAGCAGTGTTTCTTTTTTCTTTTCTTTTTTAAATTTGGTTCTTGGTTATAAAAGTCCAACTCAAAGGCCCACATTTATTTATTGCCTTTTTGATTGTAGAGTTAAAGATGATGTGGAGTATCGCCTAGTGAGAGATATGGAACACTCACTCTTGTTGATAAAACAAACTATCATTTTTATTAATTAACAGCAGCAAGTATAAATTCAACCCATCAAATCATAGTAAAAAAATCTCAAAATCCTATGTAGGTACATAATATTCTGCATTCATATAACTGGTCACTGCCATAATTAGGGAATTTTAAATCTTCAGAAGTGTTTAGACACATCTCATCGATAAGAAACAATTATTGCATTTACTAATCAACAGAAAAGAAGTTAAGCAATTAATATTGTTTACTCACTATTTCTAGGGGAAATAACATTTCTTTACCATAGTTGCTACTAATACAATCATTATTAAAGAATTATATGAAATACAGTAGCAGCACACCAAGTCAGTCTTGACTAACAGTTTATGCATGGAGGTGCAAGAATTTTTTTGCACCACATTTACTTTGTAATGAGCATATTCTCTATGTAGTGTCTCATTAAAATATTACATTTTTTTCACCATTAATTCACTCAGAATTTATTAGTGAACCAATAGTTTTCCTATTCTCATTAAACTAAACCACAAAAACTTATATTGCCATTTTGGCCTGGAATGATTTATTTTCTTACAAATTGCTTATTATTGAGAATGTTAACACTTTTTTTTGTAATTAAGTCTTTCATGATTCTTCATTAGTGTTCAATTTCCAGGATGTGTTTCTGTAGGTTAATGTACTTCAGATTGCCTTGTAACAGGTACAACACTTACAATACTATTAAGAAGCCTTTATATTAATCAACTTTTTGCTACAATGTAATTCACAAGAATATGTGACTGATAATCACACACATTATTGTGCTATGAATAAGTTTTATTTAGTGAAGTTTTCTAAGAAAATCATCATTTGCATACCTAGAATTTATTTCAAACTGAAAGGCCTGAATAGCTGCTTCAGTTTGCCTCAAGGCTTTTTAACCCACACTGCCAGGAAAACTACAATAAGGTAATTTTTGCAGCCTTCGAGGAAATGCACGGTATTATGTCTGGGTCAGGTTTTACAACAGGTTTTCAGTAGCATGTGGGGTTTCATATTTTCTGTTTATTTTATTTTTTATTTTTGGTGCTGCATAAATTCTTTATTAAACCCAACATAATACAGTCATTTAAAATCTGGAAACTTATACAAGTATTAGATACAAAATAAACATTTTACAAGCTAGATACATTTCAATTACAATTTTAGATATAATTTTTAGAAAACAATTTTCTAAAAATATTTTTTCTTAATCATTAAAAAACTCTCTTAAAAGCTTTAAATATAAAAGCTGTAAATATAAAAACTATTCCATGCCTTATAGTAGGCGACCAATATCTATAATCTTGAGATATCTTTAAATAGAAATCCAGCTCAACTCAAGATCAACTCATTACTTCCCAAAGTCCCTGTAGTGTGAATCCATCCTTCAATTTCTCTGTTGCAAGCCCCAGTTCTTCCGAAAATACAGGTTCACGATCCTGTTGCTTATTGCCATCAGCGAAATAAGCCACAAAAGCATCTGTGTGATCATCAGCATCTATTTCTACATCATCTTGAATTTGTTCAACTGTCAGAGCTTCAAGGGGCTGTGGCTTTTCTTCCATTTCATAATCCACTCCAAATATAGGACTGGCAGAATAGACTTTGTGAAGTGATTTGATTTCTTTAACTGATTCCTGTAGTTTTTCCACAGGATCTATTTTAAAGCCAAGAACATATCTTCCACTCTGTTGAGAGCTTTCTATGACAAGAGCTAAACCAAATTTTGAATCTCTAATCTTTATCGAATGAATTTGCAAATATGGTATACTGACATTAAAACTATCATTCATATTTGCATGCCACACGATTCTCACATTGGTAATAAAAAAGGTTCCTAGATTTCCCTGATCACTGGATAAGTTCCATACTCCATTGATTTTGTCATATACATGTTCTTGTGGTAATGATCTTAGTTGTTTGTTTTGAATTAGCGCACTTCTCAATTTAAAATCACGATACATTTTAGAAGTTTCATATGCTCTATGTACTGCAATCACAGAAGTAAAAAGTCTAGGGCTTCCAGGAACCAAATTTGTGAATATAAATTCAAAGCGAGTGCTGTTACACTTTGTTAGTATAAAAAGAGCTTCAGTTTGACCTCGTAATTTAGAGTTAGCAGTCCTTGTTGTAATATTCAATATGCAGTTGTAACTGATAGAAAGATTGACTCTGGGCAATGCCAAAGAGTGCCAGATAATTCTTAAATTTGTTACTAAGAGTCTTCAGTTTTAAAATTGGGGCTCCTGAACTTGATGTCTTAACTTGGTCATTTTCAAACTCTATCTCCATTATTTCCTTTGGTATCTTCAATTGAATCTAAGCAATCAATAAGGACTTCCCCAGGTCTGGTTTTCATTTGTTGCGAGGACACGTCGAAACGGACGTCCCGGTCTTCCCAAAGTACGTCCAACACAGACATGTTTCGGTCCATATTTTCTGTTTAAGGAAAAACATCACTCTTCAAGAATTTGCTTTTGCATTCTATTTTAAAAATTTGATACAAATATTTCTTTACTCTGGGTCTCTATAATCTAATGTGCATCAAGAGGGAAAGGCACATATTGTTTCCTTATAGGGGCAACACTTTTCAACTATAGTAGTAAATCACTTTATTACAGATATTAGAACTCTACTGCCACATGGCCAAGTCAATCAAGAGGGCTTAGATGATAGCTGGGGAAATTTTAATGTGTTTATTTCTACAGTTAGTTTTTATGAAAAGTGATGTGAAAAAAGGAATTCTATAAATAGTAAAAGGAGGCAAATAGTGCTCTATGGCCTTAAGTAAATGGTGTTAATGCATTTGTACATAAGGTAAAGTTTCTTTTCCCACAAAAAGGAGAAAAATAAAGCTAGAGATAGCACAACTGTTTATATCAGGAGTTGGGTGCAGGAAATATTTCATCCCAAGTTTGGGTGACAAAAATAGCTACTAATACAGTTATTTATTTTTTTCTCCAAGCTAGATCATCTATGCCTTCCACCTCTTTCTTCTACTCTTTCCTACAGAAATATACATCAGATGAAACAAATTCACAACACTCTATTATTTGAGGATAAGGGCTGAGGCAACACTGCCAACAACACAGCTAGAACCACAGCCCTCTGAAACAGTAGAGTTCCTGGGAGAATATGAAACAGTCATGCAAACAATATTTGCCTATTTTACAGAAAGATACTGGAAATAAACAGGTGCATGGAATTCAACAGTTGGCTAAAGGTGTTTTACATTCAGTTGTTTGGATGTATAACTGATTCAGGTTCTCTGAATCTTCTGGTTAGAAAACACAGGATTAAACTATCAACTCTTAAAGTACATTGAGACAAGAAAAAAGCCACGGATAGCACGGTGTTTGCATTTAAGGCTAATCTGCAATAGGAGATCTGCTCAACTCACAGATCTGGAGATTCTGGGGGGAAGATGAGCACTAAATGACCAGCTGTCACTGAGATATACAGGTAATTACTTAGTAGATGTTGTCTGAGTAAACCAGACTTGGCTACTGGGCAAGCTGAAGAAAGAGAATAAATATTGTCCTTGACATGCATAATTGTTTTGACAGTGATACCCAAACTCTGAAAAGACATTGACTTTTTATAGGACTTAATAAGGCAAGACAATTCACTTTCAAAGTAGCTCAATTCTTAGAATTTTTTTTGTACCAATGGCATGAACTATAAACAATTTAAACCACTAGGTCATGTTTAGTCAATAAGTTAAAACTATAAGGCTCAAAAAGTCATAAGAGCATCAGTGAAAAACAAATCCTATTTACCAAAGGACTGGGATTTAGAAAATAATTTAGTGTATTCTGTACAGAATGGGTTACTAAAGAATAATATTTTTATTATGGCTCTAAGGTGAAGGCACCCCAGCGTCCCTTGCCACGCCCACAAATCAAAGACCCAGTGGCAATGACAGTACCAGGAAACCTAGCCTCCCTCCCACCCTGCCCCCATAACCATACCAGCTGTCTGTGGTCCCCTGCTTCACAAGCTGCAGAGAAACTGGCTGCTGCTCACTCCAGTAAACAATACCCAGGATAGGGGGCAGAGAGAGAGAGAGAGCCTTTGTGGAGGGTCACATCCAGCCAGGCTGATAAAGATATGACATGTCTGTGCCCAACACTTGAAGGGTAACATTTGTTTCAAGGAAAGACCTGGGAACCTGGATAGGGCTCTCTGTCACACCAGAAGTCATCAGCTTGAGAGTTTTCTAGGAGCCAAACCTCTCAGGGCAGGTCACTGGCACACATTTATCCTGTTTAGGGGTATGTTTAGATATAAGAATACCCCATGGATCCTTTTCCACAATCTAAGGCAATCATGCTTCTTCTCCTGCTGCCCTTGTATATTTATAAATGGTGCTGATAATGGAACACAGTGCCTCGGACAAGCCAGGAAAGTGTGCTACTTCAGAGCTACAGTCCCAGGTCATGTGGTAGCTTTTTGAAAAATGTGTCTGAGCCATAATTATATAAGGTTATGTGTACAGATATGTAAAAAGTACTTTCTAAGAAATAAAACACTAGATGGGCTGGGGTTGTAGATCAGTGTTAGAGTATTTGGCTAGCATGGGAGGGACCCTGGGTTTGATCCTCAGCACCACAGAAAAATTAAGGAGTAAAATAAAGGCATTGTGTCCAACTACACCCCCTCAAAGAAACAATAATAAAAATAGATTATATATATGCATGCAAAATGATTACAATGGACAACTTCAGGGTAAAATTTAGAAATTTGACACGATAACAATGAATAACTTACTTAAATTGAAATTCTTGGGCTAAAGATAGGCATGCACTTTCAATTTTGGCCTATTTTCTGAAACTTCTCTGCAGAAGAGTTATGAACATTTTGTATTGCAGCTCTCAGAGCATGACAATTCCATTTTCCAACACGATGACATTAGATTTTTCTCACTCTCTTTATTCTTTATATTTGTTAGGCAAAAACACACATGTACTTTATGTTTACTGTGGATGATTGTATTTTGGATGACTTTATGCTTACTGTGGATTGTATTGTGGAAAGTCATCTCAATGTTTGGTATGTCATCTTTTATAAACAGCAGATATTGGGTTTTCCCATTTTTTTCTGCTGTTTTTTTTCTCCTTATTGACTTGGATGAGCTCTGTCTGTGATTAAGCTGGGGTGAGCTGTGCAGACACCCACAGGAGCATCCCCAAAGAGCATCTCTAGCAACTGGCAACAGTTTTTCCCCCTTGCAGAGAGCCCTTTGCCGACTGGAGAATTCTGGTTCTTCTTCTCAATTTGCAATCAAAGTCCAAAGTTTTCCAAGGGTCCAACAGGTGTCTGCCCATGGACAGAACGGTTCTGGGCAGAGCCTAGACTCAGGCTGGGTTCTGTTGTGGCAGGAGAAACACAGAGCTCTACTGAGCCTGTCTCCATTGTAGGTTGGCAAGGCAGATCTGGGCCAAGCCTGAGTTCTGGCAGTGGTCGGCAGGTGGTGGTTGTGGGACGGACCTGTGGCTATCCTGTGCCTGGGCTTGCGCCACAGGTTGTCCTAGCAGATAAGGATGGATCCTCAGCTCCCAAGGTTGTGTGTGGATGAGTGGAGGCATTCCTGGGCTGAGCTGACTTCAGCAGGTGGCGGGTAGAACTTGGGCCTTCCCTGGGGCCCAGTTCCTGGGCAGAGCTTGAGTTGCAGCAGGGGTCGGCCAGTGGCAGGGTGGAACCTGGTGTTAGGGTAAGTGTTAGTTTTGATCTAATTTCTTTGATACTGTACAGGATTCATCTTTTACTTATCCTAACTATTCTCACCATGTTTGGGCCTTTTAGGTTCAATGGTTCACTATTAGGAACAGTTTGTATTTTCAGGTTTCACTGCATTGTGACCTATATGGATGAATGGAGATAGAGCTGGAAATCAAACAGGGTTTGTTTTAGTTACTTGAAACTTCACAAACTCAATCAGCTCTCAGTGCGCATTGTCTGTTTTTTTTTTTTTCTTGTTGAAGTAGCCCTAAGCTGAAGCATGCAAAAACAACTATATCTGAGCACACTCTAGGAGACAACAAGGAAATACCCATTTACTGAAATACCTCCCCCAATTATTTGGTCAGATTTCTTTGATACTGCACAGGGTTCATCTGTTTGCATTTCCCACTAGGCTCCCCAACATTGGGACTCCTAGGATCAACAGTTGTCTAATCAGGTTAGGGTTATTTTTAGGGTTAGAGATAGGGTTAGAGCTAGTGCTAGAGACAGCATTAGTTTTGGTCTAATTTATTTGATACTGGGTGGGGTTCATATTTTATCTAGCCTAACTATGCTTTCCAAGTGTGGGCCTTCTAGGTTCAACTGTGCACTGTCAGGAACAGTTTGTATTTTCAGGTTTCACTGCACTCTAACCTATATGGGTGAATGGAATTCAAACTGGAAATCAAACAGGGTTTGTACTAGCTGCTTGAAGATTCACACTCTCAATCAGTTCTCAGTGTGCATAGTGTGGTTTCTTTCTTTTTGATGGAGCCCTAAGCTGAAGCACACAAAAACAACTTTATCCAAGAGCACTCTAGGAGAAAACAGGAAAATGCACATTTACTGAAATACTGCCCCCCCCCCAAGTATTTGGTCAGATTTCTTTGATATTGTGCAGGATTCTTCTGTTCATTTTCCCCACTAGGCTCCCCAAGTTTGGGACTCCTAGGATCTATGGTTCTCTATTCAGACTAGGGTTAGTGTTAGTGTTAGGGTTAGGGCTAGGGCTAGGGTTAGAGCTAGTATTAGGGTTAGAGTTAGTTTTTGTCTAATTTCTTTGATACTAGGCAGGATTTACATTTTACCTAGCCTAATTATGCTCACCAAGTTTGGGCCTTCTAGGTTCAAAGGATCGCTGTCAGGAGCAGTTTGTATTTTCAGGTTTCACTGCATTGTGACCTATATGGGTGAATGGATATCAAGGTGGAAATCAAACAGGGTTTGTGCTAGCTGCTGGAAACTTTACACACTCAATCAGTTCTCAATGCACATTGTCTTGTTTGATTCTTGTTGAAGTAGCCCTAACCTGAAGCACCCAAAAAGAACTTTGTCCCAGAACATTCTAACATACAACAGGGAAATACTCATTTACTGAAATACCTCCCCCAATTATTTGGTAAGATTTCTTTGATACTGACCAAAATTCAACTGTTTGCCTGACCCACTAGGCTCCCCATGTTTGGGACTCCTAGGATCAATGGTTCTCTAATAAGGTTAGGGTTAGTGTTTGGGTTAGGCTTAGGGTTAGGGATAGGAATAGGGTTAGAGTTAGTTTGGGCCTAATTTATTACATACTGGGCAGGATTCTTATTTTACCTAGCCTAACTATGCTTGCCACATTTGGGCCTTCTAGGTTCAATCATGCACTATCAGGAACAGTTTGTATTTTCAGGTTTTACTGTACTCTGACCTATATGGGTGAATGGAAATCGAGCTGGAATTCAAACAGGGTTTGTGCTAGCTGCTTGTAGATTCACACTCTCAATCCATTCTCAGTGAACATAGTATGGTTTGTTTCTTGTTGAAGTATCCCTAAGATGAAGCATGCAAAAACAACTTTATCTGAGAGCATTCTATGAGAAAACAGGGAAATACCCAGTTACTGAAATACCTTCCCCAATAATGTGGTCATATTTCTTTGATACTGCACAGGATTCATCTGTTTGCTTCCCCCACCAGGCTCCCTATGTTGGTAACTCCTAAAATCAATGATTCTTTAAACAGGTTAGGGTAAGTGTTAGGGTTCTTGTAGTTTAGGGCTATGGTTATACCTAGTGTTAAGTTTAGTGTTAGTTTTGGTCTAATTTCTTTGATACTGGGCAGGATTCATCTTTTATCTAGCCTAACTATGCTTGCCAAGTTTGGGCCTTCAAGGCTTAATGATTTGTTGTCAGAAACAGTTTGAATTTTCAGGTTTCACTGCATTTTGACTTATATGCCTAAATGGAAATTGAGCTGGAAATTGAACAGGATTTGTGCTAGATGCTTGAAACGTCACATATTCATTCAGTTCTCAGTGTGAATTGTCTCTTTTGTTTCTTGTTGAAGTAGCTCTAAGCTGAAGGATGCAAAAACAACTTTATCAGAGCCCACTCTAAGAGAGAACAGGGAAATAACCAGTTACTGAAATACCTCCCCCAATTTTTATGTCAGATTTCTTTGATACTGTGCAGGATTCTTCTGTTCACTTTCCCCAGTAGGCTCCCCAAGTTTGGAACTCCTAGGATCAATGGTTCTCCAAACAGGTTAGTGTGTGATTAGGGTTCAGATAGGGTTAGAACAAGAGTTAGAACTAGTGTTAGGTATAGCTTTAATTTTGGCCTAATATCATTGATGCTGAGTAGGATTCATCTTTGTACTGGCCTATGTATGCTCGCCAAGAGTGGGCCATCCAGAATCAACAGTTTGTTGTCAGAAACAGTTTGTATTTTCAGGTTTCATTTAATTGTGACATTTATTGGTGAATGGAATTTGAGCTGGAAATCAAACAGGGTGTGTGCTAGCTGCTTGAAACTTCACACACTCAATTAGTCCTCAGTGTGCATTGTCTGGTTTGTTTTTTGTTGAAGTAGCCCTAAGCTGAGGCACACAATAATAACATTATCTGAGAGCACTCTAGGAGAAAACAGGGAAATACTCAGTTACTGAAATACCTCTCCCAATTATTTAGTCATATTGCTTTGATACTGCCAAGAATACATCTGTTCACTTGTTGCATTAGGCTCCACAAGTTTGGGACTCCTAGGATCAATGGCTCTCTAATCAGATTAGGCTTAGTGTTAGTGTTAGGGTTAGGGTTAGTTTTAGAGCTAGTGTAAGGGTTACAGTTAGTTTTGGATTAATTTCTTTCTCATCTCATCTGCTATGTCTGCAGAGTATAGCATATTATGTCACATGTTTTATGCACTCATTGGTTTAGTGTATACATAATGCATGTGAAATATATAGCATTCATATATATAAATTATTCACATGTTTTACTTCTATCTTCTTTTTTTCTGACAGATTCTGTTAGCCTAAGACCCAGAAAGCAGTTCTGTCACTTCAAAGAATAATAAAATGCAAAAAAAGTCACTGCACACAGTGTTCACTTCAGGTTAAAAAAATGCACAACTGGAAAATGAGATTCATGAGCTAAAAAAGAGGGTATCAGAGTTTAAGCAAGAAAATACAGAATTGAAACAACAACTCCACAATTATATCCTAGATTGAAAGAAGGGGCGGAATCCTTTTTTTTATTCCAGTAGAAATAAGAAGGAGAAATTTTTTTTTAACTTCTGACTTATCTGTTAGCACTTTGCAAGGGAGAAAACTTGAATTAATTATAAAATTCTTACAAATATGATAGCATATTATTAAATGTGATTATTTCTATAAACCAAGTGCATATTTTTCTCCATCACAATTTTAATGGTTCTATGGAACTCCATCTTCTAGGAATCTATTTACTTAACAAACAGAATTTGGGATTGTTATTTGTTTATATTTTTAACATTTTATTACAATTAATGTTTCAAGAAATATAATTTAGAAAATAAATCATTTTCTACTCAAATACCATGGTATGTGCCTATAATTCCAGCAGCTTGGGAGGCAGAGACAGGAGGATGAAAAGTTCAAAGCAAGCCTCATCAACTTAGCAGCGTCCTGAGCAATTAGTAATATCCTGCCTCCAAATAAAAAAAATAAAAAGGCCTTGTGATGTAGCTAAGTGATTTAGCTTCTGTAGGTTCAATATCTGGAAGATTGTGGCCCTATTTTGTTTTATTTTTGAAACTGGATGTACAAACAGGGTGCTGAACTATTCTTTCCTTTTGGTTGTGGGTGTCAGTATTGTTGTGTTACTGTCTCTATTCCATGTCACCTCACCTCTGCAAATTTCCATGTGTGTTGTTGTTGTTTCAAGACGTTGTCTTGGTTTTGTTTTTCCTGGTCTTCCTGCCAGAAATATCATGCACCTAACAATGCATCCATGTACCAATTTGTTCTCAATCAACTAGCAGATTGTTCCTGTAGTGCCCAAAGTGAACACTCCCCATTCAGAGGCCATCCATGAGGCACTTCTCCTGGGGTGGTCTCAGTGCTGTGGTTCTGTGATAGAGAATTAATTGTGTCTGGCATGTGGCATGGGTGCTAGCTGCTAACATGTACTGTCTCTCCTTTGTTCTCTCTTCCTATCCACCCACCCAGCAAGACAGACAGACTGCCTCATCACTTTACCAAGCATCCATGGGCTTGAGCATTATACACAATCCTTTTGAACACTGAGAGTTTCATACTGTTCCCAAACCTCAAGAATTAGGCCAGGTTGTCTGGTAGAGAAAGATGCAGAAATCAGGGAGAAACATCAGGCTTCTTACCTCCTCTGAAACTCAGTGTTCTTACCTGCACAATGGCATGGTAATGTCACCCTGGTACCTTATATTCATGTAGTCAAGCATATTGGTATCTAAAGCACTTAGCACAATGCTTGGTACCTGGAAAACAATAAATGGGTTTTGTTGTTTCCTTGGTCCAGACCTGCTAGGGATGCAGGAAGATTAAATTAGATGTAACCTTGTCTCTAAGAACTCAAGGTCAAATGAAAACCACAATGAACCATCTAGTATATGGGGGGTGGGTAGAGAAGAGCACAGAGTGGGCACGTAAACCTGATAATGGTATCAGGGGAGTCCTCTCTCAGAAGGCGATATTCACACTAAGTCTAAAAAATGACTGCCTTTGCTATTTAGGCAATCCCACCAAAAGCACATCAGAGCCTTTCTTGACATCATTGATGTTCATGACTCCCATGAGTTAATCATTAATTCATTAAATAAATCAACTAAGTATCCATAAAAACTTTCTGGTGACATGACACTACTTGAGCATTAAAATGATGCTTGTCAGTCTCTTTCTAATCACCGAGTCCCCACCCTGGTCCCAGCTGGCTCCTGGCATGACTGTGATAGTGTCCATGGGAAGCCAGCAGGATGGAAGGGAAGATGAGCATGGAGGGTCCCTGTCTAGCCTGTGACCTTTGCCAATCTGCTTCATGGATCTGCCCCTCATCCATCCTGTTAACACTGGGAGGTGACCTTTGTTCCCATCGGAAAAGTGAAGATGCTGAGGCCCAGAGACTGTGTGTATTTCCATGGTGACTTCCACTTTGTTTGTCTGGGAGACCTGGAGGAAGGCAGTATCTGCCACAGCAGGACTCACCATAAGCACGCTCTCCCTGCAACTTGGGTATGTAGAACTAAGCAGCTTCTGGATGTCTGTGACTCCCTCAGTATTCCTCCCAGGCTCAACCCTCTGTTGAGAGCAACTAGAACTTGTCTGTGAATGGCTGCTCCATGACCCATGTTCCCTTGAGAGGATGTTCACAAAAAGATTCCATTGTTTCAGAATTCCTTCCTCTCTGTTTCACCAAGGTGATGTGGGGCTGTGGAAGGAAATCCAATTTCTCAAGCTATTGTTATGTAAGCACTCACCAACCTCTGGGACAGTGACCTCCTTGTCTTCTGTCACTGACTCAGCAGGCTAAAATTGCAGGGCCTACAACTGCTGGAATCCTAGATAGTGGTATTCCACTAAGTCCACTCCAGGCAGCTCCCAGTTGACCAGCTCTACCCTTCTGGTGCTGATTTTCTGCTAGGAAACTTGTTGCCCCACCCATTTCCCCTTGGTCATCTCTGGTCACCTTGTAGCTCTCAGTCTCAAAGCCACTATACCCCCTCCCCCCAACAGCAGCTCCCATTAGTCTCACAACCACAATCAGTTCCTTTCTGTATCCCTTTTTAGGACACATGGAACTTTATAGAAGCTTCTGGATGCAAACTCCAACCCTCCTTCTGCCTAACCGTATTGTATGCTGATTTTATTTTGACATTGTCCCTACTCAGAATTTCACATAGGAAATGATGCCAAATCTTTTCTGTTTCTGACTTTTCAATGCTCTCTATATGCAATCTTTTGCTAGGAATTCTGCCTAGATGGACATCTAAAAACTGATCACTTCCCTACCTGTCTCTCCTTCTTCTTCCACATTCCATGCACCACTGTACTGGAAAGGGGCTAGCCTTTGAAGCTGGCAGAGAGGTGATTCAAGGGGAGATGCCAGATGATTAGAGAACAAATGGTGGCAGGTATCAGAAAATTTTACTCATTACCCTGCCCATCTAGGTTCTTAAGAGGACTTAATAGCATTGTGCATATATGTGCTATCTGTTCAAATAAGAATAAACCAAAACAACAGATTGCTTGGATTCACATCTGACCTCCACCAGCAGGAAGCTGTATTACCTTTCACATTTCATTTAAACTCTCTAAATCTCAGTGTGCTTGGCTGTAAAATGAGAATAACATTAACCCCCACCTCACTGACTCCTGAGGTAAAATAACATCTCTGAATCCCACTCACATGTGTGTTTGGATGCTAGTGACAAAGTATGAGTGCCAGTTTTGGGGGGATATGTGTTCTTTGGTGCCACCCTGAATAAAAGTGAGTTTTTCTTCTAGTAAGGAAGAAAGAAATAGATGCAGGTTAGGTTCCTAGTAAGTGGCCCTCACCATAAATTGTAAAGTGTTCTCAGCATAGTGCCTAGTACAGAGTAAGTACTGGAACTATTAGACAATGGCAGTAATACTAATCATGAACTAAGCCATATGTGGTTTGAAATTTTGGATTGTGGCTACTTAGTGGCAAGGCTATTATGAAAGAAAGACTATGAAGTTCATGGGTATCCCCTTATTGTGTCTATGCCAGATCCCTGTCTGCACCACACATAGTACGTGCTTAATATTCTGTTGAGTGAATGAATAAGTGTACCTCTTGGTTTCAGATGGGTTTCAGCCTCCCCCATTACATGTTTGAATCTCTGTCCCTATAACCTTCACTTGACCTCTGAGTGGCTTTTTTTGTGCACTTATTGGAAGAGCTGGATTCTACCCTTCCCACAGTATGCAACAGCAAAATTGCATATTGAATTTCATTTCTGGCATTTCCTAGCCTGCGCTTTATGCACCTTGTCCTTTTATGTGCAATGTCTGTCCCTTCTCCACCTCCAGCAGGTGCTAATCCAGCAGCTCAAATTAAGAGGTGTGAGTTTTTCCTCACTGTGTGGTCATGTCTCTTAATCAATAGCCTGACTTGTCAGCACCAAGTAAATACAACTTTGATTTGAAGAGAAAGAGGGAGCCAAAGGACATGGCTGAAAAAGCAAGCAGAGAAAGAACCCTTTCTCCATACATTAATTATTTCATTAAGTCAACAAATACTAGCAATTCTTTGATCAATGATAGGATGCCAGGTGCTGCTCTAAGTGCTATATGCAGATTAGCTCACTCAGTCCTCACAATATTTCAAGGTGCTGTGATGATTCTTATTTTATACATGAGATGAATTAGAGAACAGATAGGTCAGTAGCTGTGGAACTCTATCTTGATTTAGCTCTGTGGCCAAAGATGTAGCAGTGAGTAAGTAAGATAGGTCTTCTTCATCCTGCCTATGGGTGGGATATGCACAAAAGCCAAACAACTGGGGGAAAGAAAGGGGAGAGGATGGTAAATGGGTACAGAATTTCAGGACAACAACAGTCACTTCTAATGTTTTAGAACATGGTGGGGTAACTATGCTTGATCACATTCAATTGCATATTTCAATGTAGCCACTAGAGAGGATTTGTAATGCTCCCAGTACAAAGAAATAATAAATGTTTGAGGTGATGGGTATGTCAATTGCCTTGACCTGATCACCATGCATTGTATACATGTATCAAAATGTCACACTAGACCCCATAAACATGGACAATTATGTGTCAATTAAAATTCATATACACATATTTATTAAATGCATACACATATATTAAAGCAAGCAACAGAATTTACAGTAATTTCAAATAGTATTTTAATTAGGAATGCTTTTGGAGGCAAGTAGAAGATAACCTGATACCATGGCTCACACACCAGGCCTTTGATTTTCTCCCTGGAGCAGAAGATAGGAGGATGCTGGTTCTGGCTATGTGGCTCTCATATTTGCATCCTCCCTGGGGTCCTGCAATGTTCAAACACCTCCCCTCCTGTCCTCATTCCTGTAGTTCATCAGGAGGTAAAGAGGCAGAGACAGTATCTATTTCAGGCAGGGCAAGCAGATTTCTGCATCTCTCATGGGCCACCTCTGACCAGCTGGCCACAAAGGAGAAGAGCAGTGTCAATGGAAGTCATGTCCACTACCAACAGTGCCTGATACAGAAAGTGAAAGGGTAAAGTTTCTAAGCTGCAAAGCCTGAGTTAAAATGTAAAAGACTGGGCATTGTAAAGTTTCTAAGCTGCAAGGCCTGAGTTAAAAAGTGAAGGACCAGGTATTGTTAAGTTCCTCTGCTACACCCAGAACCTGAAATTCCTGAGGCAGTTAAGACAATGCCCTACTGGCCATTTATCCTAGGGCCCTGTGCAGCTTGTCATGTAGGCATACAGGGCCCGATCCAATCAGTTTGAATGTGTACCCCGCTTAGGAGTGACCAATTACCCCCGCCGCTTGACCTGTTCCCACCAATGAATGTGCTAATCATGTAAGAGAGTTGTTGTTCAATTTTCCCGCTCCTCATGCTGATTTGTTCTGATGTATGCAAAGCCCCCGCCCTCCCCAAAAGGTGTACTTAAGCATGCTCGACCCCTCCCCAGGGCTCTGGGCTGCTCTCCCTTCTTGAGTGAGCACGGAGCCCCAGCGTGCTGGAATGGATCCCCAATAAATACCGTCTGCAATTGCATGAGTAAGTCTTTTGGTGGTCTCTTCCTCAGACACTTCGCCAGACCCTTACAAAAGTTCCATGGAAGAAATTTACATGGGGTAATTGCTTAGAGGGATTCAGTGCAGAAGGTAGTCAGGGGAAGTGAAATTTGAAACTCTGTGACCAGGAGCCAGACCTGAAAATACTTGGGACACTTTTCCACATAGAGAACATCACAATGCAAAGACCTTTGTTTGAAAATGATCATGGGGAGATCTCAGGGGAGAGAGGCCCAGGGTAGTTACAGCTCAAGACCAAAAGAGAGCAAACAAAATTAAGGCCAAAAGGGAGAGAGGAGCTAGATGGTGCAGGTCCCACAAAGAGTTTGAAAGTTATTTGGTTCTAAGTGTAGTGAGAAGGTGAAAGCTTTTCATCAGAGGACTGGCATGATCTAATTCATGTTTTAAAAAGAATTACTTGGACAGAAGAGCTCTTTTGAGAATAATGAGGCTTAATAAAAAGATCTAATTCCAGGTTATGATATAGTTTTTCACAGCTCCTTCCTCATGGTTAACTTTTTCTTCCTCTTACACACCCCTTGCCTCCTGCTTAATTCAGGGCAGCTCCTGAAGAACTGGACTATTTCCTGCCCATCTGTCTCTCCAGGGCTTTGCACAGGGCCAGACATTTGCACAGTGATTGATCAATATGGCTTGAACTGAACTGGACAGAAGCGAGTACTTTTCTCCAAGATCCGTGAGCTGCTGCATCAACTCACCCTCCACTCACAGTTTTTGGCTAGGTCAGTGGCTCTCAGCTGGGTGAGTTTGCCTTCAAGGAATATTTGGTAATATCTGCAGGCATATTTGGCTGTCATAACTAGAAAGAGAGTGGGGGAATGCTACTGGCCTATAGTAGGTATTGGCCAGGGACACTGAAGAACATTCTACAATGTGAAGGACACTCCATGACACAGAATTCTGTGGCCTCAAGTGCTAATAGTGCTGAGGCTGAGAAAATGTGGCTGATTTACATGTCTGCTTTTTTATTTCTCCAGTATTTTCCTTTAAATATTTTACTTTTAAAGTGAAATTTTAAAAGATACCATAAATTATTCACCAAAAGCAGAAACTCATGTCATTTTCTATAAATAGATGATAATTGGAAGATACATACTCAGAAAACTAAAATATATGGCATTCTAGCTGGATATTGTGATGAGTTGAAGACTCCAAACCTGAAGCTTGATTTCTCTTTGTTAAAAACAGGCTGTGATCAAGGTCCTAAGGATAAAGAAAGACTGAGGAACTATTCCAGGTTAAATGAAAAAATATGTATAATCTGATTCCTAAATGGTTGTGCATCAGAAAAAGAAATAAAATTATTGAAAATGACTTCATTGGGACAACCAGAAAACTTTGACTATAGATTATATGTTGGATAATATCATGGTGTCCATATTACATTCCTGAATTTGGTAACCATATTGTGGTTATACAAAGGAATGTCCCTGGTCTTAGGAAATACTTCAAATATTTATAACTAAAGATCCTAACATTGGAATCTCAATGCTTTAAAAAAATTGTGTGTGTGTTATATGCATGTGCATAAACACATACCTATACACATATAAATATGTACAGAAAGAGAGCCATGTGCACACAAGATCTTACAAGGTAAATTGGGAAGAAATATAAGCTGTCAAATCTAGTGTATAAAAGACTATTATGCTGTTCTTGTAACTCTTTCATAGCCTTGAATATTTCCAAAATAAAAATTAAACAAACAGAAACTCTCTTGAATTTACTTCTCATGGCACAAATCTCAAAAATTTTTTAGAGAACTGGTAGAGCACTTGCTAAGCATGTGTGAGATACTGAGTTCAATCCTAAGCACCACATAAAAATTAAATTTTTAAAAAGGTATTGTGTCCATCTACAACTAAAAAATAAGTAAAGTTTTTTTTTAAGTTTTTTAGGAGCTCAGAGGGCCTTCAGATGTTGAATGGTTTTTAATGAATTGAACGATTCATGTTTTATTCTCAAAATTATTAACAAAATTAAAATGTCTCATAAATAGAAAAAAAGTATCTACCCTGTCATTAAGTTTATGTAGATAAGACAGCCAAGTTACCTAAGGGGTGGGGGGTGGAGCAGGGTGTGCTATGATTGTGACATCACATATCTGCAGAGCTGTCATTATGCACATTCATGGGAGAATATGTTTGGTTGTATTCTGAGATTGTGATGCTCCTAGCATGTGTTGACTGATAATAAAGAGACACTAACAGTAAGAGAGAGGTGTTGCAGAAGGACTATGCCCAAGAGACTTTATCATCAGAAAGACTGAAAGCAAACAGATAGGATGCTGATTTTCCTCACTGCAGTTTCACTGTGTTCAATTCACCCAGAGGCCTCTGATGGCTCAGCAGCTGGCTGTTTCTCTCCAGTCTCATCAAAGTACTGTTGTGAGACTCAGTTTCCCCACATGCAAAATGGAGATAATACAGAGTAAGCTGACTTGGAGTAGGGTCATCCTGCCCTCTGAAGTCTTTAGCTATTACTGACTTGAAACTCCACACCCACCAGCATTCCAAGTGCCTGGGGGAAATTCCAATGCCTGTGCAAAAATGTCATTGAATTCATAGGACCTTACATTCTTATGATATCTAGGCCTCAATTTCCTCCTGTCTTGGCTGATGTCTTGTTGGTCCTCTGAGTCCTGTGACTTTGTATGTAAATTCATTGTCACAAGAAATTAGTCCTTTGCTGGGATTTCCAATACACACACATACACACACAAAGAAGACATACAGGCTCAAAAATATACACACACAGATGCACTCTTATGGATGGACTCAAACACATAGAAATAAAGACACACAAATGTACACAACAGATATGGACTGCCTCACAGAACTAAAAAAACATAAAAATATAGACATACATACTTATAGACACTGACATAGTTAGACATGTGCACACACATACAAATTGATAGACACACAGAGACCCATGGACACAGACACCAAGCTTGTTTGTGCAGCGGACTTTACAAAGATCTGGGGATATGGAAGGAGTCTTTAATGCAAACAACTTATACATGAATGTTAGGAATCTTCCTTCAAAGCTCCCTGAACTTCTGTCCATTTCCACCTTTTATATTTCCTGCCCTTCCCCAATATTCTCCTCCACTTTTTCCTTTACCAGAACAATTTGTGTCTTTTCAACTCCCTAATTTCAAAGTCTGCTCTGGACTTCTCTTTGCACCTCTGTCTTCTGATGATCTAGGTATGCTGAGAAACACCCTCTGATTTGGTCTCCTGCACTGACACCAGGTTTTGCCAGGGAAAAAATGCAGGAGAGATTTATTTGCACACTGATGTGAAGTATGCCACATGCCCTCACAGACCTAACCTAAAATGCTGGCATGGAGCTCACCTCTCGATTCTATCATTATTAACCAAGGGTTTTGTATTGGTACTGTTTAAAGTTTTTTTCCCCCTCTACAAAATCACAGAATATTCCCGAAGTCCCTTCACCCGGTTTCCTCTAATATTGACTCTTAAAAAGATTAACTAGGCTGGGCACAAGGGTGCATGCCTGTAATCCCAGAAACTCAGGGGGCTGAGGCAGGTGGATTGCAATCTTGAGGCTAGCCTCAGCATGTAAGCAAGGACCTAAGCAACTTAGCAAGACCTTGTCTCAAAATAAAAAAATAAATGAAATTAAAAGGGATAGGGATGTCTCTTAGTGGCCATGCACCCCTGGCTTCAATCCCCAATATAAATACATAAATAAATAGCTATAGTATAATGATCAAAACAAAGACAAAAACCTGGGTACAAAACTATCAACTAATCTACAGACTTTATTTGAATTTCACCAATTTTCCTTTAAGGTCTTGTTTCTGTCTGTGTTCTTGTGTTGCATTTAGTCATAATGACTCCTTAGTCTCTTCAAGTCTGTGACAATGCCTCAGTCTATCCTAGTCTTTTATGACCATTATCCTTTTAAAAGATGCTGGTCAGATGTTTTGCACAAGGTCTCTCCTCTTGGGTTTGGTGTTTACTTATGACTTGGCCAGGTTATGGGTTTTGTAGGGAGATGCCACAGAGGTGAAAGGTCCTTATGGGATTATTTGGTGGGAAGGGGAATACATCAACATGACTGGTTAGGAGTTATATTAATTTCAATCATGTGATGCTTCTTGAATTTCTTATTATAAACTTACTATTTCTCCCTTTGTGATTAATAAATATCTTGGGAAAGTGTCCTGATCACAGGACACATCAACGTGGGCAGCAAACCTAGATAGGGAGGAATGAAGGGACAAGAGACACGAAAGGTGACAGCAAGACAGGAGTCTGATCAAGCTGCAAATTTTTATTGTTCACACAGGGGTATTTATATGCTGGGAATGGGGAAGCTCTCTAATCAGCAACTGCTGGATGTGGGTGGTAAAACTGCCAGCTGCAAGATGTCTGATGATCCTGATTACCTCCGGATGTTCCAGGGAGATAGGTAGCTGCAGGATGCCTCCCAGGCAGGATGTCTCCCAGGGGGCTGTCAGGCTAATCTTTGAAGGAGAATTTCCTTCTAGTCCCCGACAGGAAAGATACCTTGAAAATATCTTATTTCTCCCTCAATTTTTACTTACTTAGGGGATGTGGCTCAGTGGTAGAACATTGGCCTGTCATGCATGAGGCCCTAGATTAAATTCCCAGTACTAGAGGAAAAATATTGTTTTTGCTCACTTATATTTTTGGCATCCATTCACAGATCTTACCCCTAACAATTATTATTATGTTTTCCTAAATGTTATTTTATTTTTATTTCACTCATCCTTTCTTTATTTATAAACTGTAATTGTCTTTAAGGAAACAGCTCTCTCTTTCTCTATACTTTTTTTCTTCTTATTATTTTTTTCTATCCATATGAGTTTATGGTTATCTATTTAATTCTATGACTTATAGTCCAATACTATCATTATTTATTTGCTCAAACTGTTCCAACTTTGGCTTTTGGGAACTCTTTCAGATTGGTTCCTGTATGCTTTCAGTGAGTTCCTTCAAATTAACCAAGTTATGCTGCATGCATTACAAATATGTCACAAGGAGTCCTCCTGATATATGCAATTATAATGTACCATTTGAAAAAAATAGTCCCTATTCCTTATTAAGTATCTCTCTATTTTCTGCCACTACAAGGTTTCAGGATTATTTTGCATTTTCCCTGCTCCAGTTCTGGGAGCAACCATATCTTCAAGAGCCCTGGTCTCTATTATTGGAGAATAGTATTTAGAAGCCAGATGTGGGTGGAGATATGTCCTGCTCATTTCTATGGAATGAGAGTTCTAAGCCCTCTTAGTGCTCAGAATTTGGAACTATGTTATGTCTATAAATGCATGCATACACATACATCTCTTTTTTATTAATTTTTTTCCTTTCATTAAAAAGCTTTAGTTTATAATGATACTACTAATTTCAATTCATCACCACAGTGTTCATCCTAATACCATCTTTTTTTCTTTCTTTCTTTTTTTTTTTTTTTTTTTTTTTTTTTTGGTACTCGGGATTGAACCCAGAAATATTCTACCACTGGGATAGCTCTCCAGCCTTTTTTATATTATTTTGGGACAGGGTCTCACTATGTTGTAGAGATTGGTCTCAAACTTTTGATCCTGCTACCTCAGCTTCCTGAATATTTGGAATCACAGACCTGCACTACTGCATCCAGCTAATTTTCTCTTTCCTAATTCATTCTTCCTTTTCTTTTTTAAATTAAAGGCTGTTGCTTACATATTGCTAAATTATGAAAAATGTTCCTCGATCATGCCTCCCCATCTTTTTTCTCCCCTAGAAATGGCTGACAAAAAATACAAGATAGGTTGCTATATATTGCTGTCAGAAGCTACATAAATGAGAAGCCAGCTGATTTCATGGTCCTTCTTCATGCAAAAAGCACTAATCACACCCTTTATGCTTTATCAGTAGTGGGGTGTAGGAAGTTCAGCCAAGGCTGTGGGATGTAAGCTGATTTTTCCAGCCAAATGAGTCAGATGAGATGGGAATGAACATTTATTGAAGCAGTTGTGCATCAACATGGTTCTGAAAAAAAAAGGCTATTTCTCATTCTATCCCTCTGGGGAAAATTCCCATTCTGAGGCCCTCTCACTTTGGTCATTGGCCTCCTGGAAGCAACTTGCCTCTTGGCCCACCTCTTTATCTCTTAATTGATTTCTGGTCTCTTCTCATTCCAACAATGCCAACATACCTGCTGTTTACTTTTCTTCCTACAAACAGGCATCTATTTTATTTTCCACAGACCCTCTGGGTATTCATCTCAGTGTGGGGTCTCAGCAAACTCCCCTCAAAGCTTGGGTCTTCAGAATATTTTCAATCAGAAAAGCCAAGATTCCATTTTCTTAATTTTGTAGCTTGAGCTTTGGTTTTCCTCAAAGGTTGCCTATTCTGATGACATTTGGGGTGTGGGGAAATGATCTGTTCTCCTGTCCTTTTATAATAGCTCAGAATCATTCAATAGGCAATCTCAACTGGAAATGCTCACCAAAACCTCAATTTTGCCTACTGTGCTTCAGATATGTGAAAGATGAGGAAGGAAGGGGGACAATATTAGATCACTCTGAGGGCATTATTATTCCCAACTAAAATCCCCATTATTTGGGTTCCTTCTAGTAAGAAAGAAAATAAGTTTGTGCAGGTATTATTCCTTTTAGAGTTATCAATGATTCCAGAATCCCACAGGCAGGTTTGACTGCCATCCTGATCCTACCATAGGGAGAGATGGGGGCCACCTCCACAGTGGACTGGGCTAACCATAAATAAATTGGAAACACCCATAGTGAGAAGAATGTCAGTGAAAGTGGGAGGCAAAAGAGGACCTATGTTTTCTTAGCCATATCTAGAAACCCTGAATGGAACTGTCTGGCAGTCACAGACTTCCTTAGGATGCACTGGACAGATTCCTGGAGGTACCAGGGAGATAATTTATGATTGAGACACAGAATCATTACAAGACTGTGAAGAACTCATTTTGAGGATTCTGAGAATACTATGCATTCTAGGAAGGAATGGTTAGCACAGTCACTTAGACTTGGTGGGAAGTATGAGTGATAATATTAATGATGACATCTATGTGAGTATGCTGAATAGGGATAATAGCAGTGTTGTAAAAAGAAGATACTCATAACAACCAAGGTGGTTGGGATTTAGTTCATGTCTCCCTTATAAACCAGGCAAGGCACTTAAGTTTACATCTTAATAAATTCTCACAACCATAAGGCAGGTACTCCCATTAGTTCATTTTACTTCTGACAACTGAGATTCACAAAGGTGGAGAATTATACAGTGGTCACAAAATTACCAGTAAACAAAGGCCTTTCATAAATATTTCACTGTGTGGTCTTATTGGAGGGATCTGTCTTGTGGGTTGTAGGAATGTGATTTAGCAGAGTTAAGCATTCATGGGGTTATGGCTGGTGCTTTAGCACAGTGTCCCCAGTGGTAGTTACATGACTCAGAGAAAGGAAACTGAGACCCAATGCAATCTAATGATGGAGGTGCTCAGTCAGCCAGTAAAGGAATGTGCTGTTGGGGGCAGTCATAGTATCAGGGATGGGGCCACCCAACCAAGTATTTAATGACCTGGCTGGGGTTCAGAAACAAGGTGGTGAGGATTGAGAGAAGACATGACAGACAGACACAATAGCAGAAGCCAAAGCACTGCAACATACTGTGGGCCTGCAGTGACAGGCAGTTTAATGCAGTCAGAATACATGGTTCAAGGTAAAGGGAGAAACAAGAGAGAAATCTGGAAGAGAAGCAGGGGCCTTAAATGAATCAGCCAAGGCCTTGGGCTGTAGATAGATAAAAGCCTGGAGTCCAATTCAGCCATATGCTAACTATTTTGACCCTGGGCCACATCTTTAGAGGTTTTCTAAACTTTGTTTTACATAACTGAAAAGCATAGTGACAGATAATAGTTTCCATGTTAAACTGACAGCTTGGGTACCTGGTCTGTGGTCACAGAGTTGATGAATGGATTTGCCAGGGCTGGAGAAAAGAACTTGAGGCTAAGCTTCAAAGGAAAATGCCCCAAACCACATGCAGGCTTGGCTACATGAACTAACGCCACTTCTCCCTTGCTTCCCTGGAGAGCCAGGTGCCAGAAGCCTATCCTTGGTTCAACTCCTGCTACTGTCAGCCCAGTGCTGCTTATCCTAACTGAAACAGAATTATCAGAGTAAATTAGTTAGTGAGTGGACAGCACTTGGAGCTGTGCTAGGCACCTTGTAGCTGTCCTTTTGATGTGATTTGCCTCCTTACCCACTCCTTCAGCTGGTGGATTGGGTTGGGTTGATATGAAGAAGGGGACTCATATTCTCTGGCTCATATAGCAGAATTATTTCCTGGAGAGTGGACAATCTTGGAGGGTGAGTGGACCTGCATTTTCTAACAGACATAACTATCATGTAACCTACGGTAGCCCAGGAAAACTCCAACAACGGGGTAAACTGAACCTTAAAGGCTCATGATTTTTCAGAAGCTGACCCAGAAGTAGAAAATGCTGTCTTGTGGAACAGGATCAAACTTAGACTCAGGTTCAAATTCTGACTAACTATGAACACCTATGCTAGTTTCTTCATCTCCAGGACTGGAAGAATATATGCCTTCAACAAATGTTAGCTCCTCTTCTTTAGAAACAATTATTATGATATCCCCTGGGAAAGTGTCATGTGTCTTTTCCCTAACATCATGTATATTCTATGTCCTGTATGTCATTCCATTGTACATCGTTTCAGCAAAATGTCAACCAAGGAGACTACAGAATTCAATATATTCTGGTCCTGCCCAAGAAATGTCACAGGGAGGCCTTAGAAAATTCATGCAATGAAGCTGAAACATTTTATTGATAACAATTTTATGGAGACCAGGGGTATTGTAGCAGATGACCTCCTAGGTGTGTCTCTTTTTACCTTGGTGAACATTGGGGCCAGGGATGGGGTGGGGAGTGAAGACTGGGGATAAAAGGCAGTGCCCTTGGTGCAAGCAGGGACAGGGCCTGGAGGTTGTCATGGAGGGGACTGGTTTGGGAACCAGAGGAGCCTGGATTCCAATGTGGGCTCTTGTCACTTCCTAGCTGTGTGACTTGGAGCCCATTGCTTAATTTTGCCACACCAATTTTTCCTCTGTGAAATAGGGAGGATGGTAGTACCCTCTTAGGGCAGTTGTGAGGATCCAAGGGGTGTCATTAAAGTTCTCAGGGGCTATGATTACTATTTTTACCATCGGGGCTGAGGCTGGGAGGTCCAGGGCCTGGGCAGGCGCATATGCAAAAACACCAGGGGGGGCAAATGAGACCCAGGTGCTGCCTAGCACCTGGGTTGCCTAGCACCTGGGTTTTAATCCTTTGGGGTCAGGGGGTGGGCGGAGTGGATTCAGGGGCGGGGATATGGAGAGAAGTTTGCAAGAACAGCTAGTACTGACCTTCAGGCCAGGTAGGCGGTGTAAAGAGGAGGGACCAAGCTAGTTCCAGGCTGGGTTTGCTCAGTGCTGAGGGCGGAGTAGTGAGGGGAGGACCAAAGTCTCCGGAGATCTCACAGCGTGGCTATAGCGGCCGTGGAGGAGGCAGCGTGAAAGGTGAGCGTCGGGCTGTCGGTGGCGTTGGCGGCCATTGGGACCTGAAGAGGGTGAAAGCAGCAGACTGCAGAGACCCAGCCCCTGGCGAGGGGAGCGGGGAGGGGGGAAGGCCAGTTTTTCGGAGGCAGTCCAGCAGGGCTTGCGGCTGAAGCGGCGCCGCCTGGTCATCGCCATCCTGGACCCCTGCGGGGTGGGGCGGCTGGCCCTTGGGCCAGTTCCCCCTGGCCAGTCAAACCTCACGCTCGCTGGGACCCAAGACCCGCCTCAGTCTCCCAGGGTGGCTGGGTTGGCACTGCTGGTCATGGCTGGTTCACTTTGCTGTATGCCAGGCACTTAACTTGTGCGCTTCCATGCTAGGGCTGCACAGAGAGGTGCAGCACCCTGCCCAAAGTTGCACTGTTGGGATGTGGTGGGATGGGGCTTCCAATACCTGCACAGGCCTGTGCCCCTTCCTTGCCTCCAGTCCTTCTCCCAGCAGTGCTTGCAGCTGGTTCCCTGGGCTCCTGGTGGGGCTTCAGAGGGTGTGTCTGGGACCTACTCTGAAACTGGATGCTGCATGGGATGTGAGTTTGTTGGGACAGGATTTTCCCTGCCTTTTGTCTGATTCCCAGAAGGTCTTCCACCCCTAAACTATCGTTTTTCCCTGTGTGAGAGAGCAGAGGTGGGATTAGAGTGACCTCTGTGTGCTAGGGGTGGGGTCAGTAGCCCAGTGAAAGTAGAATACTGGAGCCCAAGGCTTGCCTCAGGCAAAGGAATCTTTGATTCCCTTTGAAGCAAGTGATTCTAGTCTGGTACGGGTTGTTGTCAACCACAAAATCAAGGCTCCTCTCCTTGAACGTTTAAGGAGCCTACTTTGCTACTGAGCAGTGAGGTTCATGAATAACAGAACCTGCCTACACACATAAGTGAAAGTGTGTATGATACTTTCAGTTACATGTAGAAGAGAAATAAAGGGAGAACAATGTATGATGTGCAGTGCTGTCTCACTTATAACCAGAACTTTCAGCTGTGGTGGAAGACAGCATGCATTCAAGTGCTTGCACCTGCTGCTAATGAAGAAGTTTGAGTTGGTTAAAAAAAAAGTATTAGGATCTAGTTCAAACAAGAAAATCAAAGAGGGAGATGAAGATGGAAACTAGGGAGAAAACACTTAGTGTTGAGATAGCCTTATTTAAACTAATAAAAAGGAAAGGCTAGATTGAAGTAGGGATGACATGTCAAGGTCAATTACAGGCTGCCTCAGTCTACCCAAAGGTCATACTATGGCTCTTCCTTGGATCTCTTTTTCCACTATATCGCAGCACATCCTTTGTGTCTTGTGCTTTGAGGTACTGCTACTTGAAGGAACAGTAATGAGTTCCTTCAGTTGCTAGTAATAACAGTAAAATATTAACAAGACTGAAACTTTTGGATTCATTAAGGTGAGATTTATCTGCTATCTCATACTGTTAGCATATATACTAGTCTATGTATACTCGTTACAATTTTAAATTTATGTTGAGTTAATGTGTAGTGTGAAGAAATGAGCACTAATTTTCAGTTTCCTTATTCTGCTGAAGCATTTCTTACTACTTTGTCTTACATAATTAGAGGCAAGCTGTGGGGTTTCCTATAACAGATTTAAATATTATGTCTTAAAGAAATTCTCATTTAAAATTGGCTTGATTAAACCATTTTAAGATCAAAATTCTTGTGACCAGGATGAATCTTGATGATACAGATCCATCCCACCCAAGCATTGTATGAAGCCTAGATCCTGGCCCCCAAACACTAAATTCCCCAGGGTGTCCCCCCAAACTCTTTGATAACTAAAAATTTTTCTTAAGGACATTTCTGACTCTTTGAGAATACTATTAAGAACATATCCATTATCTACTTAATTTTAACAAGAAAGAGGTGACAAACAACTTTTTTTTGGGAAAATTGTTTTTTTTTTTTTCTTTCTGAAATGTCTGACATATAACAAAGACATGGTCTTGGTTAGTGACACTTTTGTCAATTATTCTAGAATCTTGGGAGGCAAGGTTATTTCCTGTCATAAAATTTTGTCTGTGTTTGATGGGAATTCACATTAGAAATGTTGACAACTAAACACTAGAATCATTTTAGCAGTTTGAAGTGAGAAAAGAGTTGGAAAGTGACAACAGTTTGTGTGTACTATAGCAGGTCTGAGTTGAGTAGAATATACATTCATGTCATCACTTAGGGGCTGGGTTACTTACAGGGATTAGATTGAACCCATAGGTGCTCTACCACTGAGTTATAGCCATTTTTCCCTTCTTGAAACGGGATCTTCTGAAGCTGTTGAAGCAGTCTCAAACTTGGGATCCTCCTGTTTCAGCCTCCCAAATTGTTGGGAATACAAGCAAGCAGCTCGATACCCAGCTGTAATCACTTTTAAAATAACCCTTTCTATTCACTGGTGTTCATATTAGCAAATTTGGAAAATGGAGATAGATGTACATATACCAGGCTTCATGGTATGACTCATTACAAATTATCTTTTCATTTGAAACACTAGCTATGACATAGAAAAATTAAAATAAAGTTCAGCTTAAACTAGCTACAGTGTAACAAAAATTTCATCAACTTGTTTAACTCTAAAAAGGATATTTATTTTGATTTTTTAAAATTTTTGTAAGGTGTATGTTGCTTATTACCATTGAAAGGTGTTGTGAAAACAAACATGTAAGTAAACACTTCTCGGAAGAGGATATATTTTCACTTGTCTAGAGATATATTGAATCTCTTTGACCTGAGAAGTCAGCCAAGTTGAAAATAATTATTTTTTAATTTTTTGAGCAGGTAAAATGTTCCATAGTAAAAGAGGTCAGTACTGTTAAAAAAATTCTGTTAAAAATCATTACTTTTTTTTCATATTCACATGTTCCTAAGTAAACTAAATAAATAATGAATTACAAAGATATTGAAAAAGTTCCAGTTTCTAAGCATAGAGGATATGTTTTCAATGGACAAAACATGCATGACTTTATGTTGTTTTCCATTTGAGAGACATAAGAGTTAGCTAGAAGGAAAAAAAATACTTTACCATACAATTCTGTGTTTATAATTAAGACATTTCATTGATTTTTAAGATGCACATCTGAGATGGATGGAATCTTAAAATTGGCATGTCATAACCACATGGCATTTTTTCTTCTGAGTGGTACATAGAATAAAAATGTTCTAAGTGTCTTAAAGGTGATGGCATCTCAGAGGCAATGAAATAGAAAATATATAAAAAATGTTAGGACATTGGTTAATATCGAGCACCAAAAACTATTCAAGGGTGACTTGCAAAAAGAAGATACACAATTTTTTATCCTTTTTTTCGGGGGGTGGTGGGGCGTGAGTACCAGGGATTGAACTCAGGGGAACAGAGCCACATCCTCAGCCGCATTTTATATTTTATTTAGAGACAGGGTCTCACTGAGTTGCTTAGTGCCTCACTATTGCCGAGGCTGGCTTTGAATTTGAGATCCTCTTGTCTCAGCCTCCAGAGCTGCTGGGATTATAGTCATGTGCCACTACATTTAACTTCTAAATCCTTCTGTCTAAACTAGAATTCTTTATTCAGAAGATTCCTATAGAGATCTTTCTCCTCATGTAAAACAAATGCAAGGCCAGTGTTCATATAAATAAGTGCATTTTTTTTTTTTTTTGAAAAGGGTTTGAGGGAAACAAACTTCTTGGTTCTTTTTCATGGAGAGCATATGGTGGGCAGTTAATGCATTTGAGGTTAAGTTGTTCAGAAAACATGAACAGAATTTATGAAATATGGATTATTTTTGTTTCTCCTATTTCTGAAAGCTTGTAGGTCCACTCATACTTTTTTTCAAGACATCCTTAAGTTGAATTTTGATGATTTATTGTTGTTATTGTTTTATAAGAATGTATTTGAAAACATTTATTCTCTGTGAACGAAGCTTATGTTGGAAAGTAGGTCCATGATATATCTTGGCTAGGAAGCCTGTAAAAGGACTTTTTCTATTTGATACTGAGGACAGGTTTCATAGGAAACTCAACCATATGAAGGTTACATACCTTTTTCTCCCAGGAGGACTTCAGCTTTGCTTATCCAACTGTGGTCCTAGGTCCTAGAGCTTGTTTGAAATGCAGACTGGTGCTGTATGTGAATCTTTGGGAAGCACCAGACAACATAGGTGACTGTCAGACTTGAGGGTATTACCAGGATTGCTGGACTAGTACAAAGTTCCTGATTCAGCAGTCTGGGTCGGAGCCTGAGAATTTTAATTTTAACAAGTTATCACATGATGCTCTTGCTGCTGGTACAGGGGCCTTATATGGAGAACCATTATACTAGAGTGTCCTCATTGTACATTTCTCTCTTCTTTCCTAATTTCTTACTCCTTCAAATAGCTTTTTAAAAACAGATTATCATATCCTTTAAATTGATTGAAGGGGGAAAAAGCATATGTTTTTGCGATGACCACATGAAGATTGATTTTCAGCATCTAATTTCAGAGCAAAAAAATCTATTTTAAGCTTGTTTTTAAGTCTTATCTATAGGTGTCTCTTTCTCTTCTTTTTATAAGTATTCTTTTTAATGTTTAAAAAACTTTTTAATGTAGATAGCATGTTCTTATGGTTCAAAAGTTAAAATGACACAGGCATGCTTGGGAAAATCTGATTTCCAATGGCTTTGCCCCCCCCTTTACCCCTCTTTCTTAGATAACCTCCTTTAATTTATTTCCCATAGATGTCAATTGTTTCCTTTTATAGTTGGAGAAATGCCAGTGTACTATATTCTTTTTATATAAACTGTAGCATAATATATAACTAATTCTGTCCCATGGCTTTTTTCTTTATATGCTCTTGAGATCTTTTTCTATTAGTATTTATTTAGAAAGAATATAATCTTTGTTTATACAAAACACTTAAAAAAACAGCTGTGTTTAAACAGTGTCTATTAAGTGCTTTGTTTACTGTATGCCTGTTATTTTCACCTGTTGATTTCAGAACCCTTCTTTGAATATTCTTTGGTATTGTTAACTTTTGGATGTATTAGGGTGTCTCTGGGGTTTGTATTCTATTAGTCTTTTTCTTCATATACCAGCATCAAATTATTGATTTTGTAAAAGTTTTAACATATTTTAAAACTAGTTTCCCCTTGTTGCTTTTTATATTCCTGGGAATTCTTGCTTGCTTATTTTTCCATGAGTACTTTTGATGTCTTTTGTCTAGTGCCAGAAAAACAATAATCTAAACGAAATAAACATCAGATTAAAAGTATACATTTAAATTCTATTTAACTTCTCCAAACTTTTTTTTTTCTATTTTCAGGTTCTTAATAAAGGTGCTAAGAAAGAATGTAAGATAGGAAAATAATTAAATGTTTTCACTGTGATATTTTATGATTTTACATTTTAAAAATTCTTTAATTGTTATTATTTTTTATTCTGCTTCCTTAAGTTGTAAAAGGGATAATGTTTTAGTAGTGTTTGAGTTCATAGAACCTGTGGGTGGTAAGGTGGATGCCAATAATATGGGCTGTCTGAATAATGATGTTTCTCTTTCCCTACCTCTTTGACTCTAATATTTTAATTTCTATTATCTTGTCATTTTAAAGTGTGGTTCTGAGAAGGAGATCCTGTATGACATCTACTTGCAACATTCAATGAATTCTTTCCTCTTAAATAGGAAGTTGAAAAGACTTGAAGTAATTTTGGTGATATAGAGGCACTTGTTTATCTTAAAAGTTTGTTGTGATTTTTTTATTATAATAATTAGAAAAAAATTCTACCCATAAAAACAACATAATGACAAAAGTAAGCCTTCAATTTTTGCACAAAGAAATGGCCACAATTAACTCACTTTTGGAAACTTATTGATGGATATGAAAGTATATAGAAGACTTTAAATAAACAGCAGTTTCTCTCTATATGAAGCTATGTGGTCATTTTTTTAAGAGAGAGTGAGAAAGGAGAGAGAGAGAGAGAATTTTTAATATTTATTTTTTAGTTCTCGGCGGACACAACATCTTTGTTGGTATGTGGTGCTGAGGATCGAACCCGGGCCGCATGCATGCCAGGCGAGCGCGCTACCGCTTGAGCCACATCCCCAGCCCTATGTGGTAATTTTTAATGAGTTTTATATATCTCTATTTGTGAGTTGAAACTGATGTGCATAATCATGGGTGATCATTTTACTGGCTGCCTGGTTTTATTTTTTTAATTATTTTTTATTCATCAGTAGATCTTTATTTATATATGTGGTGCTGAGAATCAAACCCTATTCTTCACAGGTGCCAGGCAAGTGCTTTACCACTGAGCTACAACCCCAGCCCTCGATTCCTAGTTTTCCATCATTTAGAGGCATCATACTTTATCTGTCTACTCCTTTGATAACCATTTAGATTGTTACTTGTTTTTCTTTCTGTGAATAATGGTATGTTGATGATAGTATACTTATTCATTTATCTTCTTAGAGGTATAACTGCCAGGTCAAACATTATATATATATATATATATATATATATATATATATATATATATATATATATATATATATAATAAATATGACTAAGCTGTTATCTGTAAAAACTATCCCCTTCAATGCCCATGAGAATCTTATTTTCAAAACCCTTCCTCACACCAAGTTTTGTTAATCTTTTTAATCTTTGTTAATCCAATAGGTAAAAAAAATTACATTTTTGAGATAACATGTTTTTAATTGGTACTGGGGATTTAACCCAGGGGCACTTCACCAGTAAATTAGATCCCCAGGACCTTTTATTTTTATTTTATTTTTTTTTTATTTTGAGACAGGGCCTTGCAAAGTTTCTGAGGCTGTCCTTGAACTTGTGATCCTCCTGCCTCAGTCTCTTGAGTTTCTTGGATAACAGGTGTGTTCCACTGTACTCAACTATTGAAGGAAACGTTGTGTTATTCAAAGATTTCTTTCATTCAATATTCTTATTAACAGAGAATTCTCTCCTTAAGAACATACTTGTGATTCTTATGTGTCAGATATTCTTAGGCTTAAATGTGATGAAAATATTTAAATATATTGAGTTGTTTTTAGGTCTTTTGCCTTGATTTTAACTCATTATTAATATTTGAAAACTTGAGGGTTGGGGATGTGGCTCAAGTGGGAGTGTGCTAGCCTGGCATGTATGAGGCACTGGATTCAATCCTCAGCACAACATAAAAATAAAATAAAGATATTATGTCCACCTAAAAAGTAAATATTTAAAAAAAATTAAAAACTTGATCAACCAGCTATAATTGTTTTGAATACAGAATGTTTTCCTCTTCAAAGAGCAGTACTTTTGTGTTTCATTCACCTGAAGGGACGTTTAAAGTAACTTTCAAAAGAAATTTCTTAACAATTTTCAAACATGGATACCAATGGTTGAATAGCATACAGAATATTCTTTCCATAATTGGTTGATAATATAGTGTTTTTGAGTCATGTAAACTATGTGATTATGTGTTCATGTGTAAACCTATGTGTATTTCTTCTGTCCAAAAGATTTTATCACTTCCTGATGTAAATATGATTTTTAGTTTTATGTTTGCTTTAGATTTTATTTCAATCAAATAAGAGTTACATATAAGGATGGCCTCACATGAAGTAGATTCACAGCTTTGTCATTGACCTACTATTTATTCTTTGGCTTAATAAGACAACATTAAACTGTCTTCTATATATAAAGTACATCTAGATTGCCTTTCCTGAGGGGGCTTTTGTTTTCACTTCAATTAACATTGTCTACAGAATACCCCAAGGTTGGGACCATATGGTCCAACTGGTGATTTATTCCCCAGTTTTTATTCAGCACTGAATACCTACCTACCTGATGGGCATCCACAGACATCCAAATCATTATTTACTTATGTGTTTAATTTTTTGGTACTGGGGATTGAATCTAGGGGCAGTTTGCCACTGAAAAACATCTCCAGCCCTTTTATTTGTTTGTTTGTTTGTTTATTTATTTATTTATTTTGATAGGGTCTTGCTAAGTTGCTTAGGGTCTCACTAAGTTCCTAAGGCTGGCCGTGAACTTGGGATCCTCCTGCCCCAGCCTTAATCTCCCAATGGTTGATATGTATTCATTATTAGGTTAAAGATGTGAAAATAAATACCCATACATTTTAATTTAGAGAGGACTAACATAGTTTCATTTAATTTAGATGTGCATAATTGTATGGCACTTGCTACTATTTCATTTGATGGTACTTTTTTTTCAAAATTTGATTTGGACTATATTCTAGTTAATTTTTAGATTCACATAAGCCATGTATTTTGAATCTTTTTTTTTTCATTATGGGCAGAGTAAGTATTTAAACTAGGTATGTTGCTGGATATTGTTTAAGATCTGTTTATGTTTACCAGTATAGACATGGCAATATTTTTTACAATATGTTTTTTGAAAATAAGAATAAAGTAAATGCCCCCAAAATAAAGTAAATATAATTGTATGGTGTTCACATTCTTAAAAATAAAAGCAGAGATTTAAATTGCTAGACTATGTAGAATGAATAAGTTTTTGTCTGGCACCTGTCTGTGAATCTTTCCTGACTCCTAAACCAGTTTTTCACAGCGAAAATAAGCAGAGAGATGGAAAAATTAATGATATAATAGATTTAAGCAGTGTTTTAGTCTGTATTTTATATAGTTTATTTCTATTGGAATACAGGATTCTAAAGAATAAATGTAACTAGTTTTAATTAGTATTTTTGCAGAAGTCATTTGCATGTGAAAATTTTAAAATCAAATAATCCTATAGAAATTTTTATTTGCACTTTAATTTACCTAGGAATTTTTTCTTTTTTTAATATTCATTTTTTTTAATTGTAGTTGCACACAATACCTTTATTTATTGATTTATATGTGATGCTGTGTATTGAACCCACGCCCCTGCATGTGCTAGGCAAGCACTCTCCAGGTAGAGCCACAACCCTAGCCCCTAGCAATTGTATCTTAATACATAGTCCAAAATTAAATCAAGGCAGACTTGGAATTTTTGAGTCTTCATTATTGGGCCAAATTAATGAGGTTTCCCTGAACTTTTCCTTCTGGGATCTTATTGTGGCTAAGGATGTAATCTTATTTGTTTTCTAAAATATTGAAGTTCGATGTTTTTTAGTCTCTTTTCTGTGGCAGTACAGGAATTTGTTTATATCAGTGCCCTTTATTTTACTGATGAGTTCATTTCTTTAATTGTGTGCCCTAAAGTCTACTAAAAATATTCCTGGAAAGTGAGGGATTAAATAGAAGTTGTAATTAAAATGAAGGCTTTATCCTTTATTTCTCCTGTTAGGTGCATTTTAAAAAATTTTTTATACTATATTTAAATAGATATTAAGACTTTATTACAGGGTTGGTATTATGGCTCAGTGGTAGAGTGCCTGCATGGCATGTTGAGGCACTGGTTTGATCCTCAGCACAACAATCAATCAATCAACCAATCAATCAATTATGTCCATCTACAACTACCAAAAAAAGACTTTATTACATATTACATGGGTTGGATTTTTTGCATTTGAAACAGTTTCTTCCTATATTAGGCATAAAGCTTAGTTTAGACTGGCATAGTAAGTGGTCATTTGATTGGAAAGTTGGGTAGACAGAGAAGTTCAGTCTTCCTGTGCAGAATTTCAGACTTTGTACTTTTTGCGATGAAACAGCTTTGCAATCAGGGGGGTAGTACTGAGCTGCAGTGGGAGGAGAGATGCCAAGTTCTGGTGTACAGTGTAGATGAGAGCCGCTCAGGGTTTCTTTCTGTAGACTCTGCAACTGACCAGATCTCCCCAAGGGGCACTGTTAACTCAAATTCTTATGAGTGGAATTTTAGAAAGGGGAGGGAATAACAGTAGCTTTGGGGCACAAGGTCCATAATGAGCTCAGAGCTTAGTGAAACTCCCAAAGTTCTGAACATCCCATCCTCTTGAGAAATTTCCTCTCCTAACCCTGAAAGTTTCTTCCAGTGTGTGACATAATGCAAATTTGTGTGGAGCCAGACACAGCAAGTCTATTACTACAGAGTTGGGATGCTGTCTTTTAATAGACATCCAGCATGGGAATATGGCTGAAAACCACTATCCCCCTCCCCACACTTTATCTAAAGCAGTGCAATTGGAATTTCACACAAGGTTTTCCTTCTTTGGTTTGTTTAGAGAGGACACCTAGGTGCAGGTTGTGTTTGTGTATGTTAAACCCCCTGTGTTTTGTTTTAGATATATTTCAGTCTGTTCTAATATAACAAATGTTTTTAGTCTGAACATTCTAACAGCCATCACTCAAACATTAATTGCTGTCAATGAGAAAGGATATTTTTCCACATTTTTTTTCATGGTGATTAAACCATCCTACTTCTTTTTTCTTTTACCTTAATAACAGATTACTGACACTTGGAAATTATAATCATATTGGCTCCATCTTTATGGAAAGATTACCAATTATTGCCCAGCAAAATAGGCATTTCTGTCTAATAGAGTGTTTCTCTCCATGCCTTTCTCTCTCTCAGTTCAGTGCTTTTAAATACATTTTAGGTGAATGAATACATTGTGTCATGCTGTGATTTAATATTTTTAAAGACTTTATTGATAACTTTTTAAAACACCTATGTGGGAGGGGAATGAAGGAGGAAGATTATTCATTCAATGTGAAATCTTCATAGATCTTTAGATGTTTACAAGGTAAAAGGATGGCCAATGTTAATTACCCCTACTCTGGTACAAGTTCTGAAAAGAGTATTTGCTGTGAAGAGTTGTGAACAGCTAGGATTTTTGTGCTGGGCTGTGGATTGAGCATTGCACTGTGCTCTTTGGGTGCATTACTTCATTTTGTTCTCAAAACAACAAGGATTCAGTAAAATTGTGAAATTTTTCTTTGGGCATGTAGCTAGCAGGTTTAAGAAAAAATAAAAACAAACACTTGAATTCAGATCTCTCTATCCCTAAGTTCTAGTGATTTCTTATGCATACAGAGAAGAGTATTGGTTAGAATCTTAGAAAGTTGTATGTAACTTCAGAGGCTGCAACAGGACTATTGATAGTATAAGGCCAGCTTCAGGAACTTGGTGAGACCCTGTAGTAAAATAAAAAGGTGTGGGGATGTTACCCAGTGGTAGTACATCCATGTGTGGTTCAATCCTCAGTTCCACAAAAAAAAAAAAAAAGGAATAAGAGTGTTGTTAGACTGTTTCCATTGTTGTATTCTAGATAATGGAAATGTTGAAAAGACTGACAATAACTCTATTCTCTCACCACCCCTGCCCTCATTCATACTATCCTTTTTATTTTTAATGTTCCTCAGCATCAACTAATAAAGTCTAGGAACATGCCAGGGTGTCTGGCTCAATGTGTTCAATACAACATAGGCTAGTTTAATTTAGCAGCACTCCAAAATGAAAGGTTCATGCTGCCAAGTACAAAAAGACCTTCTGTGGGATGTTAATTTGATTATAGGAGAGAATGCTTGTCTTTACTTGCTATGTGCTAATAAAGAAGCTGGCAGATTTTCTTATGAGTATAAAGGATTTTGACTTGTTTATATCCGTGTAATTGATAAGAAGTGGGTAGTCCTAATAAACATTTTTCTTTTTGTAGTCTTTGGTAAGTTTCATTTTGTAACCTGCCAGCTAATTGTGAATTGCATGCTCTTTTGTTCTTTGCTATTTTTACTTTGGATCTGTTTTTATGATTGGTTGCAATAGGGATTTATTGGGAGGAACATTGATTATTTCCCCATTTGAACAGATTGTATGTTTTTATGACAGATTATTCTGTCACAGGCAGAGTGATTCAACCAGAGCCTTGTGCAGATGTGTTACTATATGACTTTGTGCAGCCATTTTAAAAATAACCGCTTTATTGATATATAATTCACATTATCATCAAGGTCACTCCTTAAAAGTGCAATTCACTGAGTTTTAGTATACTTACATAGTTGTGTGCCTATCCTGCTGTCTAATTCTGAAATGCTTTTGTCACCTCCAAAGAAGATCCATACCCTTTGGTCATCACTCTGCACTCACTCTTGCTCCATGTAGCAATGAATCTCCTTTCTCTCTGTGGATTTACTTGTACTGGACATGTTATATAAATTTAATCATTCAGCCCTTTGTGTCTGGCTTCTTAGCCTGTTTTTGAGGTAGCACATAACAGAACTTTATTCCTTTTTTATTGCTAAATAGTGTTCTATTATATGAATACACTGCCGTTTGTTTATCCATTTATCAGTTGATGTATATTTGGGTGACTTGCACTTTGTGGTTCTTATGATCATGCTACTGTGAATATTTTTGTTTTTGAGTTGACTTATGTTTTCTTTTGGGTAGATACTTAGGAGTGAAATTTATTGGCCATAAGTAAATCTGCCAGACTGTTTTATAAAGTGACTCTACCATTTTACATTCCCATCAGCAATGTTTGAAGATTCCATTTTTCTATATCCTTGCCAACACTTTGCCATGATATTTTTCCATAATAGTCATCCTAGTGGATATGAGGTGGCATCTCATTGTGGTTTTGATTTGGATTTCCCTGATAACTAATGATATTGAATTTTTTCATGTGCTTGTTAGCCATTGTTTATCTTTGTCAGACAAATGCCTATTCAGATCCTTTGCCCATTTTAAAATTGAGCTGTTCTTTTCTTGTTCAGTTGTAATAGTTCTTATGTATTCTGGATATACACAAATGTACTCTTATCAGATATGTGAAGTATAATTTTTTTCTTATTTTATATTCTTTTCACTTCTTATGAAGCATGTATATTTTTTGTTGGAGTCTAATTTACCAATTTTTTTGTCTCCTTATGCAGTTTCTCTGAAATTTTCTATAAGTTTTTAAAAAAACACAACAGACCATATTTCTCAATGTTCCATTAAAATTTTTTAAGAGAGAGAGAGAGAGAGAGAGAGAGAGAGAGAATTTTAATATTTATTTTTTAGTTTTTGGTGAAAACATCTTTGTTTGAATGTGGTGCTGAGGATCGAACCTGGGCTGCATGCATGCCAGACAAGCATCCTACCGCTTGAGCCACATCCCCAGCCCCCATCAAAATTTTTTTTTTCTACAGAAATAATGGTCATTTAATTAACTACACATGGATTAGAGATATTAAAAAATATTTTGTTTTCAAATATTTATCAAATTTAATGGGAGAAGCCTAAGTTTTCAAACCTGATATCTAGTGCCCTTTTTTAAAATCAGAAAATTCTTTGAGTGTTCTGCTTAGCCCAGAATGCACATATTATTCTGTAGACATTTATAGGTGTCTCATGTATTTTGAGGACTTGACTGGGTTTGGAGATCCAGGGATGCTGGGAACATGGTCCTGTCCTTGAGGAACAAGAGGTCATGTACCAGGCTACTGATTTCTACAGAGGGTAGTGGCAACAGTGGAGGAGGAAGGGCACTGTCTGGGTGAGAAAGCCTCACAGGGAGTCAGTGCTGGTGCTCTGTCTCAGAGATGCGTGGGTGATCAGAACCTTTTGTTATAATCTGTGATTCTTCCTTTCAGACACTTGCTGCTGTGTGTGTTGTGTACATTGGCACCAGTTATCTGTAACAGCAATATTTATGGATATTGATGTAATGAAATGTAGACATCATTGTGATGAGTTTGATACCTAGAAGTAAGCCTGAAGAAAGCCACTTTTCTTTGATTTCTTCAGGATTTCAAGAATGGGGACTTCCTATTTACTAATTAATTCAGTGTGGTGTGTTTGTGTATCTGAGTTCCTGCCCAAACCCAAGCAGTTCTGGGTAGCCAGAGCTACAATGTGAGTCAAGGAGGAAAAGCTGTTTGGCTGGAGGGAAGATTGTGAATAGAGGGTGGGGTGAGTCCTGTTAAGGAATTTAGATCTATCTTTAATAATGGAGAGCTATTGATGAGTTTTGATGTGTGGGGGGAACATGGTTTTTCCTGTTATTGTAGCACAGATGCTGGTTGTGAGGGCTAGAAATAAGAGAATCGTGGGGCTGTTGGACTAGTCCAGATGAGAGCTAATGAGGATCTGAGCTAGGATACTGATGGTAGAGATGGATACACAGACTGGAAAATTTTAGAAGGTGCAGGTCTGGATGCTTGGCTGCAGTCAACCATCATAAGTTAAAAGGAGGCTTACTAAAGAAGGAAAACTTCTGAAGAAGGTTGCAAAGGAATGAAATGCCACAGAAGTCAGCATGATTTTAGGACCTTGGGGTTAAAAGTGACAGAGCAAGGGCCATCCTCAGGCTCTTCCACAAGAGGGAGGAAAGAGGGTCTCCTCCCAGCTGTGCTTTTTAAAATTCCAAGAGCATTCTTTTTTTTTTTAAACTTATATTATTATTTTTTTTAGTTGTTGATGAACTTTGTTTATTTTTATGTGGTTCTGAGAATCAAACCTGGTGCTTCGCACATGCTAGACAAGTGTTCTACCACTGAGCCACAACCCCAGGCCCGAAGATTACTCTTAGTCTAGGGATTTTTGCCCCCTGCTCAGGCAGAAGTTTTGCTGGGAGCTCCCTGCCATCTTCAGTAGCATTCCCGGAATTGAGGAAGCATTGTGGAGCAGAGCCATCTGTTCCTCTTTGGTAATTCAAGCTGACTTGGGCAGTTGTTAAGATCTGAAGCAAAAGGTTGAGAATGCCTCAGAAGTTTGTTGCCTGGGTAGCCTGTGATGACAATGTTTCTGTCCAAGAACAAGATTCACAAGTGAGTAGACTAGAATGCAGGAAGTAAACAGAGTTCACTTTTAGACCAGCTTAGTTTGGGATGTGACTGTCCAGATGTTACATTCCTGTGACTATTCACTTGACTTCCTTCCCTAATAAAAGCCACTCTAGGGACAGGTTATTTTCTTTGCTATGAGTTTCCAGAGCCTAGCATTACTATACTTGGCACATCTGTGAATGAATGCATACAGGTGGCCATGCATAGCAGGCCGGGATGGATTATTTCATCAGGAAAGGTAGATTTAGGAGCCCCATGTAGAGCTAGGTGGTTGATAAGTCTTGAGATTTATTCTTATTGGCTAAAAGACTTTTATGAAAGTTCAGCTATTGTGTGGATGTGTTATTTTCATGTCTAAGTAACAAAATTGTGCCTGTTTTCTGTTTTCCTTTTTGCCCTGCCTAGAATTTAATGCCAGTAATTGTCTGTTGACAATCCTGCCAGTGATTTTGTGTGTGTGTGTGTGTGTGTGTGTGTGTGTGTGTATGTGAGTCAGATTAGAATCAGACTTGTGATAAATAGGGAAAATGTAAGTGATAAAGGCAGAGAAACTATTTCCTTTTAAGAATAACTGACTCATAGGGTAAAATCTTGGAAATGATTTCAGATCACTCCTGTAAACTCTCACAGAAAATGTTTATAAAACACTTGGAACAATACATATTATACTAAGAAAATGTGCTTTTATCAACTCTAGAAATACAAAGCAGGGAACTTAATAAATCAGGCCTTATTTATGAATGGAAAGGACTGAAAGTTCACCTTAAAAGTAAGAATTCAGTTGATATCAAGATTGTCTCTTCTGAGTAGCAGAAGTTAATGTAGTTACATTTCTTCTTTAAAAATAAACTGATTACAGATTTCAGATTTTGGCATCTTTAAATCTGACTCCTTATTCCTATCTCTTAATAGTTATTGGAGTATCAGTCTAGAATGGAATTCAACTTTGATATTTTTACTCTAATTTTGAGATGAATGTGCTTCTAATTTTATCTCCACTCTATATTCAGTAAAGCCAAAGTATTGTTAGCATGGGTATGCCATAATTTTTATTATTTCAATTTCAGAAAAATCATAATTGTGTTTATATAAATTAGTAATATTACTCTTCTACTTGGGAAAGGCTCTTTGTTGCTTTTGAAAATGTAAGGTAAAAATACAGTTGTATTAACTTAGAGGCTAAATATTTTTGTCCTACCACCATACCATATAACACAATATCATAGTGAGTTGCATATTGGTTTTTCCCTTGGTGTATGTGGGAAATTGGCTTCACAACCCTCTGTGGACACCAAAATCTGCAGATGTCAAATTCTCTTATATAAAATGATGTAATATTTGCATGTAACTTATACTCATTGTTCCCAGTACTCTCCATCATCTCTAGATTACTTACAGTATCTAATATAGTATAAATATAGTGTAAATAATTGTGATGTTGTATTAGAGAATAATGACCCTCCAAAAAGTCTGTACATGTTCAGAACAAAAGCGTGTTTTTTGCAAATATTTTATATCTGCAGTTGGTCAAATCCATGCATGTAGAACCCTGAAATATTCAAGACCAGTTTTAAAATATTTATTTATTTTTTAGTTGTAGTTGGACACAATACTTTATTTATTTTTATGCACTGCTGAGGATTGAACCCAGGGCCTCATATGTGTTAGGAGAGTGCTCTATTGCTGAGCCACAACCCCAGCCCACCAATGTGTTTTTAACATTTGTGTTTATTGTCTCAAATCTTCCTATTCCCTGCAGTAGCTTTTGCTTGAATTGTAGATTAATGCTTGTTCTTTCAGTTAGAGTTTGAAGGAATATAAAATAGAGACTTTGTGTGATCTAAAGTTTAACAAAGCTACTCAGTATGGAAAACAGTACATTTCAGATTTTAATGATGAGATCAAAATCATGAATCTGAATTTTGAGTGCAGTTAAATAACTACATGAAATTTTTTTGAACCAAGGTCCTAGAACCTCACATTTTATCACTTTTAAAATCTGTTACAGAGCTGAAATTAAAGAACATGGATTTTCAGAGGTACCCTTATCAGTCTCTAGAAAAAGTAATTAAAGTTCATTTTATACAGTGCAGCTTATTCTGTTTTTCTATTTTCTGACTTTTTTTTACACCAGGAATTGAGTCCAGGGTGCTCAAGCACTGAGCCACATCCCCAACCCTTTTTCCTTCTTTTTTTTTTTGAGACAGAGTTTTGTTAAGTTGCTTAGAGCCTCAATAAATTGCTGAGGCTGGGTTTGAACTTGCAATCCTCCTGTTTCAGGTTTACAAGCCACTGGAATGACAGGAATGTGCCACCCACCTGGCTGAACAATCTTCTTAATTGACAAAGAACAGTAGATGCTGTTTAACTGGGTCTTGCTCTTATGTTAGTGAAGTCTTAATTTAAATTTCTTTCTGCATTTCAAAGAGAACAAAATAGTGTATAGCAATTCTAAAAGGGTAGAAGTTATGTAGTTTCTCTAAATTTCTTTTTTGGATGTTATCTATTAAACATCACTGTGTGTAGCAGTTAAATAGGAATTTTGTCAGAGGACAGTGGAAGGCAGGGCTGTCACTACACTGTTACTCCTACAGCATTATTCAAAAAACCAGCATTGTGGTTTCTCACATGTGTGAGGCCTTGGGTTTGATACTCAGATCCACAAATAAATCTTTATTCTATGTTTTCTTTAAAGAAATACAAAGTCATGTTTGGAGGAATGAAGGATATTTACTCATTTATATATCTTATTTGTTATAACTTGACACAAATTATTTGCTTATGTGATAAACACTGCTAAACTTAAGAACAGAATTATTTTGAATATTTAAACTCACTTTAAACATGGTCAGAATTAATAATAGCACTGCTGGTAAGGCCATTCCATAGATATCATTTTAATAAAGAGATCTTGATCTTTCCTGAAATTGCAAGATATGGCAATAAAGGCTAGCTGAGAGCCAAAACTTGGAAGATAAATTGTTGCACACACCCAGCTCTGCCACTATGTTGTTTCTTCTCCATGCAAAGGCAGATGGTCAGATTAAGGTGAATTAGAAAAAAATAACTATACTGGGAGGTCCTAGTGATGGAATGAATCCATATTCTCTGGCAGGTATGGTCCCATTTTGGGCCCTCTTGATAAAATGTTCAAGATATACTCTGTGCTATTAGTAATGGGAAGTAGCTCAGTACCTTGGACAAGTTATTTAAAATCAGTGACACTCTACCTGTCTATAATATTCTCCAGCATAGCATTGTTGTGAAGATGAGCGGAGATGCTGCATATAATCTGGTAAGCACAGTGCCAAGCATATTACAAATTATATGTAGAAAAACAGTGTTTTTCTTCAAAGTGAAATTCAACAGGAGGGCAGTAATTGACAGTGGAGGTGTCAAGAGGAACCATAAATTGGCTCTTAGCTTCAATGGAAGTCAAGCTGTAGCAGGTTTTATTTCACAATATTAATTACAATCAGTATCAGAGGTGAGATGTAACATTTCATAATTTTAATTATAATTGGTTAAATGTCTTTGCTTTTTTTTCACCAATTTAACTAAAGAAAACCATTTTCATTTGTTAAACTCCAAAAATCAATAAATAGAAGATGAATAACTGAATATTATGGTTGTTTTCATCTTTTGTTTAGTGGATATTGCTTCTCAGTGAAGATGAGAATACTTGGATATTGTGCTTGCAGAACTCATGGTCTGGATTCCATGGTTACTGAACACTCAGGATTAATATTGTTTAATAAAGATATGAATTTGGGTATGATGTGTTTGAAACACATGAAGAGAAATCGTGTCATTCAAAATTTATTGTTTACCAAAATTGTACCTTTGAGAACACAAAACATGATGGTTTTGAAGAACTTGAACAAATTTATAAGAAGACTAAGTTTTTAAGGGAATCTGAAGCACATACCATCCACAATTACCACTAACAAGAGATTTTTATAGATTTTTGGGTACCTGGCATGAGTTCCTGGATTCTTTTTTTTTAATTATTCATTAGTTGCAATCAGTTATACATGACAGAAGAAAATGCTTCAATTCATTTTACACAAATGGAGCAGATGTTGTGTTCTTTTAGAGAAACAACCTTAAAGGTTAGTATCACTGCAAGGGAAAAAGATAGTGGAAGATTTTCAAATGGATGCCCTTGCTACACTGTAAAAGTTCTTGTATATTATGACACAGCTATGGGTGGTTTTATTTGTATGAATAATTAAGCTTGTATCTTCTATAAGATACAGTAATTTCCATTCTTGGTCCATTCTTGGTCCAGTTAGCTGAGTTCAGTAATGAAGTAATGAAGAATATGCTGTATTATGTTTGATGCCAGCTGTTAGAGAATTTACTTAAAATTTCCTATTTGTTATTGGTATTTAAAAAAAAAATCCTTTGGTGTCTGTCTTTTCACATCCTTTTATATTTCTAAGCCAGAACAACTACTTAGAGCTGGCAGACTCCATACTTGCTGTGTGTGGAAGTAATTTTTAATTTTTGTTCTGAGTTCACTTAAGATATGAGAGATACTTGTCATTTTGGAATTCTAAGCTGTTAGTATACAGTTCTTCAGTCATGTTGTCATTGAAATTTATTATTTTAACCTTTAATTAGAAGAATCACTGTTCTTGGCTGTCTATGGCCTCTTTCCATTGCTATTCTTTCATCATGTGATTTAAGTGTTGCTAAACCTTACAAATTATTCCAAAAGAGACATGGAATAAGTTTGTAATTTGGTACTGTCCATTCTGCCTAAAATCCAGCCCTTTCAACCATGACATACAGAGAGCACATGTGCAGTAAACATTTATTTGAATTAACTAATTGCTTTTGGGCAGCTTGCAAATGTAGTGTTTTCAGTATTCAGTGACTGAGCCTTTAGTACTGGTAGTGTTGCTAAACATTCAGACTTCATTTGAAGCCAGTAAACAGACAACTGTGCAATCCATGGAGAGAGAGAGAAGTTTTTAATATTTATTTTTTAGTTTTTGGTGGATACAACATCTTTATTTTATTTTATGTTGTGCTGAGGATCAAAGCTAGCACCCCATGCATGCCAGGTGAACATGTTACAACTTGAGCCACATCCATAGTCCAGTAATTTACTTTTAGAGTCCTATTTATATAGAGTAAATGTCAAAGGGAAAGGTGTATTTGAAGCAGTTACATGAGTAAGTTTGCAACAGTGAAAGTTTTTGGTATGCTAATGGAAAAGGGACAATTTAAAATTGATATTATATAATTGAGGTAGTTCTTTTTGAAGACAGTTTTATTTAGGTATAATTGACATCCAATAAACTTCATGTTTAAAGTATATGATTTAATCAGTTTTGACACATGTGCACACCCAAAAAACCATCATCATAATAAGGAGAATGAAAAGATCCATCACCACCCCAATTTTTTTTTTCTCATTGTCCTCTGTCCCTTTCTTCAGGTAACCACCAACCTACTGATCTGCTGTCACTCTAAGTTAGTTTGCTTATTTTAGGGTTTTATGTAAATGGAATTATATCACATGTACTCTTTTTTTTTTTTTTTTTGCTCGTTCACTCAGTGTAATTATTTTGAGATTTGTCTCTGTTTCTGATTGTATCAGTAGTTTATTCTTTTAAGTGCTCAAATTATTCCATTGAATAGATGTACCTGTTCATCATTGACAGCCATTTGGGTGTTTCCAGCAATTGCCTCTTAGAACTAAATCCATCTGAACAACTTTATTACAGATCTTTGTGTGGACTTAGGCTCTCTTTTCTCTTTGGTAAACCCCAGAAGTGAGATGAGTAGATCATGTGGTAGGGTATTTTTAATTTTTAAAACTGTCAATCTGTTTTCCAAGTTGTTGTTTCCCTTTATATTCCTACCAGCAGTGAAAGAGGAATCAGTTGCCCCAAGTATCTATCTTAAATACTTACTTTGGTAGTCTTTTTAAATTTTATTTCTCTAATAGATACATAGTATCACCTCATTGTGATTTTTAAAATTTTTTTTTAGTTGTAGATGTACACAATATCTTTATTTTATTTGTTTATTTTTATGAAGTCCTGAGGATTGAACTCAGTGCCTCATATGTGAAAAGTAAGTGCTGTGCCACTGAGTCACAACCCTAGACCCTCATTGTGATATTAATTTGCATTTTCCTATTGGCTGATGATGATGTTGAGCATATTTTCACGTGCTTATTTGCCATTCCTTGGTAAAGTATCAAACCTTGTATGCTATTATTTTGGGGGGTATTTTTTTATTTATTAAGTTTTAAGTGTTCTATATATATTCTGGATACATACTTAATATATTCTGAATAAATCTTTTTCAGATTTATAATATTTTGTCCCAGTCTGACATGTTTTACATTCCCCTAGCAGTGTCTTTCAAAGAACAGATGTTCTTAATTTTGATGAAATTCAATTTACGAATTGTTTTTTAATTCACTTTTGGTATCATATCTAAGAACTCTTTGCCTAATCCCGAGTCACAGAAGTTAGCTCCTGTTTCCTTGAGAAGGTTTATTGTTATGATCCATTTTGAGTTAATTTCTGTATGTGGTGCAAGGCAGGTGTCAAAATTCATAAGTTTTTGTATATGGGTATTTAGTTCCAGCACCATTTGTTAAAAATGAACATTGTCTCTTTGCTGAATTGCCTTTGTACCATTGCTAAAATCAGTTTTCTGTGTACATGGGTTTATTTTAGCCTCTATTTTGTAGCATGATCTGCTTGTTTATCTTTATATCAGTACCACATTGTCTGAATTACTTTACCTTTGTAATAGTGTTTCTCTTCCAGATTTTTTCTTTTGCAAAGTTCTTTGGACTGTTTTGGGTCCTTTGCATATGCATTGGAAGTTTATAGTCAGCTTATCTGTTTATACAAAACAGCCTGTTGGGATTCTGAGATATTGGATCTATGAATCAACTTGGAGAGAACTGACTTCTTAACATCATTGAGTCTTGCAACAAAAGAACATGTTATTTCTTTCCATTTGTTTAGATTTTCTTTAATTTCTCTCAGCAATCTTTTAAAGTAGAAGTCTTGCATATCCCTTTCAAATTTGTCTTAATATTTGACATTTTTGGTGTTATTATAGTATGTTTAAAAAATTCAGTATAAAATTTTTCATTACTAGCATAGAACAACAATTCAGTTTTGTATCTAGCTCTAGTATCATGCAGCTTTGCCAAACTCACCTTCTAAAAGTAGTTTTTTTGGGGGTATATTTCATTGGATTTTCTATATAGATAATCTAATCATTTAAAAATATAGTTTGAATTCTTTCTTTCTCACTTGAATGTCATTTTTTTTCTTGCATTATTAAACTAAGCAGAATCTCTGGTATATTGTTGGATAGAAATGATGGGAGTGGTCATCCTTGTCTTGTTCCTTATATTAAAAGAAAAACGTTCAATCTTATTTTTTATTATGTGTGCTGTTAACTGTAGGGTTTTTTTTTTTTAGATTCATTTTATCAGAATGAGACTGTTCTATTCCTAAGGTTTTTATTGTTGTTGTTTTTGAACTAAGAATGGGTATTGGATTGTTATTATTTGTTTGATAATATAATGATGTGCATTGTGTTTTGAATGGCAAACCAGCTTTGCAATATTAGCTTAAATCTCTTTTAGTCATGAGGTATTATTCATTTTATATAGTATTATAATTAATTCATTAAAATTTTGCTTGAGAACTGGATGTAGTGGCATAGACTTATAATCCCAGCTACTCTGAGGCAGGAGGGTCACAAGTTCAAGGCTAGGCTGGGTAACTCAGTGAGACCCTGTATCAAAATAAAAAGGACTGAGGATGTGGCATTAGCCTAGCCACATTAGAGCATTAGCTTAGCATGTGAAGCCCTGGATTCTATCCCTTTTTACCCACCCCCCCCTACAATATTTTATAGGGTTTTTCACCTGTGTTCATGAAGGGTATCACAGCCTCTTGTAATGTCATTTTCTGGCTTTGATAGCAGGTTAATGCTGGCCTCAGAATAAGAAGTATTCCCTCCTCTTTAGTTTTCTTATGGAATTGGTATAATTTTTTTCCCAACATGTTTGTTGAAATTTTCCGGTGAAGCTATCTGAATCTGAAAAAAAATGTAAGGGAAGATTTTCAAGCTTCAAATTCTCTTAAATATAAACCTGTGACTATTCAATTCAGGTTTTCATTGTAGGTGAGTTTGGTGGTATGTTTCTAGAAATTTGTTCTCTTCATTTAGGTTGATGGATTTATTGGCATATGTCCTTTTCATATCTCTACAAACTATGGTGATATCATCTTTTCTCTTTTCTTTCCTGATATTAGTAATATGTATATTCTCTTTTTTTTCCCCTCATTAGCCCAACTGGAGGTTTCCACTTTTTTCTGTCTTCTCAAAGAACCAGTGTTTCTTATGTTTTGTTTTTGTTTTTGTTTTTGTTCTTGGGATCAAGCCAGGGCCTTATACATGGTAAGCACACACTGTACTACTGAGTTATACCACAGCCCAAGAACCAGCATTTAATTAGTTTATTTTTCTCTATTTTCTCTATTTTTTCTGTTGTTTATTTATTGATCTTTCTGCTCTTATTTCATTACTTCTTTTTCTCATTTACTCTCTGCATGTAATTTAATTATTTCTTTTGCCATATTTTAAAATTTGTATACATAAAATATGGTTCTTTGAAGATTGTGATTTAAATTGTTTCCTCCCTGAGACATAATGATATTGAGGCCCAGAGAAGTGTGCTGTAGCTCAGTGGTAGAGTGCTTCCCTCACACATATGAGGCACTAGGTTCGATCCTTAGCACCATATAAAAATAAATAAATAAAGATTAAGAAAAAAAGAGGAACTAGAAGAAACTAATGTCTGAGGTACCTTACTTTGTTGAAATCTGTGGAAAAATTCCTGAGAGCAAATCCTAAGTGTTACTTTTTTTGTCACTTTCTTTTGCTTTTTTGCAGTGGCAGGGATTGAACTCAGGGATGTTCTGCCACTGAACTACATCCCCAGCCCTTTTTATTTTGGGGCAGGGTCTCAGTTCCTGAAGTTGGCCTTGAACTTATGATTCTACTGCCTCTGTCTCCCAAGCAGCTGGGATTATAGGCTTGCACCTGTGTGCCCAGTTTTCCGGTGTTAGTTTTTTTTAGATGGACACAATACCTTTAATTAATTTATTTATTTTTATGTGGTACTGAGGATCTACACGAGAAGAACATGACCCTCTGAGCACTGGAAGGTAAATAAAATTTGTGATTTCAAAGGGGTTTCCTGGAATTAGTGAAAATAGTAAATAAACCACATCTAATAAAAAGTTGGCATAGCATATTTGAAAAGAACCCTGTTCTATGATTTTTAGCTCCAGAATGTGATGTCAATTAGATACTGCCTTTGCATGATTGAGATATTTGCATGCCCTTGCAACCTTATTTCTGGCAAGGGTGACACTGATGTAGCTCAGTGGTAGACTGTTGAGAGCCACAACCAATCAAGATGGCGCCTGGCATTTTGCCACATGGAGTGGTTGAGAACCCATTAAGATGATAATTAAGTTGTGTATAATTATTAAGATAATGACTGCTGTAACTGGATGATGCTAAATTAAAACAAGCTGTGTATTCAGTTGTGTATATAAACCTCTGCTGTCTTGCAATAAGGCGGCTTCTGCTACCTTGGGTGCCTGCTACTTTTGAGTTCTCGTGGAGTTCCCGTTGAGTTCTTGTGGAGTTCTCGTTGATTTCCGGCAATAAAGTAGTTCCTCTTTGAACCTACAAGTGGCTTGTGACCTCTCGTTTTTTTTTTTGCCCAGCCAGACTGTGGCATTTGGTGTCCTGTACAGGGAACGCCTGAAGCATGGGGGGAGAACAGCAGCCGATTTGGATTCTAGAGAGACTAACTAAAGTTATTTCTACAGACCAAAAAGAAGATGACTTAGCTCAAATCCATAAGAGCTGATACCCAGAACTTCAGTTTAGCTATCCTTACATCTTTGATGGTTCTCCCACACCTGGAGTCTAATAAATAATGAACACCATTTGTTTTGTGTTATCTTGTTGGGTTGTGTTATCTTTATAGAAGAAACATGGAATTAAAAGTTAGTAAAAACCAAACTGAAAGGGTGGTTTGCTAGAGGAAGGAGGCATCTCAGTAAAATCAAGAACAGTTAGGGCATATGTTAAGACTATACAAACGTGTAGCCTATGGTTCATTAAAGAGGGGTTGTTAAATATATCACAATGGAACCACCGTGGTCAAGATTTAAAAAGAATAGAAAAGAAAGTCCAGGAACTCTGCCAGTTGGCACATTACCATTTTGGACGTTGGTACTATCTTGTTTGCTTAGTCTAGGATAAGACATCCTATATAAAGTAAAAGAGGAAGTTTCTCTAGTTAGTCAGACAAGGGAAAAAAGTTTAGAGGAGGAAGGCCTATCAGGGGAGAAGTTACAATGGGAGGTTGCTACAAACACATTTCTATCACTGGAGTGTGTGGGTGTCCATCCAACAGCTCCACCTATGTATGCGGAGACAATATATGCTGAGTGGCCCTCAACCCCCGTAGTTGATAGATGGGATCCTGAGACAGGACCTCAAAGATTAGCATGGCCTGTATTTGAGGAGGCAGGAGGGTAGCAAATTCACCATGATTTAGATTTCACAACAGTGAAGCAGCTGAAAGAGGCTGTACCCACCTATGTTCCTCAAGCACCCTTCACTGTAAGTATGGTCGAATCCATTACCAACTTGAACATGACACCAGCAGATTGGGCTAGTATGTGCAAAGCTGTGCTAAATGGAGGACAATATCTGTTATTGAAGGTTGCCAATGAGGAATTCTGCACAGAGACGGCTAGGTGAAATGCAGCAGCCGGTTATCCTCAGAAAAATCTAGATATGTTGTTAGGAGAGGCACCTTATGAGGGTCAGCTGCAACAAATCAGATATGATCCAGCCATATACTCACAAATCGCTTCAGCTGGGGTTAGGGCATGGAAAACTTTACAGGGGCTTGGAGATTTACAAGGTTAATTATCTAAGGTAATACAAGGAGCTAATGAACTTTATGCTGAATTTGTAGATACACTTATACAAACAACTACCAGAATCTTTGGGGATTTAGAACAAGTGATGCCATTAATAAAACAACTAGCCTATGAACAAGCAAATAGGTGGTGCAGGGAGGCCATTAGACCATGGAAACATGGAGATTTAAACACATAAATTAAATTATGCAGAGACATTAATGAACAAGGGCAAGTCTTGGCAGCTGCACTACAACAGGCTTTAGGTGCCAGACCAAAAACATGCTACAATTGTGGACAAACAGAACATTTTAGAAGGAGTTGCTCCATAGGAGGAGGGTTTAACAAAACTGGATATGATCAAAGGGGTAGAATACCAGGTATTTGCCCACAATGCCATAGAGAGAGACATTGGGCTAATGAATGCCATTCTCAAACTACTATAGAGGGTACTCCATTATCAAAAAATGGACAAGGACCAGTTGTTTACCCATGATATCATGGAGAAAAACATTGGACTCCATTGCCAAAAAACAGACGGGGGGCCCAATGCTCCGGGGCCCATGACCACAAATATACTACGGGGCATTGGAGGAACCTAGCAACACCATTAGGGTAGTGCCCAGGACACATTATCCACTAGATCCCTCATTAGACAAACCAGAGGGAGCCCAGGGTTGGACATCTGCACCTCCACCAGAGCAGTACTAACTCCAGAGATGGGAGTTCAAATCATTCCCCCAGGAGTAAAAGGACCTCTTCCCCAAGGAGCAGTAGGCTTATTATAAGGACGTAGTTCTTCTACTCTAAAAGGACTTATAAGTCCTGGGGTAATTGATCCCGATTATGAAGGTGAAATAAAAATTATAGCCAGTTCTCCAAGGGGTATATCAGTAATTTCACCAGGAGACAGAATCACACAATTATTAATAATACCTAGCCTACATGATAAAAAAAAAAATGGCCTCCCGGTTATTTGTGGCCAGCCAGACTGCGGCAGTCAACTTTCTCTGTTTTCAACATGTAGTAATATAAATAAATAGGTCCAACATGTTGACCCCATGCTTTATTTTACAAGAAAATTCTGGCTTAACTGCACAGGATATATTACATTCCTTAACAAACTGTTATCTACAGAAGAAATGCAGTTTCAAAATAATGTTTATAAGAGCAAATTAAGTTACCCTGAAGTGAAGACGTTTGTGACCCTGCTATAGACCAGATTCTGGAACTCAGAGAAATAAAGATAATTCTTACTAACCATGAAATCTGCGAGAGTTTATGTTTAAGAATTCAATTAGAAATGGTGAACATGAGCCTAATTAACCTAAAGTTGTGATGGCAGAGGATAGTTGAGAGTTTGATGTTATCCTGCTGTCAGTCCAAAGTCAAGAAGTGTACCTGGGCAGGACTCTTTGGGATCTTTTTTTAGATCTTCAAAAAAACTAGAGTTGAAGAGAGCCATGCTATTATCTTTTCAGAGAGAACACACTTTCTTCTGTCAGAGTGTCACCCTGATCCTCCTTCACATCACTTCTAATAAACTCATTTCCTGCCACTCTGATTGATAAGTTTGGAAACTTATGTCTTGATTGAAAATTAATATGCATTTGAAGGCAGTAGTCTTAATTCTACCTCAATTTTTCAGAGTGTCCCAGCCCTGTATCACTAAAAGATTCTTGCCAGATGAAGGGCTATCATAGATTCCCTGGAGTGCCTTCACTTCATAGTTTATACTGCTCTCTAGAGGGAAAAGACCTAGGGAATGATAATCACTAGACAATCCAAAAGAATTTAGACATGGTGGCTGTTCAAACCTTTTGTTAAGCAGTTATGAAACCCACAAGTAGGACAATATAGAAGGTTAGAAGGAGGACACATCACACCGGAAATTCTTAAAGGAGGAATTTCAAATCAGATATTGTGATAAGGTGGGATGGAAGAGCAGAGACAAATTGTTCTTATTTTTCAAACTGTCAAGTTACACTTGTCTGCTTTTCTTCCATGTGAAATGCTCACAAAGAGAAACCAAAATCTTTAATCTGACATCCAGTTCTTGGAGAAAAATTAGAAATACTGCATTCATTTGAAATGTATAGTAGAAAAAAGAAAACAGTTGACAAGGCAATGAGGGAATGCTGGCATTAAATATGTGAACAGAGCCAAGTGCAATGGTACACTTCTGTAATCCCAGTATTTTGGAAGGTTGAAGCAGGAGTATCATGAGTTCAATTTTAGCTTCAGCAAAGATGAGGTGCTAAGCAACTCAGTGAGACTCTTTCTCTAAATAAAATACAAAATAGAACTGGAGATTTGGCTCTGGGGTCCAGTGAGTGAATACATTTTAGAATGACTTGTTATCCAATGACAGATAACTAATCCACTCACTATTGAGTGGATGCCACGATTCAATCACAAGATACCAGCTAGTTTCTATATGGAAAATAGCTGGTATCTTATAGATAGTGTGGTGAAGGTGTTCCTGCACCTGCTGTCTGACAGGGTCACAGTGGGGGATCTGTGGCAGGGCTGCACCACCTGGAAACCAGAACCATGGGGAATGTTAAGTGTTTTCTTTATGATACTCATGAGATAGATGATAGGGCATAAAACAATCAATAATAAAAGTACATGTTACCTGAGATTGCAGGAAAATTCCCAGAATGAGACTAAGGATACAAATAAGATATGTCCTGAGATGTATTTTAGTATCTCTGACAATAAAAACAATAGTGTTATTTCTTTTTTTTAATATATATATATATATATATATATATATATATATATATATATTATTGATTGTTCATAACATTACAGAGCTCTTGATAAATCATCTTTCATACATTTGACTCCATTGGGTCAAATGAGAAAAAACTTTTTAGTTTAAGTAAGTCCCATTTGTTTATTCTTGTTGTTAACTCTTGGGCTATGGGTGTCCTATTAAGGAATTTGGAGCCCGACCCCACAATATGTAGATCGTAGCCAACTTTTTCTTCTATCAGACACAGTGTCTCTGATTTGATATCTAGCTCTTTGATCCATTTTGAGTTAACTTTTGTGGCTGGCGAGAGAAAGGGATTCAATTTCATTTTGTTGCATATGGATTTCCAATTTTCCCAGCACCATTTGTTGAAGATGCTATCCTTCCTCCATTGCATGTTTTTAGCCCCTTTATCAAATATAAGATAGTTGTAACTTTGTGGATTAGTCTCTGTGTCCTCTATTCTGTACCATTGGTCCACCCGCCTGTTTTGGTACCAGTACCATGCTGTTTTTGTTACTATTGCTTTGTAGTACAGTTTGAACTCTGGTATCGCTATACCTCCAGATTCACACTTCCTGCTTAGAATTGCTTTTGCTATTCTGGGTCTTTTGTTTTTCCATATGAATTTCATGATTGCTTTATCTATTTCTACAAGAAATGCCGTTGGGATTTTGATTGGCATCGCATTAAACCTGTAGAGAACTTTGGGTAATATCGCCATTTTGATGATGTTAGTTCTGCCTATCCATGAACAGGGTACATTTTTCCATCTTCTGAGATCTTCTTCTATCTCTCTCTTTAGGGTTCTGTAGTTTTCATTAAGAAATTCACAGGGAAAAGATTGCAAATCAAGGTTCCTAAGCTTTTCTCAACAATTTACACTTAGCCCCTCATTCTAAAGCCACAACTTGTTCAACATACATTCCCTTCACTAACAGAGCCTTCTTTGCCCTACACAGGAATTCATGATGAAAATAGGAAACACATAATTAATACTAATAGCAAATAATTTGAAGTGCAGAGCCTGCCCTTTAATTAAAGATTATAAAGACATAAGAATTCATAATTTGAGGAAGGATAAAAAAAAAACTCTTTAAAAATCAGTTAAATAGGTCATATGAAAAAAGAAAATTACTTTGGAAAAACAGAATAATGTAAAATTTTATATAGATATATTTTAGAGTCCGTTCAGAGTAGTAGGCTTTTAAGTAATAGGCTTTCACTGTTTTAAGTATGTATTGTTAGGACTTTAGTTTAGAAGCAAAAAAGTTTACCAATAATCATAGGTATGCTTTAAAGTTAAAAGTTAATAATAGGTCAAGATACAGGTAGTCAAGTTGCCTAATCTAGTACTTAGTGATTGACGTGAAAATATAAAAGTATAATCATGATTGGCAAAGGTTACAGAAACATATTTAAACAATGTGTTCAATATCTTATCAAGTTAATGTATGTGAGAAAAGATTGCAACTCTTGAAATTTATGTAAATGAAAGAAGTTTTGAACTTTGATGCTATTTTAACTACATGAATAAATACCTGTAAAAAAGGTATAAAAATAAAGTCCCCTCTATGGCATCAGATCCTTCTGAATATTGCTTGTAACTTACAACCTGTCATCCTGTCTCCTCTTGTTTTGCTGAGACCTCTTATCCTTCAGTACCCAATGCCACTCATACTTTAGGACCCCTGGATTCCTGCTAGGGCTGGACCCTAGCAATAATAATTAAAAGTTTCTTCATTTAAATTTGAAGTTGACTCTGTTGATGGGCTGTGTTAAATTATAGAAAATATATATATAGACATAAATGCCTGTGATTTGTACTAATATTATCATAGTACCCCATACCAAAGAAAAAAACAGACATCATAATTCTATTATTACACTCAAGGCAAAACTGCAAATAATTTATTTTTTAATTCCTTATACTCTAGGTTCTGGAATACTGAGAGATCTAGAGACCTGGCACCATTCACCTCTTGTTTATTTTATTAAACTAGAAACTTTAAAATTATATTTTTGCCCCAATTTTTGTAGGGGAGTAGAGACAATGCTGCCTCAGGGAATTACTTATGAGTTGAAGTCTCAAGCTCTTTTCTCATAAGGCCAGAGAACAGAAATATTAAATAAAATTTTGAAGTCATTCTGATATTTAATTTTTATATAAATGCACTTCTGTCTGGGCTAGATCTAAATATTGGGAGGAAACTCTGCCATGAAATAATTTTATCCTGAGGCACTTAATCCAATTCACAGCTAATAATAATAATAATAATAATAATAATAAAATTTCCAAGGCTGTGGAGAATTCCAGTAACATTGTAATATTAATTACTTGAAAAGCCATCATAGGAGAATTTGAGACCCTTCCCCAGGACTCTATCTATGTTTCTATCAATCTATCAATCCATTAGTCTGTGGTCATTGGGCTCTGTAGTGAATAATACCCATGGGTCTGATCTCCAGTGGTTTTTTTTTTTTTTTTCCTACTGACAATTGAACTCAGTGGCTCATGAACACTGAGACCACATTCACAGCCCTATTTCTATTTTATTTAAGTATATCATCTCAGTGAGGTTCTTAGTGCCTTGCCATTGATGAGGCTGGCTTTGAACTCACTGTCCTCCTGCCTCAGCCTCTACAGTTGCTGGGATTACAGGCATGCACCCCTGCATGTGGTAGATTCCCAGTGTTTGATCAACAAAAACAGAGCAGACAAAAACCTGTCTTTGTGTCCTTATTTTATTCTGATCAGGATACAATTTACTGTCACTCAAACAGTAGGCCTACTGAATTAGGCAGGCAGTCAGTGTAGATAGGTGAATCAAGTCAGGTTGAATCTAGGAAGCCAATTTTGAGTGAATCTAAATTGGAGACTGTCCCCTGAGGGATATTATCAAGAACCTGCCCCTGATCCAACCTGTTGCCATGGTAACCTGTCCCAGGAATTTCTCCTCCCTACAGGGAGCTATAAGATTGTAAATGTGCCCTTGCTTCTTGGGATACCCTGATACCAGCTATGTCCCCCTTCTTCCTTGTGGTAGAAGTCTATGTTACACTTTTCGAAATAAACCCTGCTTTGTATGCTTGCTTCAACATGCTTCTCTAATGTTCAAACTTCAACATGTGGAAAACTAAGACTTGTCACCAGTAACCAGTGGTATCTCTACCTGGCTCAATTTTGGAGGAAGTTCCTGAAGCCCTTTCAATCTGTCTCTTGGGTGAGAACTCTCCAATCAAGACACAGCCAGGGATGAGGGAGTGGACTTCCATAGTCTTGTATTCCTTTTGTTTTTGGAGCCTGCCATTCATTGAATCCATTTTTCTGCTTCCAGGTTTCTGTGCTACACTGGAGCTGAAAATTAAAAATATATATGGGGAACACTAAGTATCCTGAAAGCCAGAAAATGGTAAGTGTGTATTCTTATTTTGAGACTGGGTAGGGAGGCTGTTTGAAGACAGTGGGATTGCCATGGTGGCTGGAAACTCCTTACAATTGTCACCAGAGTCTGGTGGATAGAGTGTCTCTCCTTGGCAGCTCAGCCTTCAGTTTTCTTTGACTAGTCTAGTGGAGCTTAGATCAGTATTTGAGACCTCAAGTTTTTGTTCCATAATTGTATGGTGTTTTCAGGGCCTTCCTGAATTCCTATGTGGGCATCTGTGTGCCATTAGCTCAGTATATCCCCAGATTGTGTGGTGAAGTCTGGGATAATCATCAGAAGAGGACCCCAGCTTCATTAGTTATGTTCCTGTGTGAGAAAAGCTGTGGCGTTTTTAGGGACCCCTGTTCTTGTTTTTCCTAAGTGTTTATTGTTGTTGTTTATATGTTTGTTTATTTTAGATCAGGAATTATTCCCAGGGGTGTTTATGTACTGACCCACATTCTCAACCTCTTTTTATATTTTTATGTAGAGACAGGGTCTCACTGAGTTTCTTAGAACCTCACTAAGTTGCTCAAGCTGGTGTTGAACTCATCATCCTCATGCCTCCTGTGCTTTCTAAATGCAGACTAAGAAGTATCTCAAATCCAGAATGGCTATCTGATAGTTTAGCTATTTATAGGTCTGAGATTAAATCCAAAATTTCCAGCTCTCTTCACATTCTCAAAGTTATGGTTCCTTGCTCACCTTGATTGAGAATAAAATAAAATAAAATAGATTATTTAACCACACCTGGAGGCTAATGGATAGATATGTTAATGAGCACCATTAAGGAGGGCAGTTTTAAAAGATTTTGCTTTATCCTTGGGTGTCATTCACATAAGAAAAAAGCAGGGAAAAATTAGATGACATTAAAAATAATGATTTTTTTTTTCTAAATAAAATACTATAGTCAATGTGTCCCAGTCACCAGGGGCAAAATTGTGACATATTCAGTCAAAGAGAGAAATAAAATGTGTCCACATGCTTCTCCCCTTTCAATGCTTTATTCACTCTAATTGCTCAATACAATTATAATCTATAGGTTCTTACTCAAAAAACTAACAATCCTGAATGCTAGGCACTGCAATAGACTTAATACATTCACAGCAAATAAAATAGGTTGATTAATTTACTGCTAACAATCCTAGATTAATTCTAAACACTGAAAAACTCACTTAATCATGACAGGCTATTGACAGACATTCCCTCTGTGTGCTAAGTTTAAATGTCAGATCAAAAGTCTTAAGCCTTAGGCTTTTAATCCAGTGGATGCACACTCCCTCAGACCATGGTCACAAGGTCCAGAACCAAGGCAGGTGTCTCCTGGCTTGGAGTGACAACAGGTTGAGGAGAGGACCTATGGAGAAGTTGTGGCTTTCAACAAATTCCAGGTTGAAGTGATAGAGTTTGAGAGATAAGAAAATCATGCAGAGGATCAGAAGAACAATGACAAGAGATGGGATGTCAGGTCCTCATCAGGCTTTTCAGCTTGAGTGTATACTTGTTTCAGCTGGCTAAATCCCTGTTCATTAGCTCTATTATTTATACTAAATTTGGGGTTTTTTAACCTCTATTTCAATTTTTATTAGCAATTCTTATTAGCTATCATGGAATTTCTCCATGTCATCATTTAGCAGAACTAATGAACAGGAAAAAAAATTCTAACTATTTATAATTGCTGGTCCAGAAATGTAGCTCAAGAAAATAGACAAGTAAAGGTACAAACAAAAGTATAAAAACAATATAAATACACATTTTCTACTTTTTTAATGGATATTGAAAGCAACATATAAAACTGCATATTTAGAATATATGTCTCTAGTACCTCAAAAATTAAAAAAAAAACAAAAAACCTCATACTATGTGGCAAGCATTCTACCTATTCTTCTTTATATTATTTGACACATATTTTGGGGTTTTTAAAGAAAAACATGTAAAAAATAGAGAGTGTCTTCAGACTTTAGTGTTTAACATTTTTATTCACCACACACACACACATACATTTGGCTTTGTACAAAAATCCTGGTTTAATTCTACTAATTTACACTTTTTTTTTCAGAGTGCAACCAAAACCTTCAGGATGTGTATCTTCTAGTCTAGCATGTACTTAGTGCCACATTAGTTGTTCACCAGTTGAAATCAGCCCTCATATGGGCTGAGGAAAAAGTATCATTTGATTTCAGTTAATCCAGCTTTTCTCTTATTGAATATGTAGGAGCAATGCTCTGTTGTGAATTCTGTAAGCCCACCAACTTAACTAAGGCACTGATTGATTAATTAATTAATTGGTTAATTTTTAATTTTACTCTGGAACTGACTTAAGTAAATGTGTGGCTCTTTATTTTATTCTTATTATTTTTGTTCTTCTTTGTGCTGGGGATCAAATCTAACAGTGCTCTATAATTGAGCAAAATCATGTCTGCCTAGGTTGTCCAATTAGTTTTGTACTTTCATTAGTATCAGGAATTAAACCCAGAGAAACTTAATCACTGAGTCACTTCAAAAACTTTTATTTGTTGTTAAATTTCTGAGGTTGCCTTTAACCTTGAGAATTACCTGCTTTTGCCTTCAGAGCTATTGGTATTACAGAAATTCACCATCACAACAAGGAGTCTTATACTTATTGGTTGTCCTCACCATCACAACTTACTAAAATTGTAGATGTACACCATCATGCCTGGTGCTTGCTGAGCAAGTGTGAGGTACTGGGTTCAATTCTCAGCATCACTTATACATAAATAAATAAAAAATAAAAGTCCATCCACAGAGCCTGTATATATATATCCCCACATATCTGTAGCAAGATACATACTTCAAATTTGTTTTTTATTTTCTTACTAAATTAATATTTGTTAATAATACTTATTATTAAACCCATATCATCATAATAATTAGGGTTCATGAATCTGGATAATGAACTAAAAGTAATGTATATGTCCTGGTCTCAAGGGATTAAAATTCTTCAGTTATTTACAATATATATCATGTACCTTTGATTTGCAACTTTAAGTTATCTCTTTCAAGTAGAAATTAAAATTGAGGCTAAACAAAGTGTAGTCCAGATTTTTTTCACCTAAGAACTAAGTGCTGATTTGTAGTTTAAAGAACTAATAGATAATTAATTCATTTTTAGTAAATTTCAGGTATTAGTTATTTTAGGGGTTTTGGTGATTGACCCCATTGACATTTTACCAATGAGTCACAGCCTGAGTATTTTCAATGTTAACACATGGTCTCTCTATGTTGCATAGGACCTCACTAAGTTGCTGAAGTTGGACTTCAACTTTCAATCCTCCTGACTCCACCTTCAACATTTCTGTAATTACAGTAGTGTTCCACTGCCCAACTACACTTATTATATTTTAAGAGAGCATAATTGGAAATAGAATGACCCTGCTTAGCTGGCTTTATATTTGTAATCCTCTGGCCTCAGCTTCTAAAATTGCCACTTTTACACATGTATGAGAAATTGTGTATTACTCATATATGTGTAAATAACATCAGGGAAATTTATGCTCAGGATCTTATTTCTCAGGTTTCACTTTGTCTTTTAGTAAATGCCTTGTGACTCCTTTTTCATAAGTCTGACTGTCCCTGTGCATAGTTTCTTCTGTCTGAAAACATAGCCATGAGATATAGATGATTTTTGTTTGCTTTAACACAGACCTGTGCCTTGCTATGTTAGAATAAGACGCAGGACATAAATAAAAAGATTGCTGATACTGAACTAGGGCAAAATCAAGAGTGAGGAGGCTGAGGAACCCAGAGAACTGAAGAGTGTGTGAGACTGAGAACACTAATCCGCAGGGAAATAAGTTTATATTCTATATAAAATAAATAGGCAATACAAAAAAGCATATGTGTGAAGTATTAGAAGATAGTAATTAATCATGTAAAATATGTATTCACTCATAAAACAGCAACAACAATCTATAGATTATTAGCAGAATGTTAATTAGAACATAATAAATGTTCATTTTAGCAATAAGAAATATATATAATACAAAGTTAAAAATTGGCATTAGATATCCTTTCAAAAAGAGATAAATAGACAGATATGGCAAGACATGCCTGTAATCCTAGGACTGAGGGCTGAGGCAGAAGGATAATAAATTGGAGGCCAGCCTAATACACTTAGAAAAACTCTCTGCCACTGTAAAAAATAATCAAAAGGACTAGGGATGTAGTTCAGTGGTAAATGACCCCAAGGTGCCATCTGTATCTAAAAATGCAAAACAGAGAGAGTGAGAGAAAGACAGAAATTGAGGGGCAGAGAGTGAGAGACAAAGAGAGACAGAAAGAAAGGGAGAGAGAGAGAAGAAACGAGGGAGAGAGAGAGAGAGAGAGAGAGAGAGAGAGAGAGAGAGAGAACCAAGATTAAAAATGTACATTTGTACATGGGTTGTGGGGGGAGAGAGAGAGCGCCTCTCGTGTGAGTGAGTGAGCGAGCCAGCATGTGCGTGAGAGAGAGCCAAGATTAAAAACATACATTTGTACATGGGTTGTGGCAAAACAGCAAAACATCTGCCATGCTTGTGCAAGATCTTGGGTATAATCTCCATCAGTGCATGCACACACTCACAAAAAATGAATATTTATTAACATAAGAATATTAAAACCTAGACAGCTTTACAATAGTCGTTGATGTATAGACATAGTTTTCTTATATACTTAGTACAAATTATAACTAAAAATGAAAATTTAAAAAACACAGTATATTCACATATAGGTAAGTGGATCTCATAATGAAAACTCAGTGTTTTTTTGAACAGTAATCAGTTACATTTTTATTTTTTTATTTTACTGGCTGGAATTTTGACTGCTTCATGCATTCCATAAATTATTTATCTATTAATTCCTGCAAAGCACATGTGAACATAAAATTAAGTTTATAAATATTTTCAGGGTGTAATTCTTTATCATTTAGTATATTCACACATACCATTCCCCAAATTTAGCCTCAGGAACTATTTTAGATGAAAAGAAATTAGTGCTGACTAGCAGTTTTTTTTTTTTTCTTTTCACAAACTCTTGGCAATGTCTAATATGTGTTTTTGCTTCTTGAATTTACTTGCTCAGAAAATTACATATAATATTAATTGTTAAATACATTACAGTTTTTCTGCTTACTTTCAATTAGCTTAAGGTTTCCATGTACACATTCATTGTAACCTTTAGTGCTCTCATGAAACATACTTGCTCAATATGGCTGGGGTAATAGCTCAGAGGTAGAGTGCTTTCCTAGCCTGTGTGAGGCCCAGAGTTCAATTCCTAGTAACAGAAAGATAATGTTGCCGAGTAATATTCTACTGTAAGGATTTACATGTTTATATTTATGTATTTACCTTGCATTAACTTTACATTTTGGTTCTTATGAATAGTCCAGAAATAAATATTCCTATATGAATGACAGTCTCAACACATTTCTAATTACTTTTGGTATTTTTCAGAGGTAAATTCTTGTTCATCTAATAATTCTTTTTTTTTTTTTTAAAGAGAGAGTGAGAGAAGAGAGAGAGAGAGAGAGAGAGAGAGAGAGAGAGAGAGAATTTTTAATATTTATTTATTTATTTATTTATTTTTGTTCTCGGCGGACACAACATCTTTGTTGGTATGTGGTGCTGAGGATCGAACCCGGGCCGCACGCATGCCAGGCGAGCGCGCTACCGCTTGAGCCACATCCCCAGCCCCTAATAATTCTTTATTTTACCAAAAAATCACGAATGTAATTTTACTTTTTTATCAAAGAGGAATGAGATTTTCAATTTCCTGCATAATGACCTATTTTTCTTTTCCATATTGATCCATTTTTTTTGTAAATGTTAATTTTTTTTGTTTACATAATGTAAAATAGTTGCATTTGGATAGGCAAAAGGAACAAAGGAATACTGCCAAAAATAAACACATAGTGGTTTATTCAACAGTCTCACAAAAACAAATTAGAACTGTGACAGAAATTTGTACATGTCAAGTGCTATGAATTCATCTAGGTGTCAAGTGCTATGAAGTCATCTAGATTTTAGGACTTATCATTGACTTAACAGCTTGAAAAAATTGAGTGTCTCTGGGATGTATAACATCTTTCAATGGTTGAGTCTCTTATTGTGGGGTAAATATGAAGGGTGCATTTTGGCACTGGAGTGTGAGAACCTAAAAATTATATATATATAGGCTGTGGGCTCAATCAGCTTCTTAATGAGGAGGATTGACTGCCCTCTAGCCATGGTGAAAAACTGGAACAAATAGTTCTTTGAAAACAAAAAGGGAAGCTTCATAATTATGTCTTCTCTTTCTCGTTGAGTTTATTTTTTGTACAGAAGTTGTTTCAAGTGCAGTTTATTATTTCTTATTTTTCTTTGGAAGCATAACTAAGACTTCACAGTTAAATCTGATTTAGAAATATGTAATTGTTTTCTTCTTAAGTTTTATAGTTTTAACTCATATTCTAGTGTGAGATACATTTCATGTTAAATATTATACATAATCCCATCTAAAATCCAATAACATAACTTGAAACATAAATATGCATTTATATCAATCTTACTTAAGGCAGAGACTACTTATTCTCCATTTAATTTTTCTGACAAAATTGTCAAAATTAAATTGACTGGAAGTGTGGAGTTTACTTATAGACTTTCAGTTTTTTTTTTCATTGTTGTATTGTCCAATCTTGTTTATATATATACTACCTGAATGTTCAAATAATTATAATGCTCAAGGTGATAGGATATGTCAATGTCAATAAGACACACTATGTACCAATAGATAATTTTTACTTAATTTTAGGTGACATAAACAAGAACAACTAGTGAAAAAAATTGAAGCACAATATTTCAAAAAAAATAATAAAACCTTTTTTTTCTACCTGGGGTTGAAACCAAGGGCACTGCAAAACTGATCCACATCCATATACATTTTTATTTTTATTTACAGATAGAATTTATCAAGGTTTTTTAGAGCCTCACTAAGTTGCTGATACTATCTTTGAACTTATTGTTTTTCTATCTCAGCCTCTTGGGCCACTGGAATTTTAGGATTGTGCCATGATTCTTGGTTAGTTTAAGTATTTCACAAAGACGCAATATTGTTCACCTGTATTATTTGAAATCATTCTCACTTATTAACAGAAGTGTTAGTAATCAAAAACTTTAGTATAAATGTTGCCTCTTTAGTTGATAGCTGAAACTGAATTTTCTTCTCTATACCAGGGTCCATCCACTCTTGTGAAAGGGGTGGCTTTACTTACATCAGGTGTGTTGTAGAATTGATTTTTATTTAAATTATCAGTTTATTTCCATTAATTTGTATTAATTTTTTTATTAGTTACAAATGACAGTACAATGATCTTGACAATTCATACATTTTTTAACTAAAACTAATATTTGGATTTCTCTCCATTAGATATTTAGAATAGTTCTTGCAATTAAATTTAAATGGTATCCTATCAATGGATTGTACTTCCCATTTGTGTCATTTAAAAATCATTTTGTATTGACACAAGTTCCATGTAGCTTCATGTTCTTATATTGAAAGACCCAGATAATAATCTCTTCAGAGAGTTCTAGTGCATTCTTTGGTATCTTGTTTAAAAGTGCTGGGTTCTTCTACACTCTCTTTTATGGGTTTTCAAATTTTCATTTTTAGCACTTTTGGGACACAGATGAAGTATTCTCTTTCTAGAATTTTTAAAGAATATTTTATCACCACACCTTTTGAATGCATTGTAGTATTTTCATAAAAATGTATTGTTGAATATTGATTTTCTAAATTGAGACGTGAGCCATTACTCAAAATTATTTCAAGTCCTTTCTAGAAGATTCAGAAGAATACTCTTGAGTATATTATTTCCATCAGTGTTCAGAAGGACTCTCTTGAGTATATTATTTTCATCAGTGGTATACATAATATGGACACAGATCCTACCATTTTGGTATGTCTCTATCCAAAACCTTAAAGAGTAAGAGAATTTGCATGTAGTTTGTGGTCTAGTGGAAATCTTTGGGATTTGGAGTCATGCATAATTTATTCTGAATTCTACCTAGTCTGCTTAATAGCTGTGGATATTTGAACACATTTCTTTTCTTAAAATCATTATATAAGCTTCATATATAAAATAGGGTAGTATAATATAGTGTGCATGATATAATCAATTATTTCTTTTTTTCTTTGTATTTATAAACTAGGTATTTTGTTTTTTATCTTAACCTGTTAAAATGCAGAATCTGTTTCCAAGTCCTTAGATCTAATATTTCTTTCTTTCTTTCTTCTTTCTTTCTTTCTTTCTTTCTTTCTTTCTTTCTTTCTTTCTTTCGTGGAAGTTTGGAGTACTAGGGGTTGACCTAAGCATCACTTGGCTATCTAGCCACATCCCCAGCCCTATTTTGTATTTTATTATTGACAGGGTCTTACTGAGTTTCTTAGTTCCTTGACATTACTTAGGCTCAGTTTAAACTTTTTTTAACAACCCTCCTGCCTCAGTCTCCTAAACCACTTGGATTATGGTCATGCACCACTGTGTTTGGCATTTTTTTTTAAATTTATTATAGCTCATATGAACCAGTAAAGATGTAAATGAATAGTATGGTACCTACACTAAAAAAGTCTTTATTTCTTTTGATTTTGCTTTTCAAATCCTGTTGTGTCTAAAATAACAAACCCATATTAGAGGAGGAATTATCAAAGCAGAGAATTAAGGTGCTTCTGGTGAGGATGACAACTAACCCTCTGAAGTTAAGTGGTTATCAGCTGTTTCTATCAGAAAATTTTAAAAAATCAGATAATACCAGCATGAAGTAATAAAGCAGACCAATCATGGTCTAATAAGCTCTAGAGTGACTCAACCATCAGTTATAATTGGAATCCAGGATTCTGTCACATACTTTGAGAAAATCCTGTGGAAAACAGCAGTTGCCTTATTAGTACTGTTTTTCTTTTTCTCTAAATTAAGTCTGGACCATTATTGAGGTGCTATTAGCATATGCAGACATGAATACATCAGATTGATGCTAAAACTCTCACAGTACCTTATATCAAGTGAGGAAACAATATCACAGCCTAGGCATTAGGTCAAAGGCTCAGTTGCAAAATAAGATGTTTGTCTTTAACATATTTAAGTTTTAGAGTCAAGGTTGTGAAAAGATATACCAAAATGAGAATCCAACTCTTGGAACTCTCTCTTCTCTTTTATGCTGTCTGACATCTGAAATGTGAATAAGTCTGTGTTCAGCATCAGATAGAAATAAAATCATTATCTTTTGGACCCTGTCTGTTTGGCCTTCCTTCTCTTTCTGAGGGTAGTGCCACTTCTGCTGTTTGGTTTTGTGGGAAAGCATTGATTAAACAGTGTATTCTCTCACCTCTTGTATAGAATGTAGAGGTCCAGGCTCTTTAATTCACCAAGATCAGAGGAGCCATATTCTCAAAGTTGAATGTAACCACTATGAATTAAGATGTTCTAGAGCCTTAAAATAGAGGGAGTTGTGAGGATGTAGTTCTAAATACATATTAGTAATTATATATTTGTCACATGATAATAGTACTCTTGATATATTCAGTTTTGTGATTAAAATAAATTTCAAGTATGTCTTTTTTATTGTATATAGTAAAATAGTTAAAAACTACACCTTTGCCTAACATATTTTTTGTATTGGACATTAGGGGGTACTTTCCAGTTGAGAACTCTACCTTTTTAGAAAATAGATCAGAAAAGTTAAATACAAAAAAAAAGTATTGCCCATTATATGGTTTCCAATAATTAACAATATGTATGCATATAATTAATATATTGATATTATTTTATATAAAAGTGTTAATTTAAATATCATACTGTATGGCTAGACTCCATCGCTTTTGGAAAAACTTGCCTTTTAAAACAGCTGTTATCTGTACTCAACTCTAATCACCTTAAAAAAAAAAAAAAGTAAAGTAAAATGTACCCAAGAACCTGCCTATCTTGACTTGTTCTGGCCTCATTCATTCCTGGAGGTGCTGCCATCTACTGTCCTTTGGATAGCACTTTAATGGCTAAATTATAACCTAGGTTGATAGAGGCCTATACTGTTTAGAATTATGTAAGTACCCTGCATCATTAGCAAAATATCAGAATCAACTTATGGTGCATTTTTCATAATGTATCCACATCATTAAATGAGGTATCATTAGACATACCATACATTTAACATGTATATAATATATAAATAACATAAAAATTTTACATGTGAAATTTACCAGAGCTTTTTAAATTTTAGTTGTGTTCTCAATGCAAAATTTGGAAATACTGAAACTCTGTGTGCTATGTTCACTGTTAATATGCTTAAATAGTACTCCTTTGTTAGTGTTTTCCCTCTACTTTCTACCTATAAAAATTGCCTTTCTCAAAATATTGAACACAATATTTAACTAAAAATTTCTTACTTTTATTTTGAATTATTTAATAATGTAATTTCTATTTACCCTATTTTTTTAGTCTCTCCATTATACTCTTCTCCACCACCTTTATGAAATTAACTTGATCTTATTTAACAATGCACATACTTGATCAGCATCAAAACTCTATAGATCAATGAATTATTACAAGTGGAACGTACTATGTAACTACTATTTCTATTAAGAAATAGAACATTAATGATGCTACAGAGAACAGCTTCATGTCCTCTTGCTTTCACTATACACTTCAGTCACCCTAGTGGTAACTTCAACTATTTTTCTCCAACTAGTTCTTTTAAAGTATTATTCTAAAAAGAGTGGGATAATTTATTTATTTAATTATACAAAAAAAAAACGAGTGAAATATGTAGCTCATTGTGTAGGAAACAATCATACACCAATTATGCTTGATGTTTTTTTGGTGGAGCAAATCAGAGGGTGATCCAGGGGAAAAAAGAGGGGTTGCTCAAAATTTCAGGGGTGGAGTGTTAAGAGTTTAGTTATGAGGGTTTACCAGAGTATAAGGTCTGGTGTAATGGGTTGAAGAAAAAAAGATTAGGTGTGAGCTACTGGAGACAACCTGAGGGAGCTCAGATGGAACAGGTTTAGAAGTGGAGCAACAGCAGATTTAAGTTGGATGAGCAGTGCTGGAGAGAAAGAAATTAGAAGTCTTGAAAGAAAAAGAGTGTGACATCTCTGGTAGAGATCTAAGAGCAGAAAGACAGGTGTATGGCATCCTTGTTTGATTATACCATTAAGTTCTGGTTATTAGGAATTGCCAAATATGAGGCCACTGGGATAAGTATTATGCTTCCACAATATTTCCTATTTTCTCCCACTTGTGATCAACATTTTTCTCATCTAATACACTGTTAGCAGTTTCTTCCTTCTCAGATCCATTCTTTTACTTCTTCACCACTTTTTCTTCTACTTGTTCCACTTTGCCTTTTCTTCTGTTGTGTCCATGTTCAGATTCTTGATTCCCCACTATGCCAGATTTCTTATGCATTACTCTGACATTGTTGTGTGACTGGGCATAGCTCATTAGAATCTTGGTAACCTGGGTCCTGACTTAGGGAATCTGGACACTGGAAGGTGGTGGCAGATGAAGTCTATTTTCATGGTGAAAGCAGCAGTGGCAGCTACCTGTTGGAACATTCAGAATATTTTAGTGTCCAAGAGTACAACTGATGACTCATCAAGGTGTACCTATGTAGGCAATACCAAATCAATTTTTCACAAGGTTCTAAAAATTTTCATGCCAAAGTATAGAGTTTGATAGTTCCAATAAATTAACCTGTTTTTAATTTCAGGTTTTTTTTCCTTTTGAGTTAATGTTTTCCTTCCTGGTTCATATGCAATAATGAATTGGCTTTTTTGTTAACTTTCTCATTATTAGTGATTTATACTACTTTTTGTAAATTCAAGTGATTGTTAAATATTTTCTTTTATTAAGTGAATTTAGAAATATTTTGAGTATAACATACTTTTTGTATGCCTTCTTTTCCTCACAAATATAAACCACTTTCATTTTGTCATATCAACTTTTTGCTACATGTACACTTTGCAAGTATTTTCTCCCACTTCATATTTTAGCTTTGATCATTAAGTGTGTGTTCCTCATTCTAAAATATTAAAAATTGGTCTCCAGATACATAAATCCATGGGAATATACAGGAAATGATTTTAAAAATTGAGTAACAGAGATCACTGATGCAGTATCTCCTTTCCCAGTATTCAAATAAGTACCATCCACATTTATTTTTTTAAAGCTTTTTTTGAGAGAGAGAGAGGGAGGGAGGGAGGAAGGGAGGGAGGGAGGGAGAGAGAGAGAGAGAGAATGAGAGAATAAATTTTAATATTTTTTAGTTTGTAGTTTTCGGCAGACACAACATCTTTGTTTGCATGTGGTGCTGAGGATCAAACCTGGGCTGCACACATGCCAGGCGAGCGCACTACCACTTGAGCCACATCTCCAACTCCCATCCACATTTATTTTAAGAGGATGACCAAGGACAGGCAGAAAGTATGAATAGAGTATTTGTTGGAATAATCCAAATCTCTGTGGGATTGAGAGAGTTTCCAGGATTCCAAGAAAAAACAAATAAGACTTCCACTCTGGACATGACTCTGTCCTCTGATCTGCATCTGGAGACAGTGTATGATATCACATTTTTATCCATCACACTCACTTTTGTGCATAATTAACCTGTCTTGCTACATTCTCCTAGCTCTGTGTCCCCTCTCTTTCTTCATCCACTGTGTATGAAATTTCCTTTTGTGTGATTCTGTCAAATACTCTGCATAAATAAAAATAAGCTCAATGAAGTACCTACCTGCTATTTTGCTATAGTTCTCAGATTCTATGAGGCTTGAATGTTGTAAATTGTTATGACAGCACCTCTCTCTCTCCCTCTCTCATTCATATATATGATTGTCTCTCTTGCAGGTTGTATCACTACAAGGAAAAGGGAAACATTTATAAGCACAGAAAAAAATACCAATAGCCAGTAGAAGTTAGAATGATTCTCTTCTGGAAAGAGTGTGGCTTTGATAATACTTTGATATTAATTTTCTGTCATGATAATAATAACATGCTTAACTACAAAAGAATGAGTTTTTACTATTTTAAGCTGTTATATTTGTGATTATTTCCATTAGCAGCAATGGGAATCTGGGGATTTTTTGCAAGTTTAATTGATGATGTGACCAAACTGAATCATGCTAAAGTGATAGGTATCAAATATAAATACTGGTGTCCAGGTTGTGCATATATTTGCAATTTATAATTGAAAGTTGTCTACCATATTTTCAGAAACAGAAACAGCTTGGTAAGGCAAATTCTTCAAATTCCTCAGTATTTATTTATTTTTTTAAATGCTGCTTACTGCAGATGTGATGTTAGGAAGTATTCTATCTTTTATATAACTTCTTATTACTTATTTGTTATAAAATATTTTGTTATAAAATACTTTTGAATATATTTTTTTTTCAGTGTTCAAAAGTATAGGGCTGATTCTGGCATCTTCCTGAAAATATGTTTTTTAACATGGTGAGAGTAAGGTACATACAAAGTATCTTCCTTGTGTAGCTTGCTATTTTAATTTTGTTCTTTCCCCAAATGTGTAATAAGAGAGCTTAAATAGTAGATACTTTTAAGGTCACCAAAAATGAAGAGTGTAAAAGTAGAAAAAGTAGTTGAAATGAAGAACCCAACAAAGCATATCCACCTGGACTACTGATTAATGTGTATAATGTGGTGAATTTCTGACTGAATGTTATCTAAAGTGTGCTGTCATTGTGTAGATAAAAATTTGAGAGTGAAGACTTAAATTCAAAATGTTCACATAAAACTGTTTTCTCATCTTTAACGTCTCAGAGTTTTCATCAGGGTTATTAAAGAATCTCTATACTCCTTATTGTATAGTGTTCAGTGACTTTGAAACCATTTTTGAATTCACTTTTCTGAAACTTTAAAAAGCTGAGAGCAAAGAATCTTATAGAACATAAAATAATCAATATAAAGAATAATGTGTCCTGTTGTTTAAATGGTATCTCAGCCTATAAATTATGACATTGAAAATTTATATCTAGAAATATGTGGCACAAGGGAAATAAAATTTACCAAACCCTACATGAATACTAATATTGTAGCCAAAATGTGACTAATAACATTTCATAATTTATCTGTATTATCTATTAAAGTCTTTATTTGTTACATTATTTTCAAAGTTTTACCACACTGTCTAAGTTTTATGATATATTACAAATCTCTTTTTTTTTTTTTTTTGGTAACATTGATTGAACCTAGGTACACTTAAGCACTGCACCACATCCTGAGCTCCCATTTTCATTTTGTATTTTTATTAGAGACAGTGTTTTGCTAAGTGACATAGAGGCTTGCTAAGAGGCAATATTCGTACTTGCTATCCTGCTGCCTCATCGTCCCAAGTCACTGGAATTATTATAGATGTGTATCATCATAGGTAGCATATATTATCAATCTTATGATTGACACTTGTTTCTCTTTGTTTTATAATAATCTATGATTATTTTATACAAAAATTATACAGTGTATTTTGTACATAAATATTTATAGTAGTTGCACAAAGACTAAGAAAATAAATAGTCTGTGGTAAGATTTTCATTTTGTATTTAGAAAACTCATATAATATTGACTATAATTAAATTGAAATAATGGGATGGAAATTATAATTTTCATAGCAACCCCTAAAAACAATATATAGTGTCATTGAAATACTAGGAAAGAGTAAGCTGAGTTTAATAATTATTTAAAAATTACTGATGGCCTCACTAGTCCTAATGGTCCAAAATAAGAAATAACTCAAATGTTATTGAATATTGAAATTAACAATTTGTATTGAATCCATAAAGTATAAATGTAGTCATCAATAAAAAGAAAAACTTTGCTGATGCACACATACTTATTGACTCTCAAAGATATTCTATAGTTCAGCAGCTGTATTTGAATTATATTGCGTGATGTTAGGCAAAATAAAAATGTAGTTCTGTAATCCACTACACTAACATCTTTCTGGGAACAAAAAGTTGCATTTGAAAGAAAATGGGTTTTTTGGGGGATGATGTAAATATTCTGTCCTTAAAAGTAGTGAAGGTTTTTTCATTCTGTTGGTTAAAACTATATAATGTATTCCTATGACATTAAAGAGATGGACATATGACCTCACCAAAAAATAAATATACAAGGATAGGGGCTGCTCACTGGTTCCCAGTTGAAAATGCATTAGCTTTGTGTGGTTTCCTTGTTTGCTGTGTGGATTTGTTCACTTCAGCCTTTCATGTGGGGTTTATAGAAAACAGATTTGCTGTACTGAAAAAAAAAATAAAAGGATGATTATCTTATATCTTCAGTTGTTTAGTCAAACTGCTGGTAGAAAAGATATTTTTTTCAGTAGATCTATCTTGTTCTCTTGCTTTCATATCATTTCATATGTTCTCTTTCTTTTCATGAAAAGAATGTCTAGATTTAGCCTAGGTTAAAAATCATAAGTAGACTATGAACACCAAAGAAAAGGAACAAACTAAGTTGCAGGTATACTGTGCATTATGCACACTTTTTTTACTATTACTTCTTGATGAGAAATAAAAATGAATCATTTAGTTTTATTTTCAAAACATAGTCCAAATTAATTTACCCAAATTATTCCCTATTAAAAAAACAAAACAAAACAAAGAAAAAAAAAAGCTTGAGTGTTCTTGAAAGTGTTTGAATAGTAAAAAGTAGTAAAGGATATGAAGCTGAAAGGAATTATGCTTCTGGGCTGGGGATGTGGCTCAAGAGGTAGTGTGCTCGCCTGGCATGCGTGCGGCCCAGGTTCGATCCTCAGCACCACATACAAAAAAGATATTGTGTCTGCTGAAAACTAAAAAATAAAAAAATAAATATTAAAATTCTCTCTCTCTCTCTCTCTCTCTCTCTCTCTCTCTCTCTCTCAAAAAAGAGTAATTCTTCAGTTACTAAATTCCTAGACAAGTTTTATATATATATATATATATTTGGTGCTGGGGATTCCACCTAGGGTCTTCTGCATTCACGGCAAGCACTCTACCAATTTAACTATATCAAGAGCCCTAGAAAAGTTGCATGATTATCGTAGCCTAGGAAAATCTTTGAGTTTTTGAGGCAGGCAGTTGTGATTCTGAGTTCAAAACCTGACTAGCCTCTTAGTATCTGTGGTATGGTAAAATTTTATAAATTTAGATTAAACATACAAATATTCTCTGAAAGAAAAGTAAAAAAAGTATAAAATGCAAAAGTATCTCCAGTTCCATATCCTTCCCTGTATCCCAGCAAATTGGCAATACTCTTTTATAGTGATTTCTATCAAGAGACAGTATCTCATTGCTAATATGTAAATAAAAAAATGGCTATTATATTACAGCCTGTAAGAGAGAGAGAATATTGAAATGTACTGGTATTGTACTTAGACCTAAAGTGTCTTGAATTCTTCTCATTTTTATCTTTGTAAACCCCACCATCTTAAGAAGAAGAAGCTCATATTAAGCTTATGAAGGAGAAGAGTCCTTGAGGATGAGAATGCAAAAACTATAGTGGAAAGGCATCTCTATTCCAGGAACAGGGTAACCATGTCAAAATAGCAGAGCATATGCCTGTAAAAATTTCTGCTGAAATCAAAAAAGCCCAGATAAACCCAGTCTACATTTGGCTTACTCATAAACTATTCATTTGAATCATGAATTAGTAAGTTTTCTGGTAGTTTGTAATAATTGATAGCTTGGTAATACTTGATAACTTAAATACATTTAAGAAAAACAGGAAGCCAGAATTCAAAACAGTAATTTCAAGTTAAATGTATAGATGTAGGCATGGAAGAAGCACTGAATTCACTTTTCTTGATTTAATGTTGAAAGTCCTATAAAACGATTTTGAGTAATGCCAAAATGCATGTAGACATGAAAATGTTATTCATACTTCAACTCACAGCATACTCTACAACAAAAGATAAACCAGACAACCATCGCTGGATCACTAGGATGAAGGCCCAATAGGAAAAAAAAAAAAGTTTTAATATTTTTGTTCACAACTAACTTTTAATCTCAAGGTGTAGACAGAAATGAAGACATGAGGACACTTCCCTCTGGATTTGCATCATCCTTTGTTTGCTGTTTAATATATGAAGATGCTGCTGACCTTAACAATTATCAGTTTAGAAGAATGGCCTGCCTCAGGCAACTCTCACCTTATAGCACACTCCTGGGTCTAAAAATATTATTTCTTTCTCATTTGGAATAAAGGAGAAATATTGTTAAGAAAAACATGTTTTCTCACATCTAATAAGAAAGGAGGGTTTCAGTTATTGAATTTTCTACAGTCCAGGAAACCACAATACTCAGATATATACGTGTGATGTGGTAGCCATTTGCCACATGTGGCTAATGAGTTCTTGGAATGTGTCTGATCTACATTGAGAAGTATTAGAAGTGGAAAGAAGTATAAGATTTGAAAGTTTAATGAAAAATACATGTAGTTAGCTAACAATTTTTATTGTTTTTATATTAGAATAAGAAAATTGTGGATATACTGGGTTAAAAATATAAAATAGTTTTCTTGGAAACTATAATCATAATTTTATTATGTAATAAAAATTTTAAATTATTTTATAACTTACATTATTACAAAGTACCAATTATTTGTGATGACTTAATAATTATAATAATTTATAAATTTATTTATAAATTATTATAATTATTAATTTTACTTGTTTTACTTATGACCTCTAAATGTTCAGTTGCACATATATTTATCATTTTATTTGTTTCAACTATGATGCTATAGAAGATTGTCTACTTTTTCTAAAAATCTAGCTACATCAAAATTTCTGAACATAAGCTGGATGTGTTGTTGTGTACTTTTAATGCTGGTGACTCAGGAAACTAAAGAAAGTTAATCACAAGCTTAATGCCAGACTCAAAGACTGAGTGAGATTCTGGAAAAAAATAAATTTTGAAGACAACTGGAGATGTTCTTCAGTAATGCATCACTGGTGTCTATCCCTGGAACCAAACAAACAAACAAGCCTCATTTAGCCAGAGTATGAAGTTTATGGTACAAAAAAAATGAAAAGTAAATTCTCACTATATTATTTGCATTTGTGAATCTGTCATTGGCATTATTATTATGAATAGTTGATATAACATTATATTCATCATTAAATACTTATGTCCCATTGAATAGCCAGGTCCTCTTGCACATAGAAAGCTCTGTCTTAGAAGGAATATAATTAATATTTTGCTATTTTGAGGTACTATGGGCTGAATTGAAATTCGTTCACCTTATACTCAGAGGCAGAGGGGTCTGAGCTTGGTATTTTTTCTATTCAGATAAAAATTATTAAATCAGAATTGATTGGAGTGATAATTATTGAATCAGAGCAATAACCAAAGAATAGAGGGCATGCTTCAAAATCTGGGAGACAAATCACCCCTGTTTCAGGCATATTTCTTGATCCATCTCCAGGTTTTGTGATGCCTGGGTGGCTCTGTCACAGTCCTTTTTCCTCTGACTTTCAGGGTCTAGAGTATTTTAAAAAATGATAAGTCTGCAGGGCTGGCCATTATTAAAACAGAAGAAATGAGCTGAGTAAAAGTAGTCAGAAGTAATTGTGGTAATGTGGACTTTCCAGAGGTCACCTTTGTAATCTTTTAACACTACTCTAAATTTGATAGAGCTCAATATATTCCCACCTCTGGCCCTCAGAATGGGGTTGACAGTCAGGATTCTAGTTTTTGTCCTATTCCAGATTGGTGACCTCTGCCTGGCCTGAAACCAACTCGTAATTTCTTGCCTACACCGCTTCAGAGTGAATGTTAAAGACAAGATAAGGACATGAGAATTTTGACTAATGTACATAATTTATATTTGGGAGGAGCTGTGGTCAAGGAGTTTTCAGTTTCTCTTTCCTTACCAGGTGGCACCCATTTTTAAGTATGTTTTCCCAATGTGTGGTAAGCATGATTTTCCTAAATGTCATCTTTTCTCAGCTAATTCACTATATTATGAAGTATGGTTCCATGGAACATTTCAAATAGCACATAGTTTTAATTCATCTTTTCCTCTTACTTTTGGATATAATTTAAAAGAGAGAGAGAGTGTGTGTATGTGTGTGTGTGTATGCGCACGCACACGCGCATGTGCATGTGTGTGATTATACTTTTACATGAGAGGAACATGTGGATATAAAATAAAACTCTTTAAAAAGTATTTGTACCTAATGTGAGGTGAGAAAATGCATGTTCATAATCTCAGCATTTTAGCAGGCTGAAGCAAGAGGATCAATATATTGAGAATAAAAAATAACAAGGGGAGAGGGATATTGCTCAGTATGTTGACACTACTGAGTTTAATCCTTAGTATTAAAATTAAAAATATCTTTGAACCTTCTATTTATTTGTCATTCATAAGCATAGATAGCAAGTTTAAGGTCCCCTTAAGAAACTTTAGAGTTTGATGTCTCTTAAGTATCTGCCATGTTTTTGAGTGGCCATGGTGTAAAAATTACACAAAGCTGACCCAGGGTGCCCACAGGTCCCATGTTTGTTGAATTACCTAGAAAATACCAACCTGTGTGCAATCCTCTCTTCCTTCAGAGCAGCTTGCATCAGGGAATGGAGCACCTTGTTGGACTAGCTGAATACTCTAGATACTCTAGAGATTACACAAATATCCTTTATAGGCTATCAAGGATTTCTTTTTAGAAGAAATAGCAAATAAATTAGGTGAAAGGAAAATGGACCAAAGGAGGTTAGAACATTCGTATCTTCCTGGGCATATTAGGACATGCCAGTAATCCCAACAACCTGGAGGTTGAGAAAGAAAGATCAAAGTTGAAGCTTAGTGTAGCAACTTAGTGAGAGACTGTCTTAAAAAAAAATTAAAAAGCCTAGAATATACCTTAGTTGTAGAATGCACCTGAACCAAAAAAAAAATTTCAAAATTCCTAATGAAGGATCCTTTACCCTAAAGCCAATGAATACTTAGGCGTTTTAAGAAATTTGTGTGTATGTTATTTTGGGCTGACATGAGATGGTTCAATATTCTAAGGATTTCACATAAAGGAAATTACCTAGAGAATACCAACCTGTTTTTTTTTAAGCAAATATTTTGTTCTTATCCCTGAATGTAAAAGTGTTCAATTATATATATATATATATAAATTTTTTTTCTGGAAAACAATGAGAATATTCAGAATGAGTATCTGAAACAGCATATTTAAAATAGTGAGGATCTTCTAAATCATATTGGAAAGGGGGCTCTTTTGTAGCAGAACAGAAAAATTGGAGGTCATATCTTCAACCAGTTATTTCCTAAAATGGCCTATATATGTCCCATTTTCCTCTGACATTTTTTTATGTTCTATGCAAGGTTTCAATTCTCAACTTCCAGATTTATATAATTTTTAAGAAGCTGGTATACATTAGTGTGTTCTTTTTTTTATCAGAATAAGTAACTTGAATGAGTAGATGTAGAGACCCCTAATTTATAGGAAATGAATCATAAATATAAATATTGTTCTATTCTGGGGCTTGAAACTGGCACCCCAGTTAGTAAAATTTGATAGTAGTGAACACCAAACTTGTGGGATCTATACTAGATGATATCAGAATTATTAAATTACTAGTTGTTGAAATATTGGTTGTTCTGCAAGTTTGCACATTTAGTATCAAAAGTGGTTGCAGAGTCAGGAGTGGTGGCACAAACCTGTAATCATATTGATGTGGAAAAATGAGGGAGGAAAAAAGTAAATTTGAGTCCAGAATCAGTAATTTAGAGACCTTAAGCAACTTTGTAAGCCCATTTATCACAATTTAAAAAAAATCAAAACTTCTTGAAATGCATTTCAAAGGTAGAGTGCCCCTGGATTAAATCTCCAATTAAAAAAAATAATTCTCTTTCAAAAGAAAGACATCACAGATCAGAATTTTAAACTAACTTCATGTATGTATTGGTTCACTAGTGATAATTGAGACCCTGGAAAAAAGAGTATTTCCATGCTGTCAGAGAGGTGTTTAGGGTGCCAAAACCTTTCAGAATTTTTTCTTAACTGCTTAGTATTCTCACACTTTCTACTTTGAAATGAGCCAAGTAAGGATACAGTTTCACAGTGAGAGTGGTTTTACAAATCTGGAAATGTTAAATGTGATGTGTCAGTTTCCTTATGAACTAAGAGATTAACAATCTATTCACTTAATTCGTTTTTTATTTTTATTTTTTGTTATAACTTTGTGCCATGTAATTCAATTTGACCCAAGTACCTAAGTGTTTTTTAATGGTATGATAATTAAAAATTTTATTCTTTGGTTTTAGAAGTGAGTTGTGATGTTGTGGTCTGCAGAAGTAAAAGTAATTTTTATTTTTTAGTTATCGGCGGACACAACATCTTTGTTTGTATGTGGTGCTGAGAATCGAACCCTGGCCGCACGCATGCCAGGCGAGCGCACTATCGCTTGAGCCACATCCCCAGCCCATAAAAGTAATTTTTAAAATACAGAATAGATTTATGTATATTTAAATAATGAGAAGATAGACAACTTTGGAGATAACCATTCAAATAAATATGTGGACTGTTGAAAGTTTGGGTTTGTCTTTAGTGATCTCTTATGTCTTCTACACACTGTGATGACCACTGTTGTATGAGTATAGTTATTACTTATAATTTTGCTATGCATGTCTCAAGTATCATTGCTTTGTTTGGTTGTGCTTCTTTTGGATATTCAATAACTAATTGCAACTATTATTTATCCTTTGGAATTATGTTGGATATTTTCACACTTTATTGCTTCAGTGTCTTGTTTCACATGTGCTGCTCCCTGGGTTTCTTTATACCAAAGTGATCCACCAATTTTACTGCTTATAATGAATTCTTGATGCTGGGGATATAGCTCAGTTGGTAGAGTGCTTGCCTTCCATGCACAAGGCCTTGGGTTCAATCCCCAGCACCACAAAAATGTATCTTATTGAATGGTTGACCTCACTACCTTATGTGAAAGCCAGCTCTTTTAACTCTCATTAAAATTTGTATGAAATTAAATACTATGTCATTAATCATATGATTTATGTGATATGTGATTTATGTGATATTCTCATTTTTATTTCAGGAGCCATTGACATTAAGGGATGTGGTCATTGATTTTTCGGAAGAGGAATGGAAATGCCTGGACCCTTCTCAGCAGACTTTATATGAAGATGTGATGTTAGAGATCTGTAGAAACCTACTCTTTATTGGTGAGCCTAAATTTCATTCAGAACTTCTAATTAAAAACCAATATTTAAATTTTTAACTGTATAGAATATCTTATGCCAGCTTCTATTTTGCTTGAAAAAGTTTTATTTTCTTGTTCTTTAGGACAAAGATTGGGCATTTGTTTATGTAGAAAAGAAAATGTTAAAGATTTTTCTTCATGTTTGACTTATCATTTCTAAGTAGTGCTCACAATGTAGAGAATAAAAATGGTTTGAAAGTATTTTAGAGTTTTTCTCTGAAAAAAAAATTGGGAAAATAATTGTGTAGAATCTTATAGAGTGTTTTATCTTTATTGTTTTTACTGAGAACAACATTAAAAAGACTTCTGTAGTTACCAAGAAAATAACAAAATGTGACATATTCCATTTTTTCCTCAAAAACGTCTTGCTCTCTGTAAGTTATCCTTGGTCACCTTTCTGTCCCAAAAAAATAACTTTGGTATTTGAAGAGAAAACTGACAGTAGACATATAATCAAGATGGGTGGAAATCAATGATGCAAAGAATACAGATAAGGGGTTCAAATGTTAAAGAGGAATTCACATTTTAAAATGTAAATTGATAAGCTAAAATCTGACACAATTATTTTTTTTCGACCTAGGTTTGTTTCTGTTGCAACAATTAAAGAGCATTCCATGCTCCACGTTTACCATGAATAACAATTATTTAAGCTCCTTCTTGTTCTCCAGTGATCTTGCTATATTCAAATTAACAAAACATCATAAAAAAAAAGACAGAGAGAAGAGGCAGGAAATTTGGCATAATGGCAAGGAGGCAAAGCTGCCAAGCTTTGTTCATATCAATAGGTTAATTTAGGTCATTAGTATCACTACTACATATTGTTCATTTTATTATTGGCAGGTTAGTAACTTAGCAACATTATGAATCTTATTCCTCAGTTATATACTAAGTTGCAACGTGCAATGTTAGGGTTTTGTGTAGCTCTTAAGAAAGTCCATTGTATAAACTTACTGTTATGTGGACAGGTTTAGATTCAGTGAAACATTGTGGTTATCGATAAAGAGAGTTCCTTTATTCCCAGGAGCTGTGTGCCAGAGATCATATTTGAGGCTGATAACACTCTAGTTCAGAGCCTTTTCAAGCAGGGAATTGCCATAGCAGCTTGACATTGCCCATGTATTTTATTATTTTACTAGTTCCTGGAGAAATTGCAGGGCATTCTAAGGGTGGGAAACAGTGTGCCTATTACACCTGGGAGTTTGCTCACCAGAGGAATTCTTTTCTGTATATTTCCACAATCAGAATCCCTACAGAGTATTCCACAATGCCCATGAGGATGTTTACAGCCTGATATTTACTGGTATTTGGGGGATCCCTAGAAAATTTGCTCATTTCCAAATATTTCTAGGTAAACCATTGTAATATATTAATATTATAGGAGAGTTTCTTTAAAATAATTTAAATATTTATTCATTCAAAATTTTCTCATCAGAGCTTTATATGAATGCTTATAGTGGATATTCTGTGAAATTTGTCTGCCACGTAATGAATAGCAGTATTTCACAATACCTGCTTCTAGTTCTTATGTAAGTATAGCTGATCAATGTGGTTTAAAGAAGAATTTTTAGAGCTGGGGCTGTAGTTTATTGGCAGAGGGCTTTCCTCACATATTATGAGGTACTGTGTTTGATCCTTAGCACTACATAAAAAGAAACAGATATAATGAATGCATTCTGTCCACCTATCACTACAAAAAAAGTTAAAAGAGATATTTCTATTATAGTACAATTATCCACAATTTTGTATGTTACATTTGTTGAATTCTTGTGGGTTTTGTTTTTTGTTGTTTTTTTTTTTTGAGTTTCACTCTATAGAGAGCTTCAGTGTTGTTCATTAGGTTTTCTCACATCAGTGATATTGTTTTTATTTTTATATCTATATGTTATGATTGAATAGAAATTATCATGATTTGTCACTTTAGGAAAACATTAGTTGAAGTTAAACTGCACATGAACCATGTGCCAATTTTCAATCAAGTTTTCTATGATTTTACATACGTGTATAAATATTACTGCTTTTATATATGATTTTTATTTAGTACCTTGATTGTTTATACTCAGTTTTTTTGCTTAACCATAAAATGTATCTAAGTTTTGAGATATATATATATATATATACACACACTGCATATTGAACTCAGAGGTTCTTATAATATTCAGCTACATCATCACCCCTTTTGACTTTTAGTTTACAATAGATTCTGGCTAAGTGGCTGAAGCTGAAATTCTATTTCCATGCCTCAGCCTTTTGTTTCAAGTGGCTAGAATTAATGGAGTATTCATTATCTCTCTAAATGTTAATCTGTTCTTTTGTCTAGGAGTAAGACTTTACCATTTTAAAGGTGCCATAAAGATGTTTCCAATTCTGTTTTGCCTTTTATGTATTTGTCAAATTTTAAATTGTGATCAAAACTGTAACTGTGTAACTTTCCTGAACTTACTGTCTTATATATTTTGAATTTACTAGTCAGTAATGTTTATTTAAATTGTTTTGTAAGATTTTGTTTCTAGAAAGTATGTATCACATATAAACTAAGATCATTTTTCCTACAAACAAGTACTCATTGTCTCACCTTTTCATCCCTGATGCCATTATTTTTGGTCTCTATATTTGGCTACAGTAGATATCTTTCATACATAGAATTACCTAGCATTTTTTTTTTGTGAATTACTATTTCACTTATTATACTATCTTAAAAGTTGATCATTGTGGATATTATATAATTTCTTATCCTTGTAAAATTTTAAAAATTTTCATAGTTCATTCAAAATTGCCCTCATGTAGTCAGGTGAAATATAATTTGATTGGCCTGCCACATTGTTTTCTATTGAATGTTGTTTTATTGAGAATAGATCTGTAAATATATTTTGATTTGACCATCAAGTTGAGGGCTAATTGTTGTGCTTTCATGTTTATTACTCATGTCTTCCTTATTTAACCTCAAGTTAACATAAATCTATTGAATATTGTAACTTTTATTATATTTATGTAAGGAAGCATTTTTAAAAAAATTTTAATATGTGAAGTTATGTATGCATCCAGGATATTCCACAGAATTGTTCAAATAGTTTATTTTGTACATGCAAAAATAATATTGATTTTTTTTATTGATATTACATGGACTTCATAGATTACTTTGGGTGCTATAGGCTTTTGGGAAGGGTAATGGGGATTGACCTTATATCCCAAGCCCCATTTTGTATTTTATTTAGAAAAATGGTCTCCATCAGTTCCTTAGCACCTTGCTTTTGATGAGGCTGGATTTGAACTCACAATCCTGTTGTCTCAGACTCCCAAGCTGCTTGAATTACAAGTGTGTGTTATCACACCTGGCTGGCAGCTGTTTTTATATTTCATTTTGTTATAATGTCTAGACAAGTTGCTTAGGGCCTTGCTTAATTGCTGAATTTGGCTATAAACTCATTTTTATAAATTTTAAATATCACTTTTGCTTTTGATTTCCAAATTATTATGTTATGTTAGAATGCAACTTCAATATTGTAATATCTGTTAATGTTTGTTTTGTGCTTTTAACCTGATCTCTTTGGAAGAATATTCCATAGACTATAGAGAATATTGGCTCTTTAAATCAAAAGGGCTTTTAATTTTTTTTTGAAGGTTTTTTTATTCCTTGGGTAATAATGCAATGCTATTTTTTATTCTTTGCATTAATTGGGGTTCAATCTCTCCTATTATTATTTGTTGCTATCTATGATGTTGAATTTTGTCTGTGTTTTCCTTCTGTATATGAAAAACATTATTTGTAAATAAATTCACTATGATTGTTTTCTAGGGATTTGTCATATTTATTTTTATACAATATTATACTTTGTCTTTTATTTATATAAATATTATCAACAATTTCAAATGTATTATTCATTTTATCCTTTTGTTTTTAGGCTTTTTGTGACCCTATATCCAAAGAGAATATTTTGTAGATTTACATCTAACATAGTTAACATTTTTTGGTTTTATCTTGTTAGTCATATTGTGTTTTGATTAGTTTTTTTTTTTTTCAAAATAGTTTATTGATACTTAATTTACTGGTGAGGAAAACTTACTTCTGTAGTTTTCAAGTTGTGTTGATTTCTTTTAATTTTTTTCTACTATTAAAATATGCCTTAATTTGTAGTTCATACATTTTTATGGTCGTATTTTATTTTTTTTCTATTTTTTATCTTTGATATTTATTTTGTCATTACTTTGGAATCATTTAAGTGCTTAAAAACAGTAGAAATAAATTGGAAACAACATTCTTATATTCTTAAATGAATATACAACCAGTGTAACTCCACATACTTTACCACCAAAAGAATAGGTTGTTACAATTTATGAATGTATGATATGTGAAGATACATTCTACTGTCATGTATAACTAAAGAAAAAAATAATGAAAAAATAAAGTACTTAGTTTGCACTACATTTTAATTAATATTGGTTTCCTTAAACAATCATTGTCTTTACATGTGTTGCCATGATTTGTTATTGATGTCACACATGCTTTCCTAATTTATACTAATTAAGAAACATTTATGATAATTTGTATACTTTAGTTGTCCACATTCTATAGAATGAAATGTTTTTGTACAACAATGAAAATATAATAAAATATATATTTGTATATATTTTTCTTTTCCACAAAAGCTCTCAAATTTTATATGATTTTTGTTGTACCGATTTATTTTAATTGGAAATATTCCACTGATTTTTTTCTCTTACAGCAGGTCAAGAAGTAAAGCAATTTTTGAATATTTTCATATCTTGAAAGTCATGTATTTTTCTTAAAGTTCAAAAAAATGGTATTGGTAGATAAGGTATTCTAGGTTCATATTTTCTTTTTCTTTCAACATACATACCTATATATCCCAGTTCCTTTCTGGAAGTCTTCTGCAAATAAATCAACTGTTAATCATAAAAGAATATCTTTGTAAATAAAATTTATTTTTTATATCTTTTTATATTAATTTTTCTTGAAGAGTTTTAAAAGTTTGATTATAAATTTCTTAACTATTTTTGTTTGTTTATTTATTTATTTATTTATTTAGAATTTAACTCAGAGACACTCAACCATTGAGTCACATCATCAGCAGTATTGTGTATTTCATTTAGAGACAGGATCTCACAGAGGTGCTTAGTGCCTCACTATTGCTTAGTTTGTCTTTGAACTCTTGATCCTCCTGTCTCAGCCTCCTGAAATGCTGGGATTAAAGACATGCAACACTGTGTCCAGCATTACCTGTGTGTTTTAATTAATTCTAGCCTTTAATATATTTTCTTCCTCAAATTTTTAATTAATGAGACTGTGTGTGTGTGTGTGTGGGGGGGGTGCTGGGGATTAAGCCCAGCCTTTTGCATGTGAGGCAAGCAGCCTACCATGTAAAATGTATCCCTAGCCTGAGACATTTTTAAAAGAATATTTCTAGTATATAATTTCTACTTTTTTCTGAAATTTTTTCAATTATCCACATTTTTATTTAGTTTAATAAACATTTTTCAAGTGGTTATTGGGCATTGCTTAGATAATTAACAACATCAAATTTCCAACTGTCAAGTGTTTACTTGAGGTGATTATACCCTTTATTATGTGAGCTATTATTTTCATTGGGATTTTTCTATTTAAAATCAGTTAAACTAGATCATTATAGTCATTTTGGAAAATATTTGGAAGTTACAATGTAAACAAAAACAGGTCATGTGCAATGACATATAAATGTAATTGGGAATCTAAGGAAATGGAATGCCAGTTTGAAATAAATTGTAGCATTGTTGTAATAAACTGTCTCAAAAAAAAAGTATAAACATAGAAAGGTCTATGGATGCAGTTTAGTGATAGAATACCACTGTGTTTCATCCTAAGAAATACTCCCCAAAAAGATTTTAAAAATAACTTAATAAGAAATTTATTTCCTGCAACATTTGAGTCACAGGTGGAGTTCAAATATGTAGAAGTGAAGGGCTGTAATTGTGATAATATCAGTCAGTTTGAATGCTGTCCTCATCTTTGATGCTACAAATTTTTAAGATAATTTTGAAAGTTCTTACTGTTTTTGTCAGCATATTCTACTAAATTCTACATATTTCTTGAGTATTAATGGCCTTGAATCATACTGTTCAGTGGCTTTCCCCCCTACATTGGTAAGGTTTTATATATTTGCATAGTGTATTCACTATAGTGTCATACGTGGAATAACTTGCTGTTTTAATTTTTTTTCAGGTATTACTTCTAACCAAGAATTTTCAGGAGAGCAAGAAATAAAAAATTTTTTGCAAAACTTGATAACGAGCAGGTATGGATACCAAGACAGTTAATACTTAATTAAAAAAAAATTAAAAGAGAGGGAAGTTCAGAAAAGTTTTAATGAAAAGAAAAAAATCATGAAAATTTTTTATATAGAAAATTACAAATTCATCAGGTTATATTATTACCAACATCTTCAACTTGTGCCAGGTGTGGCTAATAAAGAACAATGAAGGACTAAACTTCACATTCTAAAACTTTTAAGACAATTAAGACAGCACATTGGTGAGGTAAGACCACCTTTGAATGGGGCATGGCTTACCATGAAATTTCCTTTAGGAAACAAAGATCTATAATGTCTTTGTCATTCCATGATTCTGTCTACTGTTTCAGAATAGCATTTTTGTACACCCTCCTCCCTGAAACTTGATGGTTTGAGTCAAGGGTGCTTGTAAATGTTCATTTATAATTTTAATTTAACTTGAAGCAGTCTTTGTGTAGTTACCTATGTATTTATGGCTTATAAGTTAGAGTAATCATTCCATGTCATGGAACCTCAAGCATCCCACCTGAGTCATTTCCTTCTTGGAAAGTGATGAGCCACCTGAAAAGAAAAGGAATATCTGAAATAAATAGGAAAGGAATATGAGACAGGGCCATAACTTATGTTAAAAGAGGTAAAGCACTTTGTAGATTCTCTAGACCACATAGGATCTAAACAACAATGACTAGATAATTTTTCTGTTCTTTATTTAAGGGAGTATACATCAAAGTTAGGAATGAGTTTTCAACAGGAAGAGTCTTTCTTTAGACAGGTTGGTTGGCATTTTGGCAAGTCTCACCCATCTCTGTGATGATAAGTGGCTATGTGGCTCCAATGGATGATACCATCTCCAGTGCCATGCTGAGTTTAGTCAAAACTAGGTAGTATATAACATGTACTGGATAGTGTCCAACCAGCTGGATTTCAACTATGAGTTCCCAGATACCAGAGTTTTTTCCCTAATGGCTTCCATGCTTTTTTTTTTTAAATTTCATGCACAATTTATAGATATATTTCTGCAGCTCCATCTGACATTCACTGCTTCATCTTTCATAGCAATAGGGATTTTGACCAGAATCCCAAGTGAATATCCCAAAAGATCTATGCATTCTGTGGTTTTGGGTTGAATGGGAAAATCTTTCCAAGTGTGAGACCCAGAGACATCCTGGATCCAATACATGTCTCCAGTGAACTAAATCCTGTTGCCATTAGTTTTTTCTGAGGCTCTAGCACTACTCACCTGTGCATCTCCAGAAATATATTTTCAACAAATCAAAAGTATACTCTAACTGATTTCAGTGAGCTTGTTACATAGAAAGAATTTTAAAAACACCTTCAGTGATAGATATTTTTGCTGGAAAGTTGAGCAGCTCAGTGAAGATGCAGTTTACTCTTTGGCTTAATGAAGAATGCTCTGGCACATCAGCACCATGCTTATGGCCCAATGCTTGCAGGATTCCCCTAAAGTTAAAACTAGAAAATAGTGTGTTGGAGGCAAGGTGGAACTGTAGGGATATGGGGCATTGGCTAAGCTGGATAGAGACAACAACACATATGGCAATCACATTTGAGGGCCCATATGTGCTTTTCAAAATATTTACACAGCATTTTGTAATTATACCATTGCTCTAAAAAGTGAAAAATTTTCTATGTAGTCTATTTCATGCTTCAGAGAGTGACTGGAATAATTTGAAATGCACCATTCTGTAAATATCCACAAATATTTCTTAGAAAAAATAGAAGGAGGAGGAGGAGGAGGAGGAGGAGGAGGAGGAGGAGGAGGAGGAAGGAATTTCTTAGTTTTAATAGTCTGATGTTAGTTTACAAAAAATAATGCAATGAACAGTTTCTCCTTGTGGCAATGCATGGAATTATAATGAATGTGGGGTATTTGTACTTACCTACTATTGCTTAATTTAAAGGTAGATGTAGATAGTCAGAAGGATCTCTATATTTATGATAAGTCCTTTAGGACCTGCAGACAATCTCTACGCTAGGTAATTAGCAGTATATTAGATTTGGTGTAAAAGAATGTAAATTCTGTGAAAGTCATTAAAATTTACTTTTTTTTAAATCCTAGAAAACACCCATGTGATCATTTAAAAGAGCTTTACAATGATAAAAGTGAAAAAAAATTTAATTCATGCCCAAAATGTATTTATCCAAGCTTTCATAATCAAGAGACAAACTACAGATATAAGGTATGTGAAAGCACTTTTAATAAAACTACATGAATTTCTGAACTCCAGAGAATTAATATGAGTGGGAAGCCGTACAAGTTAAAAAAAATATGTAAAAGCATTTGAAGATTCCTCAATTGTTTATCAGAGCAGTAAAAAATGTGAAAAATAGTGTACTCAAATTCCATGTGTTACTAAAAAACCATAGGCTTTCCAATGGAGATATACCTTATAAATTTAATAAATGTGAAAATATCTTCAAGTGTTGTTCAAACCTCTTTAAACACTATATTAACCATACTGGATAGAAAATCTGGAAATGTAAAGAAACTGTCAAAGCTTTTAATAAAAAATCATACCTTACTGAATACCAGAAAACCTATACTGGAGAAAAGCCATACAAATGTAAAAAAGGTGGCAAAGCTTTTAATCAAAAATCACCCCTTACTCAACACCAGAGTATTCATACAGGAGAAAAGCCATAAAAATGTAAAGAATGTGGCAAAGCTTTTAATTGAAAATCACACGTTACTCAACACTGGAGTATACATGCTGGAATAAAGCAATACAAGTGTAAAGAATGTGGCAAAGTTTTTAATCAAAAATCACTTCTTACTCAACAGCAGAGACTTCATACAGGAGAAGCCATACAAATGTAAAGAGTGTAGCCAAGCTTTTAATCAAAGATCACACCTTATTGAACACTAGGGAATTCATACAGGAGAAAATCCATACAAATGTACAGAATGTGGCAAAGCTTTTAATCGAAAATTGTTGTGGTCCAGCTCTGGCAGGGGTCTCAGGAGAAGAACAGATGGTGAAGATTCGGTGAAAGAGGGTGGAGAAATAACACAGACAAAAGTGAAGGTCCTGAATCCCAATCTTTACTTGTGAAGTTAATCATATATACTTTTCATTTTGGCAGGCTCACAGTATTTTGTGGTTACAAAACAGGAATTATTATTCAAAGAAACAAAATATTATATAGCTACAATTAGATAAGAAGAATGTATCTTGGCTTATACATTAGCAAGCATTTTTACTTTTAGTTTGCATTTTGCTTTGAGCTGTTTCTGATTGGTTAGCTTTTAATAATAGAAATGTCCCAGATTATTGGCCTATACCTTGACTATTATTTCTTCACTTACTGACTAGAACCAGTGCCACGGTTATGGCAAGTGGTTAACTTGAAAAGAGAGGCTACTAATTTTAATCAAACAAGAGTAAGAGCACAAAGTATTGTGCACAGGAACAAGAAGAAGTTGCCCAGTACCAAGCACCAATCTGTCTTCTTAATGTTAAATTTTCTTCTCTAGATTTTATTTTAATTTCTCAAAAACTTCCTTGACTGTTTTTCCTACAGGAGGTTTCTCATTAAACATTAACAATTTATGTTCTACAAGTGAATCATTGCATTCATAGAAAAGAGATTTATTCTTTAGAAGTAGTTGCATTAATTGGAAAAGTCATGCATTTTCCTTCATACTTAAGGGTCATATGAGAAGTTGCAACTATACTTGTTAAAGGAATACAAAAAAACCCAGCCCATTCCCAGAAACATAGTGTGCTCCTCCAGAGGATGGATGCCTTGCGCCATCCACTTCAGTAGGGCCTTGCCACTGCCTGAGTCAGGGGAGGGGTGCAGCAGAAAATCACAACTTTCTTAACATCAGAGACTTCATACAAGAGAAATGCCATACAAATGTAAAGAATGTGGCAAAGCTATCAATAAAAAATCATGCCTTAGTCAACACCAGAGAATTCATACTGGAGAAAAGCCATACAAATGTAAAGAAAGTGGCAAAGCTTTTAATAAAATGTTATGCCTTCCTCAACAATAGAGAATTCATACTGGGGCAAAACCATATAAATATCAATAATGTGGAAAAGCTTCTAATTGAAGGTCACGCCTTAGTCAACATGAGAAATGTCATATGGGAAAAAAGCCATACAAATGCAAAGAACGTGGCAAAGCATTTAATCAAAGATCATATCTTATCTGACACCAGAGAATTAATACTGGGGAAAAGCCATACAAGTGTAAAGAATATGGCAATGCTCTTTATCAAAGATCACACATTTCTCAACACCAGAGAATTCACCCTGGGGAGAAACCATACAAATACAAAGAATGTGGCAAAGCTCTTCTATTAGGAAAATCATTGTTGTTCACCAAATATTCATCCTGGATAAGAGCCATGTAAATATTAAGAATGTGGCAAGGTTTTAAGTATGCTTCAAGTGATTTTACTTGAAACAGATCATTCACACTTGAGACTATTCTCACAGTTCTATGGACTTTAAAAGTCATTTATTGTAAGATCACACCTCATTGGTCACCAAAAACTTCATACTGGAAAAAAAAATTAAAATTGCTCAGAGATAGCTCTGCAGTGCTGACTCCATGAAATCCCAACACTTGACAACTGGCTGCGAGTCAAGGGCCCATGGAAGTGGGCAGGAAACATGGTTGGATCCTTGGCCCTCTTTACTTCTGTGGACCTCTCCAGGTTCACTTGTCCTTTCCTCAGTTTCTCTGTATTGATTGATTTCAAATCATCTTCTTTTTTTTTTTTTCCAAAGCTATCTCTGGATTTAAAGGCCTCTTTTGTACCAAACCAACACATTAATAATACTATCTTATGCCTGAAGTCTATGATCACATCAATGTTTTCCCAATAACCTCAGATGGACAGTATGTTCTTTGTCAATGTCTTAATTATTTTATTTTATTTTGGAGTATACTGAGGATTGAATTCAGGGCACTCAACCACTAAGGCACATCCCAGCACTATTTTGTATTTAGAGACACAATTTTACTGAGTTGCTTAGGGCCTCACTTTTACTACTAAGGCTGGATTTGAACTTGTGATTCTCCTGCTTCAGACTCCTGCACTGCTTGGATGACAGGCATGCATCACTGCACCCAGAAATCAATGTCTTTTGCTCCGTAGTTAGTTAAAAAATTTTACTCAGGATTTCATATCCATAAAAACCTTTCAAAAAATGGTTTAATCACACTTCAGGTATTAGATTCTTGCTTTTAAAATGTCCTGCATGATACATCTTAGCTTTCTACATCAAATGCAGAATTCACAAGTTTGAAACCAGGTGGCTGAGAAACAAGGATATTGAACAGCAAAATGCAACACATGTTGTGGCTAAATCCACACATGTAGTGGGTGTGAATACTCACACTGAATAGGCAGCAGGAGGCCTGTCTTGACCCATAGGGCCCTTAGCCTCCTTCCATGACTTTGAGCCCCTGAGCCTCCAGAGAGTCTCCACAAATGAGAAATAAGCATACTACTTTTTCCCACAACTAAACATACTATAGCATTTACTACAAAGACCAGGGGAAGCACTGTGTGTCTTTGTACCAATGTGTGGCTTTGCTTACATACAAATAAATAAATATATATATATATATATATATATATATATATATATATATATATCCCTGCACACTTGTTAAATCAATAGTTTTGTTACATTTGGAAAAAAAAAAGAATGTTTAAAAAATGGTGTCAATGAAAATCATTTGAACTGATGAGTCCATCCTGCCAGTAACACTTATAAGAATACAGTTGTGTCTCCCAGGAAAAGGCAGGTCTTTCCCAAGCCACACTGTGAAAGCTCAAAAAGTTATATCTTTTCATGGACCCATCTTTGCCTCTTCAAGGTGCTTCTTCCCAGGGAATGATGTTTTAACAATTAATTAAATATGAGAAAATCTCTTCCACTGCAATTCTTCAGGTTCTCCCAAGATTCTGGAATACTCAGCCTTCAGCTGGGCATAGTATTACATACTTTTTCCCAAGCAACAAGAGAGGCTGAGGAAGATCACAGTTCCAAAACCAGCCTCAGCTTTTCACAATAATCTAAGCATCTTAGAAAGATCCTAAGTCTAAATATAAAGATTTGTGGATGTGCCTCACTGGTAGAGAGCAGTTTGGTTTGCTCCCAAGTACAAAATAAAAAGAAAGACAAAGAGACTCAGGTTTTATGGTTGTCAGACTCAGTTTTGCTGCGCATAATTCTGAACAATTGATTCATTTAAAAAGCTTTTTAACAACAAAAAAAATAATAATAGCTATAATTACTTAGTGAACACCATAGTGCTATAAAGCACAGATACCTCCACTGACTTTTACTGTCATAGAAATACCTCCATGATAATCCCCAAATATTAAGATGGTGCCTCTGTTGATGGGGTATTCATTTCATAACCTCTGATCAATTACTCTCAAAACAGATGTGCACAAAACCCCTGAAAGTTCCAGTAATTCAGACTCAAAAATCATGCCTTATTCAACACCAGAGAATTCATACTGGAGAAAACCTATACAAATGTAAAAAAGGTAGCAAAACTTTTAATAAAAGATTATGCCTTACTCAACACCAGAGGATTCATACTGGGGAGAAACCATACAAATATAAATAATGTGGCAAAGCTTAAGAACTTAGGAAGATCATAATGCTAAATAAAACTGACCACAAAAAGCACAGAGACATCCATGCAAACACCACTGTAGGTGTGGACTTAGCTTCATGCCTCACTGCTCAGTAGTCTCAGCCATGGCAGTGGTTACACACAGTGGACATTGGGCCTTCTAAAGGCATTTTTTATGTTCAAGGTTGGGAATAGGATTACTAAACATCATCATGATGGGTAAGCCCCTTAGGAAAAACAAGTCTTTGGTCTCTAAGTTTAACCATACTCAGGCTCAGGAACCGTGGGATAGACCATATATGCTGAAAAAAAAAAAAAACCTGATATTTTTCTAATTCATTATTTTCTCCCCAGTGCTTTAAGCAAAATGATTGTCTTCCAGTAGTGAGGAAGTCAAGAACGAAACAAAAGAAGGAGCAGAAGAAGACACATAGCATATTATTAGAAGAAAACTAAAGCCTGCAGGCAGGAGAATTTTTAATTTGGGCCTGATTATGATGCTACTAACTCTCTGTCAAAGAGTTCTACCATCCTTCCCAAACCTTACCAGTCGCAGGTCAGTTGTCAATATCAAGCCAGATGACTCTACTTGAACAACAATGCAAGATCCTTCCTTAGCCATAACCCCATTGAAGAAGTAGTCTTTTCACATCTTCTATTCCAAGAATAAATAGGGAGTCACTGAGGACTTCACCTGCATTCATGTGAGCATGTGCGCACACACACGCACACACACACACACACACACAAATTAATATTCAGGCCATCAGAATCTGCAGCCCCATGCTGGAGCTGGTAACCTGGGAAATTATCTTGCCATCTATAAGAAAAACATTTTACTTCTGATCCCGCACATTCCAGAATTTTCTGTGCAGTGTTTCACTTTCCTCTTCCAAGGTGCCATCAGAGAGAAAAAAAGCTCCAGTAAGATTCAAAGCCAGGCAGGCCACTACCCTCTTTTCTGTACCTGAATAGTCTATCTTTTTCCCAAAGATCCTGAGCTTGTTCCAGGCAGGTATCACGTGGTGACAAATTGAGAATCAAAGGACAGAGGAGAGACTGTTGACAGGCATCAGAATTCTCTCCTCTGCTGGCCAAGCTTTATGCCTCACTAAAACAAGGAGTCCTCCTTCTCTGCAGTCAGGCAAAAGGCTGCATAGGGTCCATGAAGCAAAAAATTTTAAAAAAGGATCACAAACACAAGCCCTTGCCTGATGGAGCAGAGAACAAGCCTCTAGAAGCACCTACAGAGTCATTTTCTTTTCTTTTTTTTTTTCTGGAAATATAAAGTACTTGTGTTACCAAGGCATTTTAGAGTTGAGACTCTCTTTCTTTGAAAATAGGGCTATTCTGACCATGAAGGGGATAAATTCTTCACTGTGTGTGTGTGTTTGTTGGTGGGGGTATGTATGTTGGGGAGAGAGGAAGGTACTGGGGATTTAACTCAGGAGCATTCTGTAGCTGTTCAATTATACCTGAAGAAGATCCCTAGATGTGTTTTTTAAATTTTACTGTGAGCCAGTGTCTCACTAAATTGCTCAGGGTGGCCTTTAACTTACAATCCACTAGCTTCAGTCCCCTGAATCACTTGATTTATAGGCATGGACCACCTCACCCAGGCATGAACCACTTCACCCAGTCATGACCTTCTGGAGCGAGCTAATTTTTAGAGATAGTCAGCCAGCTTCAAAGTTGTTCATGTGTCAATTAACTAATATAATTTCCATACCACCAATATCCTTCTTATTGTGCTCCCACACCCAAGGTCAGTTTTTGTCTGATCTAATCATAGCATATCCAGGTACCAGAATACCAGAGATGGCTCATGCCCCCTAAAGCTCACTGAAATTATAATAACATACTAAACATAAATCCACTTATGCTGTCTCATCTTTTCTTCCTGTACAAATAGAAGGAAGTCTCTTTTCCAAGTTCTCCATCACCTCCCACACCCTCATCTCCTGACCAACCCTCAGTCTTCCCAAATGGCTCTTCACTACTGCTTATAGAATAATGTAACTCTGGCTGGGGATGTGGCTCAAGTGGTAATGCACTTGCCTGGCATGCACGGGGTTCGAACCTCAGCCCCACATAAAAATAAAATAAAGATGTTTTGTCCACCCAAAACTATATATATATATATATATATTTTTTTTTCTCTTAAAAATATTTAAAAAAGAAAGCTTTAGCTCTCTGTGACAGTGCCTGTGTTTATGTGCATCTCCTTTATATTATTAAAACAAACCCAAGACACTGTTACAAGAATGGCAATCTCCTCAAAAGGCCCAGAACAACTACATCTGTAACCCGTACGACTTGGTCTTGGTCATGGGGAGGCACTGAATGCCCTGGTTTCTGTTAGACCTTCCCCATATTAGTGCTGGGGAACACAAAGGGATTCCAGAGGTGATAGGAAAGGGTGGGCACTGCACCTGGAATGTGGGAATTGTGCAGGCATCTTTACTGTTGCATACACTCCTTCAGCCACTGTTCCAAACATGGGTTGCAGAAGAGGTACATTAGCAGATCACACCCACAACAGTCTGGAGTAGAGCTAGGCTTGGACCCAAGATTCAAATTTGAGCTACCTTTCCACCTTCTCAGTTACATTCTGAATCAGCACTTTAAAGCATCAAAAAAGGCAGGCCATATATTCTGGATGTTCATACAACCAGAGTATACTTTTCAGAAGAAGAAAATATTGTCTCCACTTTTCCTCTCCAGATTGGTATTATTAGGGCCTGTGACCATATCTCTGCCAACACCAGGGCTTCAGGCGGTGGGGAAATTGTCAGCCTGTCCTGTATGGGGAGGAGGATCATGATTTCAAAGCCAGTCTCAGACTTAATGTGGCACTTAGCAACTCAGGAAGATTACTTTTCTAAATAAAGTACAAAAAAGTGCTGGGGATGTGACTCAATGTTTAAGTGTAGACCTCATAATGAAATAAATAAGTGGAGAACTCCAGACAAAACCCCTTCTTGCTATTTAGGCAGTGGTACCTCATAGATGTTATAGTGTATGGAAGAAAAAAAAATTGTCTTCATTTAAAAGAAAAATGTTAGCATATTGAGACATCTGTGTGATAATATAATGCTATTGTACCCTTCACTCATACCACATAACAGCTTATTTTCACACACTAAATATTGAATATAAGAACTAATAACAAATATTATTAAACAGAAAAGAAAACAAAGAATTCATAAGTTAACATTAATAAGAGGGACATATAATGTATAATTTTTGCACACCTGAGATAGCCTGTACTTTAAAAGCAATGGCAAGAGCACCACAATTCTAAAGTTGAGCAAAACCCCATCTGAAAACAAAATTTTAGAAATAGCTGAGAATATAGCTCATTAATAGAACACCATGGACTTAGGCCCAAAAATCACAAAAAAATAATAAAAAATAAAATCACATAATGTACACAAATATCATTGACTAACACAGAATAAATGCATTCTCAAAAAAAGAACATAGAGTTTAAACTCTTAGTATCCATTTTAGAAGCTTTTTTTCATTATTAAACATACATGATACACTCCTACCACAAACAGAAACTAAAATTATAAAACTTGTACATAAGAGAATACAGCTATATTCCTTCAGATTTGAAACCCAGTGCATGGTTAAAATGAATGTACATTGAGGAAGAAATGGATATGATATTGTGGGAAATAATGACTATAGAAACCATATACTTTTTATTGTATTACATCTAGTTTAACAAAAAAAATATAAAAAAACAGATAAATTTTTGTGTAGATTTCACATGAGGGTTGCATTTTATATGTAAGCATATTATGAAAGGAAATTGTGCAGAGTTTGAGAAAAATGAAAGTACAAAAAGCACACAAAAGACTCAATTGTACACCCTATTTATAGATGATGAAACTGTCAATGAAGACCATTTTCTATAATACCCCATCGAAATTTTACAATACTTTAAGAAAGAATCAGAACAAAATTTAAAATTCTCTTAAAAGGTTTAATGTATATAAAATTTGCCAAGGACTTTGTGATATATAAGAGCAAAAGTACCAGCTATCTTTACCTGACACTAATATATGTTATAAAATTAGAAACCACCATAGATAAACTCATATGTATGTAAATCACATTTTTATTTTTAAGTGCAACAATTTTTTAGTGCACCAGCCAAGTGTAAGAGCTTCTACAGCTGAAGCACAGCCATTAGAAGGCTACTATATAAAAGTTAAACAATTACATGAATGTGGAAGAAAGTAACACTTTCACAATATACTATAATATTAATTTAGTGGAGACATTTTTTAGCAGTGGAATTTGAAATTTTCTTTTAGCTACTTTTCTGAGAAACTATACCTGTTAAATTTAGACTGATATTTAACAAAAAAAAAGATCCTGCTTGGGATTTTAGAAGTCCCTTTAAGTGCTTGCAAATCAATGGTAAACCAATAGTTTGTGATCTCGAGGAGATTTGCATATGATCAGTAAGTCATTCCCAGAATTTGAGCATTTTGAAGGTCTTTTTATTTGGGGTCCTCTGCCTAACACTCCTACCTTTCTTTTTCAGAGTGTTTTCTTATATGTGAGGTGACTAGTTTTTTCCATTGAATGGAAGATGTTAGGAGATTACATTAGTCAGTGAAGAAAAATGTTCGTGCTGCGAAAAATTGGCTGTCATGGGATTTTTAGAGGAGCAAGCTAGAGACTGGAGCTTTTTGTGTGCTGAACACCCATAAATGCATAAAACAAGTTATTTGTGATTTAACTTCTCTGTCCGGATCCCAGGGTTCTAAGCCTATGGATGCTCTTGCATGAACATAGATAACTATCATTTCTTTTTGTATTCTTAGTACTATTAATGTGAAGGTTCTTCCTCAGCACAAGCAAAATTAAGATCTAAAGCATAGAAAATTATTTAGCGATAGGAGATATATATATATATATATATATATAATCTTCCTCTTTTCAGGGCTTCAGTAGCTGTTGGTAATTCTGTTCCAATTACATAGCACATTGCCTAAGGCTGGACTGACACCCAAGTCTACCCTAGCTTTTAAAAATCATCAAGTGTTAGATATTTTCCCAGTTGTACAGTTTATATAAATCTCTCAACTAATTTTTTTACTTTGCCTAAGAGGAACTTGAAACATAATATTTCCATTTAATGTATTCATGGATGGAGGGTGAGGCACGAGCTACTATTTCTTTATATTCCCTACATTGCCCTCACTTAATGTATGCCTTTCATCATTGGGCTATGGTATGATTTTTATTTTGATTTTAGTAAACTTATATAACATTGACTCTAATTAAATTGAAATGTTAAAATGGAAATTATCAATAAAAATAATATACAGTGTCATTGAAATAATAGAAAAGAATAAGCTTAGTTTAATAATTATTTTTTTAAAATTATTGAGAGCCCCACTTGTCCTAATGGTCCCAAATAAGAAATAACTCAAATGTTCCTGAATGTTGAAATGAACAATTTCAATGTTGAAATGAACACTTTACTGATTTACACATGCTTACTGACTATTACAGCAGCTGTATTTAAATTATATGGCATTATGCCAGGCAAAATAGAATTATAGTTTTTATAATCCATTACAGTAACATCCTTCTGGGGAAAAAAAGTTACATGTAAAAGAAAATGTTTTTGGGGGATGATTATGTAAATATTCTGTGCTTAAAAGCAGTGAAGGTTTTTATCATTCTCTTTGTTAAAGCTATATAATGTATTTCTATGACATTCAAGACATGTACATATGACCTCCCGAAAAATAAATACAAAGGGAGGATGGCTGACCTATGTTGTGAAATGGGTAGGAGCAAAAAAAAATAAAAATGGCACATGATAAGCAGGTATTAAATCTGGGTAACTGGTAAAATATTTACTTTATTTAGATACATTTTATTTTTATGTAATAAAACATTCCCATTCTAGTTACCAAGAACCTTTTTGCTCTTTGGGATAGTAGGTCAAAAAACTTATTTAGATTTTGCTGAGCAGGGCTGATTCAAAATGTGTTTACTTTTGAATAACTTTTGAATCTTTACATAAATGTTTCATGTGCTTTTATATGTGCATCATACTTTAATGAAAATTTTAAGTTATGTTTGTGAAATAATTAGGTTTCTCAGCATACAAGCAACAATTTATGATTTATTACCAATATCAAGTTTGTTCCCTTTCTATTTTAATATTTTATCATTCTATCCATGGCATATCTTTATTTATTTATATAATTCAGCAACAATTTGGTAAACATTATTATTTTATTCATTTTTTCCCTCAGTTCAGAGGATGTAAGTAAGTATCACCAAATATATATACATGCACACACCTACTCCCCGCCCATCCATATACACCAGTGGAGATATATACATATATACATATATATATATATATATATATATTTCCCCCCACTGGTAAAATATTCACTTTGATAATATTTTTTTTTCTTTGAAATGACACCATACTATGTTACAAATTCTGTCATTGAACTTTCATTCCAAAATCATCAGGCACCCTCATTGCTAGGATTATTGGCATGCAGCATAACACATGGCTTAACACACTTTTTAAAAAATAATTCTCTCCAATTAAAATGATGTGGTTCATAATCAAGGCACTTATACCTATGTCCTGTGTCTGATGTATTCCCAGGATTATTTTATCTGAGTTGAATTGGCAAAATGACTATCAATGATCATTGTATGTAGAGGATATTAATAACACAATACAGGTGCTCTGGCTTAGATAACTTCCCCATAATAGTCCCCGTATTTAAGGTTTATTCCCAAGGGTGTTTTATTTAGTGGAAACTTTACAAAAATAAATCATATTTAGAATTGTTTAGTTCATTGTAGAGTATATACTTCAAAGGAATTGTTGACACCTGGTGCTTCTGTATGCCATGGGCTTCTGCCATAATGTGCTCACTCACTCCAAACATAATGGTATAACACTAAGCACTTATCAACAATAATCTCCAGAACTTTGATTCAAAAGTAAGATTTTCAAATTGTTAGTTGGTTATCACAAGTATATTTCATAGCTAAAAGAAAACACACAAACAAAAAGTACTGAGAAATTGTGTGGCCAAACTCATGAGCACATATCTTATATGTCTTTGAAACTCATTCATCAAAAGATGTTAATTTGAAGTAGTAGTTTTTAGTTTTACTACACATAGTAATTTATTTCGTATCTTTCAAAGACACGAATGCCTGGATTTCTCTCCAAGGATATGGATTACATTGTTTTAATGCAATATTTATTTATTTTTATTTTTGGAAATTAAGGAGCCCTTCAGGTGACTGTATACTTTAGCCAGAACTACGAATTATTGGTTCATAGTTGAAAACACATTAGCTCTGTGTGTTTTCCTTGTGTGTTGTGTGGAGTTGTCTACTTCAGCCTTTCATGTGGGGTATATAGAGAATAGATTTGCCAAGTTGAAAAAAAAATAAAAGAATATATATATTTTTTTATATCCTCAGGTGTTTAGTCAAACTCTTTGTGGAGGAAATATGTTTTTCAGTAGACCTATCTTGTTCTCTTGCTTTCATATTAAGAAACTCTTTCATAAAAATAATGTCTAGGGTTAGTCTAGATTAAAAATCATGAGTAGACTATGAACACCAAGAAAAAAAGGTAAACTAAGTTGAAGATACACTGTGTGTTATGCACATTTTCACTATTATCTCATGATGGAAAATAAAAATGAATAATTAGGTTTATTTTCAAAACATAGTCCAAATTGATTTACACAAATTATTCCCTATTAAACACACAAACACACACACACACACACACACACACAAACTTGAATATTCTTAAAAGTGTTTGAATAGGAAAAAAAATATTAAAGGATATGAAGCCTAAAAAAATTATGCTTCTATAGCAGAGGTGTAATTCTTCAATTTCTTAATTACTAGAAAATATTTTATGATTTTTTTTTGGTGCTGGGAATTCAACCCAGGGCCTTTTGAATTCAACTGAACTATATCAAGAGCCCTAGAAAAGTTTCATGATTATTGTGAACTGGGGAAAATCTGAATTCTTGAGGCAGTCAGTTGTGATTCTGAGTTTAAACCCTGAATAGCCTTTTAGTACCTGTGTCATTGTAATGTTTTATTAGTTTAGAATAAACATAAAAAAATGTTCTCTGAAAGAAAAGAAAAAAAGCATAAAATGCAAAAAATATCTCCAGTTCCATATCCTTCCCTGTATCCGAGCAATTGGCAATACCCTTTTATAGCTGTCCTTAACAAGAGGTAGTGTCTCTTTGCCAATATGTGAATTTGAAAATGGCTATTATATTGCACCAAGTAGAAGAGAGAGAATATGCAAATGTACTGGTATTGTGCTTTGATAATACAGTGTCTTGAATTCTTCCTTTTTTTGTCTTTGTAAATCCCATCATCTGGGATTATGGATATATTATGGATATATTGGGTTAAAAATATAAAAATTTACTTAGAAATTATAATCATAATTTTATTATATACTGTAATGTCTAATAATATTTTAACTTAAATTATTATAAAGTACCAATTATTTGTGATAACTTAAAAGTTTTAAGAATTTATAGAAATTTATACACTTATAATTATTTATTTTGTTTGTTTTCCTTCCAAACACTAAAAGTTCAATTACACATATATTTATCATTTTATTTCTTCCAACTATGATGCTGTAGAAGATTGTTTACTATTTCTAAAATCTAATTGCTTCAAAATTTCTAAACATGAGCTGGGTGTCTTGTTGCATACCTGTAATGCTGGTGTCAGGATACTAAAGAAAGTTAATCACAAGCTTAGGGAAAGGCTCAAAGATTTAGTGAGATTCTGGCAAAAAAAAAAAAAAAATTGAAAACAACTGGAGATGTTCCTCAGTAATGCATCCCTAAGGTCTATCTCTGGAACAAAACAAACAAACAAAAAGCCTTATTTAGCCAGAGTATGAAGGTTATGAAATCCAAAAATGTAAAGTAATTCTCACTCTATTATTTGCATTTGTGAATGTGTCATTGGCATTATTGTCACTGATAATTGATATAAAATTAGATTCAACATTAAATACTTATGTCCCCTTTTATGGCCAGGTATTCTTGCACTTAGAAAGCTCTGAGAAAGAATGTATTTAACATTTTGTTATTTTGGGGTCTTACAGCCTGAATTGAAATTATTCACCTACACTCAGAAGTACAGGGGTCTAAGCATGGAATTTTTTCTATTCAGGTAAAAAGTATAAAATAAAAAAATGATTGAGATGATAATTATTGAATCAGAAAAAAACCCTAAGAATAGAGGTTAGGCTTCAAAATCTGGGAGACAATTCATCTCTGTCTCAGGCAAATCTCTTTAACCATCTCTGGGTTTTTGGATGCCTGTGTGGCTCTGTCACAGGCCCTTTCCCTCTGACTTTCAAGGTCTAGATTATTTGAAAAATAAGAAGTCTGCAGGGCTGGACATTATACAATTAAAAAGAATGGGCTGAGTAAAAGTAGTTATAACTAATTGTGAGAACCTGCACTTTCCTGAGGTCACATTTGTAATCTTTTCAGCCTAGTCTAAATTTGATAGAGCTCAATATCCTGCCATGTCTGGCCCTAAGAATGGGGTTTACAGTCAGAATTCTACTTTTTGTCCTGTGCCAGATTGGTGACCTCTGTCTGGCCTGAAACCAGCTCTGTACTTTCTTATGACACCCCTTCAGAGTAGTTGTTATATACGGGATCAGGACATGAGATTTTTGACTCATATAAATAATTCATATTTGAGAGTAGCTGTGGTCCAAGGGGTTTTCAGTTTCTCTTTCCATATCAGGTGGCACCCACTTTTTAAAGTGCATCTTCCAATGTAGGTAAGCATGATTTTCCTAAATGCCATATTTTCTCTGCTAATTCAGTATATAATGAAGTATTGTTCCCAGAACATTTCAAATTATATGGAGTTTTAATCATCTTTTTCTCTTAGTTTTGTATAGAAATTTAAAAAGTGTGTGTGTGTGTGTGTGTGTGTGTGTGTGCATGTGTTTGGTTGTACTTTTACATGAGAGGAACATGTGGTTTTAACATGAAACTCTTTAAAAATTATTTATACCTAATGCCAGGTGTGAAGATGCATGTTCATAATCTCAGCTTTTTAATAGGCTGAAGACAAGGGGATCAATATATTGAGAATAAAAAATATAAAGGGGAGGTGAATGTTGCTCAGTGTGTAGGCACTGATGAGTTTTACCCTTGCTATTAAGAAATCTTTGAACTTTTGTTTATCTTTCATAAGCATATACAAGTTGAGGGCCCCATTAAGAAACCTTGGAGTGTGATGTCTCTTCAGTATCTGCCATGTCTTTGAGTGGCTATGAGGTAACAATTACATGAAGTTGACCCAAGGTGCCCACACTTTCTATGTTTGTTGAATTACTTAGAGAATGCCAACCTGTGTGTGATCCTCTCTTCCTACACAGCAGCTTGTGGCCAGGGAATGGAGCACCTTGTTGGACTAGGTGGATACTCTAGATACTCTAGAGATTACAAGAATATCCTTTATACATTTCATTTTAATAGATCAGATATTGGAATATCAATATTATATTCCCCAAATGTTAGGTTAAGCTCCCCAGGAACGCATTACTGCTCAGATCTATTGATTTGGTAACTGAAGAGAAAGGCAAATATGATTTTGTCCTACTCATGTAAGGAAGATTGATTATAAGGGCACAGAATTTGATTATAAGGGCACAGAATATTTACAACAGGAGAATATGCTGTAGCAAGGATTAGGAAAAATATCCTAGTGTGTTTGTGCAGACGTCTTTAAGGAAAAACTCACTATATGCTAATTGAAAGACATAATGTAATGCCTCAAGTTTGGGTGGTAACTAAATATTTAAGTAAATAGGATGGTGGATTGAGCATGCCTCACTTAGTCTAACATTTTTATTACCTATAAAATGCAATTTATCACTAATATTTGAAAGATTTCAAAAAGTTTCCAAAGAGAAAAGATAGAGGCCAATATCAAATAAAATTGTATTCAAACTAATGTAATTTTCTGAGTCTGTAAAAGAACATCATTGAAGGTTAACTAAGATCTTTATTTTATCTGTGGCTATAACTTTTTTCTTGCTGTGTAGCTAGTTCTAGAATTTCAGATTAGAAAAATTCAGAGATAGGTTTATTAGCAGCTTTTGTTTTTCTAAATCTAAATTGCAATACTTCAAATTCATCAAACATAAGATATGGATGCATCAAAAATCTTAGGCTGTCAAGGGTTTCTTTTTAGAAGAAATGGCAAATAAATAAGGTGAAAAGAAAATGGACCAAAGGAAGTTGGAACATTCATATCTTTTGGGGCATATTAGGACATGCCAGTAATCACAACAACCTGGAGGTTGAGGAAGAAAGATCAAAGTTGAAACTTAGTGTAGCAACTTAGTGAGAGACAGTCTCAAAAAAAAAATTTAAAGGCCTAGAATATATCTTAGTTTTAGTATACCCCTGTAACAAAAAAAAATAATAATCAAAATTCCAAATGAAGGATCCTTTACCCTGAAGCCAGTGAATACTTAGGAATTTTTTTTTTATTGTTGGTCGTTCAAAACATTACATCTTACTTGATATATCATGTTTCACAATTTGATTCAGAAGGGTTATGAACTTCCATTTTTACCCCGTATACAGATTGCTGAAGAAGGGAAATTGCAGGGAAAGGGAAGGTGATCCTCAGGGTTATATAAAATTACATACAAGAGGAAGTGAGGGGTAAGGGAAGAAGAATACTTAGGAATTTTAAGAAAATTGTGTGTATGTTGGTTTGGGCTGACATGAGATGGCTCAATATTCTAAGGGTTTCACATAAAGGAAATTACCTAGAGAATACTAACCTGTTTTTTTAACAAATATTTTGTTCTTACCCCTTAATGTAAATGTGTTCAATTAAATATTTTTTATAAAAAACAATGAGAATATTCAAAATGAGTATCTGAATCAGCATATTTACAACAGTGAGGATCTTCTAAACCATATTGGGAAGGGGGCTCTTCTGTAGCAGAACATAAAAATTAGAGGTAATTCAACCAGTTATTTCCTAATATGTGCTATATAAGTGTCCCATTTTCCTCTGATGTTTTTTATGTTCTATGCAAGGTTTCATTTCTCAAGTTTCATATTTATATAATTTATAATATGCTGGTATACATAAGTGTGTTCTTTTATATCAGAATAAGTAACTTGAGTGAGTAGATGTAGAGACCCCTAATTTATAGGAAGTGAATCATAAATATAAATATTTTTCTATTCTGGGGCTTGAAACTGGCATTTCAGTTACTAAAATTTGATAGTAGTGAACACCAAACATGTGAGATCTGTACTAGATGGTATAAGAATTATTGACTACTAGTTGTTGAAATATTGGTTGTTGTGCAAGTGTGCACAGTTGGTATCAAAAGTGGTTGCAGAGTCAGGAGTGGTGGTACAAACCTGTAATCATAGTGATGTAGAAAAAATGAGGTAACAAGAAAGTAAATTTGAGTCCAGACTCATTAATTTAGAAATCCTAAGCAAATTTGTAAACCCATGTATCACAATTTTAAAAACTCAAAACTTCTTGAAATGCATTTCAGGTGTAGAGTGCCCCTGGATTAAAACTCTAATTTAAAAAAAAATGCTGTTTCAGAATAAATACATCAGAGATCAGAATGTTAAACACACTTCATGTATGTATTGGTTCACTAGTGATAATTGAGACCTTGGAAAAAGGAGTATTTTCATGCTGTCAGAGAGGGTTTAGGGTGCCAGAACCTTTCAGAATTTTTTTCTTAACTGCTTAGTATTCTCCCACTTTCTACTTTGAAATGAGCCAATTGAGGGTACAGTTTCACAGTGAGAGTGGTTTTACAAATTTGGGAATGTTAAATCTGAAGTGTCAGTTTCCTTATGAACTGAGAGATTAACAGTCTATTCACTTAATTTGCTTTTTTATTTTTAATTTTGTTATAACTTTGTGCCATGTAATTCATTTTGAACCAAGTACCTAAGAGTTTTGTAATAGTTTGATAGTGAAAAATTGTATTCTTTTGTTTCAGAAGTGAATTGTGATGTTGTGGTCTGCAGAAGTAAGAGTAATTTTTTAAATACACTATAGATTTATGGTATATTTAAATAATGAGAAGATAGACAACTTTGGAGATAACCATTCAAATAAATATGTGGACTGTTGAAAGTTTGGTGTGTCTTTAGTGATCTCTTATGTCTTCTACACACTGTGATGGCCACTGTTGTATGAGTATAGTTATTACTTATAATTTTGCTATGCATGTCTCAAGTATCATTGCTTTGTTTGGTTGTGCTTCTTTTGGATATTCAATAACTAATTGCAACTATTATTTATCCTTTGGAATTATGTTGGATATTTTCACACTTTATTGCTTCAGTGTTTTGTTTCACATGTGCTGCTCCCTGGGTTTCATTATACCAAAATGATGCACCAATTTTACTGCTTATAATGAATTATTAATGCTGGGGATGTAGCTCAGTTGGTAGAGTGCTTGCCTTCCATGCACAAGGCCTTGGGTTCAATCCCCAGTACCACAAAAATGTATCTTATTGAATGGTTGACCTCACTACCTTATGTGAAAGCCACCTCTTTTAACTCTCATTAAAATTTGTATGAAATTAAATACTATGTCATTAATCATATGATTTATGTGATATGTATTTACTCATTTTTATTTCAGGAGCCATTGACATTAAGGGATGTAGTCATTGATTTTTCGGAAGAGGAATGGAAATGCCTGGACCCTTCTCAGCAGACTTTATATGAAGATGTGATGTTAGAGATCTGTAGAAACCTACTCTTTATTGGTGAGCCTAAATTTCATTCAAAACTTCTAATTAAAAAACAATATTTAATTTTTTAATTTATACAGTACCTTCTGCCAGAGACAAGAGGCAGGAAAGGTGTCATAATGACAAGGACACAAACCTGCCAAGCTTTATTCATATCAATAGGATAACTTAGGTCATTGGCATCACTTCTATATATTGTTCACTTTATTTCTAGGCAGGTTAGAAACTTAGCAACATTATGCAGCTTATTCCTCAGTTATATACTAACTCCTAATGTTAGGAGTCTTGTGTACCTCTCAAGAAAGTCCATTGTATAAACTTACTGTTATGTGGACAGGTTGAAGCTCAGTGAAACCTTGTGCTTATCTATAAAGAGAGTTCCTTTATTCCCAGGAGCTGTGTGCCAGAGATCATGTTTTAGGCTGATAATACTCCATTACAGAGCCTTTTCAAGCAGGGAATTGCCATAGCAGCTTGACATTTGCACATGTATTTTATTATTTTAGTAGTTCCTGGGGAAATTGCAGGGCATTCTAAGGGTGGGAAACAGAGTGCCTCTTACCCCTGGGAGTTTGCTCGCCAGAGGAATGCTTCTCTCAATATTTCCACAATCAGAATCCCTACAGAGTATTCCACAATGCCTGTGAGGATACTTACAACCTGACATTTATTGGTATTTGGGGGATCCCTAGAAATTTCTCTCATTTCCAAGTATTTCTATGTAAAACCGTTGTAGTATATTACTATTATAGGAGAGATTATTTAATATAATTTAAATATTTGTTTATTCAAAATTTTCTCATCAGAGTTTTACATGAATACTTATATTGGATATTCTGTGAAATTTTTCCTCCATGTAATGAATAGCAATATTTCACAATACCTCATTCTAGTGATTATGTAAGTATTGCTGATCAATGTGGTTTAAAGAAGAATTTTCAGAGCTGGGGCTGTAGTTTATTGGCAGAGGGCTTTTCTCACATATGTGAAGTACTGTGTTTGATCCTTAGCACTACATAAAAATAAACAGATATAATGAATGCATTCTCTCCACCTATCACTACAAAAAAAGTTAAAAGAAATATTTCTATTGTAATACAAGTTTCCAGAATTTTGTGGGTTAAATTTTTCTAATTATTGTGGGTTTCTTTTAATTTTTTTTTATTTCACTCTATAAGAGCTTCAGTGTTGTTCATTAGGTTTTCTCACATCAGTGATATTGTTTTTATTTCTATATCTGTATGTTATAATTGAGTAGAGATTATGATTTGTCACTTTAGGAAAACATTAGTTGAAGTTAAACTGCACATGAACCATGGGCCAATTTTCAATCAAGTTTTCTTTGCTTTTACTTATATGTATAAAGATTACTCCTTTTTATATATGATTTTTATATAGTACCTTGATTGTTTATACTCAGTTCTTGTGCTTAATCATATAATGTGTCTACCTGCATGCCTGCGCGCGTGCGCGCGCGCACACACACACACACACACACACACACTCATACTGCAGATTGAACTCAGAGGTTCTTGTAATATTGAGCTACATCATCACCCCTTTTAGAATTTTAGTTTACAATAGACTCTTGTTAAGTGGCTGATGATGAAATTTTATTTCCATGCCTCAGCCTTTCTTCCAAGTAGCTAGACTTAATGGCATATTCATTATCTCTCTATATATGAATCTGTTCTTTAGTCTAGGAGTAAGAATTTATCATTTTAAAGGTACTATAGAGATGTTTCCAATTCTGTTTATCTTTTATGTATTTGTCAGATTTTTAATTGTGATCAAAACTGTAACTGTGTAACTTTCCTGAACTTACAGTCTTATATATTTTGAATTTACTGGTCAGTAGTGCTCATTTAAATTGTTTTTTAAGATTTTGTTTCTAGAAATTATGTATCACATATAAACTAAGTTCATTTTTCCTCCAAACAAGTGATCCTTTTTCTCACCTTTTCATCCATGATGCCCTTATTTTTGGTCTCTATATTTGGCTACAGTAGATATCTTTCATACATAGATTACCTGGAATTTTTTTGTGTATGTGAATTACTATTTCACTTAATATACTATCTTAAAAGTTGATCATTGTAGATATTATATAATTTCATATCTTTGTAAAGTTTTAAAATTTCATATTTCATTCCAAATTGCCTTCATGTAGTCATGTGAATTGTAATTTGATTGGCTTGTCACATTGATCTCTATTGAATGTTGTTTTAATGAGAATAGATCTGTAAATATATTTTGATTTGACAATCAAGTTGATGGCTAATTGACATGCTTTCAGTTTTATTACTCATGTCTTCCTCATTTAACCTCAAGTTAACATAAATGTATAAAATATTGTAACTTTTATTATATATATATAAGAAAGCATTTTTTAAAAAATTAATATGTGTAGTTATGCATGCACCCAGTATATTCCATAGAATTGTTCAAATAACTTATTTTCTACATGCAAAAATAATATTGATTTTTTTTGATTGGTGTTACATGGACTTCAAAGATTACTCTGGGTGCTATAGGCTTTTTTTTTTTCTGTAGCAGATGTGTTTAACCTCTGAGCCACATCTACACCCCTTTTTTGGGAAGGGTACTGGGGATTGACCTTAGGGGCACTTGCCCACTGAGCTATATCCCAAGCCCTATTTGGTATTTAATTTAGAAACATGGTCTCCTTCAGTTGCTTAGCACCTTGCTTTTGATGAGGCTGGATTTGAACTCACAATCCTACTGTCTCAGTCTCCCAAGCTTCTTGAATTACAAGTGTGTGTTATCACACCTGGCTGGCAGCTGTTTTTATATTTCTTTTTGTTACAATGCCTAGATAAGTTACTTATGGGCCTTGCTTATTTGCTGAATTTGGCTTTAAACTCATATTCATAAATTTTAAATATCACTTTTGCTTTTGATTTCCAACTTATTATGTTATGTTAGAATGCAACATCATTATTGTAATATCTGTTAACATTTGTTTTGTGCTTATAACCTGATATGTTTGAATAATATTCCATAGACTATAGAGAATATTTCCTTTAATGTTTTTTTGAAAGTTTTTTTTTCCCTAGGTTAACAATGCAATACTATTTTTTATTCTTTGCATTAATTGTGGATTGATGTCTCGTATTATTACATTGTTGCTTTCTATGATGTTAAATTTTGTCTGTGTTTTCTTTCTGTATATGAAAAACATTATTTGAGTTACAAATATATTCACTATGATTTATTCTAGGGATTTGCCATATTTATCTTTATATAATATTCTACTTTATCTCTTATTTATATAAATATTTTCAATAATTTTGAATGTAATATTTGTTTTATCCTTTTGTTTTTAGTCTTTTTGTGACGTTATATCTTTTGTAGATTTACATCTAACATAGTTATCATATTTTTAGGTTTAATCTTCTTAGTCATATTGTGTTTTGATTAGTTTTTTATTTTCAAAATAGTTTATTGATACTTAAATTACCTATGAGAAAAAACATACTTCTACAATTTTCAGGAATTGTTAATTTCTTATATTTTTTTTACTATTAAAATATGCCTTAATTTGTATTTCATACATTTTTACGGTGATATATTTTTTCTACTTTTTTATCTTTGATATTGATTTTTTCATTACATTGGAATTATTTAAGTGCTTACAAACAGTAGAATAAATTGGAAATAACGTTCTTATATTCTTAAATGAATATACAATTAATTTAACTCCACAAAATTTACCAAAAGAATACGTTGTTATATTTTACAAATATATGATATGTGATGATACATTCTAATGTCATGTATAACTAAAGAAAAAATAATGAAAAAAATAAAGTACTTAGTTTGCACTACATTTTAATCTAAATTAATTTTAGTTTCCTAAAACAATCAGTGTTTACATGTGTTTCCATGATTTGTTATTGACGTAACACCTGCTTTTCTAATTTATAGTAATTAACAAAGATTTATGATAATTTGTATGCTTTAGTTTTCCACATTCAATAGTAGAATGAAATATTTTATGTACAACAATGAAAGTATAATAAAATATATATATTTGTATATATTTTTCTTTTCCATAAAAGCTTTCAAAGTTTATGTGATTTCTGTTGTGTAGATTTATTTTATTGGAAATATTCCACTGATTATTTCTTTTACAGCAGGTCAAGATGTAAAGCAATTTTTGAATATTTTCATATCTTGAAAGATGGATTTTATTTTCAAAATTCAAAATAATGGTATTGGTAGATAAAGTACTCTAGGTTGATATTTTCTTTTTCTTTCAACATTCCTACCTATGTATCCCAATTCCTTTCTGGAAGTCTTCTTCAAAGAAATCAACTGTTAATCATAAAAAAAATCTTTGTAAATAAAATTTCTCTTTTTATATCTTTTTATATCAATTTTTGTTGAAGAGTTTTAAAAATTTGAGTATAAATTGATTAACTTTTGTCTTTTATTTACTTATTTATAGGGAACTGAACTCAGGACACTCAACCATTGAGTCACATCATCAGCACTATTTTGTATTTTATTTAGAGACAGAGTCTCACTGAGGTGCTTAGTGCCTCACCATTGCTGAGTCTGTCTTTGAACTTGTGATCCTCCTATCTTAGCCTCCCGAGATGCTCCAGTTAAAGTCATGCACCACTGTGTCCAGCACTACCTATTTCTTTTGATTAATTTTATACATTGATATATTTTCTTCCTCAAATTTTTAATTTATGAGACTTTGTGTGTGGGCGGGGAGGAGGGGGTGTGATGAAAATCAAGGCCAGCCTTTTGCATGTGAGGCAAGCAATCTACCACATAAAATGTATCCTGATTCTGAGACTTTTTTTAAAGAACATTTCTAGTATATAATTTCTAATTTTTCTGTTGATTTCTTTTCTGAATTTTTTTTAATTATCTTCATTTTATTTAGTTTAATAAATATCTTTCATGTGGTTATTGGGCATTGATTAGATAATTAACAACATCAATTTTCCAACTCTCAATTGTTTGTTTGTTTGAGTTGATTATATTCTTTGTGTGAGCTATTATTTTCATTGGGATTTTTCTATTTAAAATCTGTTAAACTAGATCATTATAGTCATTTTGTAAAATATTTCAAAGTTAGAATGTAAACAAAAACACATCATGTGCAATGATATATAAATGTAATTTTATATAATTGAGAATGTAAGGCAGTGGAAAGCCGGTTTGAAATAAATTTCAGCATTGTTGAAATAAACTGTCTCAAAAAAAGTATAAACATAGAAAGGTCTATGGATGTAGTTTAGGGATAGAATACCACTGTGTTTAATCCTAAGAAGTACTCCCCCAAAAGATAAAAACATAACTAAATAAGAAATTTATTCTCTGCAACATTTGAGTCACAGATGAAGTTTAAATATGTTGGAGTGAAGGGCTGTGGTTGTAATAACATCACTCAGTTTGAATGTTGTCTTCATCTGTGGTGCTATAAATTGGTAAGATGATTTTCAAGGTTCTCACTGCTTTTGTCAGCATATTGTAGTAAATTCTATATATTTCTTGACTATTAATGGCCTTGAATCCTACTGTTTTTTGGGTATTCCCCCCCACCTTGATAAGGTTTTGTGTATTAGAAGAGTATATTCACCATAGTGTTGTAAGTAGAATAACTTACTATTTCAATTTTTTTTCAGGTATGACTTCTAATCCAAACCAAGAATTTTCAGAAGAACAAGAAATAAAACATTTTTTGCAAAACTTGAAAAAGAGCAGGTATGCATACCAAGACAGTTAATACTTAATTTTAAACAAGAAATAGAAATTAAAAGAGAGGGAAGTTCAGAAAAATTTTAATAAAGACAAAAGTATCATGAAAAGTTATTTACACAGAAAATTACAAATTCATCAGGTTATATTATTACCAACATCTCAGAAGACTGACTCCTCAACTTGTGCCAGTCACTTTTTGTTTGGATAAAACTTTTAAGTACATTAATTGTAAAATATTTTCTACTCAGTATTTTGTGTAAACTACTTACAATGCACAGTATGTTCTAATGCAGAAACATATATCAAACTACATGTATATTCAATGTTTACAGGCCATTATAAAGCTGAATCTTTAAAATACATTTAGGAAAATAGTGATTCAACCAGTTTACTCAGCTTTACAAATAAAATTAGAATAGAAATGTGTATTTTAGTGAAAAAAAAATATAAACATTTTAAAAATGCTTATTAATCAGTTTTGTTTTAACTTTTAATAATCTCTATGTGATTGCAAATTAGATAAGAGTCTACAGATCACTAATACAAAATTGCAATATTCTAACCTGTCTTTTTTATGAAGTAATAAAGAGGTGATTTTCCAGACAGTATAGACAAATTGTCTCATTATTTAAACAGATGTATAGAGTTTCTACTTAGAGACAAGAAAAATACTTAGATTAAGGAGAAATGGAAATGCTACAATAAGCCTCACTAGAACTTTCTGTTGAAAAGAACTATTGAGTAATTAAATATGTTTAAGGTGAAGGTTTGGTAGGCATTGCTTTTTAAATGCAATAAGAATTAATAAAAGAAAAGAGTAGCAGTTAGGTCCTTCTAAAACACATCAAATAAGCATACAGCTCATCTGTCATGTACAGCAGGTGAAACAAAGGAAAGCCTCAGGAATTTCTAGCACAGTATTTCAGAAATCCAAAAGCCCAAATGGCTTGCAGGAATGCATCACACCCCAAAAGGAGATATGAGGGTCTTATGAGAACAGTGTAAGTGTTCTGACACTCTTCTGGGCTCATGCTGAGGGGCAGAAAATATGCCAGGGACATAAGCAATAGGAAAAGTGTGGGGCTACTGAAGAACAATGAAGGACTAAAGCTTCTAATTGTAAAACTTTTAAGACAATTAAGACAGCCACATTGCTGAGGTAAGACCACCTTTGAATGGGGCATGGCTTACCTTAAAATTTCCTTTATGAAACAAAGATCTATAATGTCTTTGTCATTCCATGATTCTGTCTACTGTTTCAGAATAGCATTTTTGTACACCCTCCTCCCTGAAACTTGATGGTTTGAGTCAAGGGTGCTTGTAAATGTTCATTTATAATTTTAGTTTAACTTGAAGCAGTCTTTGTGTAGTTACCTATCTATTTATGGCTCATAAGTTAGAGTAATCATTCCATGTCATGGGACTTGAAGCATCCCACCTGAATCATTTCCTTCTTGGAAAGTGATGAGCCACCTGAAAAAAAAGGAATATCTGAAATAAATTGTAAAGGAATATGAGACAGGGCCATAACTTATGTTAAAAGAGGTAAATCACATTGTAGATTCTCTAGACCACATGGGATCTAAAAAACAGTGACTAGATAATTTTTCTGTTCTTTATTTAAGGGAGTGTACATCAAAGTTAGGAATGAGATTTCAACAGGAAGAGTCTTTCTTTACACAGGTTGCTTGGCATTTTGGCAAGTCTCACCCATCTCTGTGATGATAAGTGGCTATGTGGCTCCAATGGATGATTCCATCTCCAGTGCCATGCTGAATTTAGTCAAAACTAGGTAGTATATAACATGTACTGGAGAGTGTCCAACCAGCTGGATTTCAACTATGAGTTCCCAGATACCAGAGTTTTTTCCCTAATGGCTTCCATGCTTTTTTTTAAATTTCATGCACAATTTATAGATATATTTCAGCAGCTCCATCTGACATTCACTGCTTCATCTTTCATAGCAATAGGGATTTTGACCAGAATCCCAAGTGAATATTCCAAAAGATCTATGCATTCTGTGGTTTCGGGTTGAATGGGAAAAACTTTCCAAGTGTGAGATCCAGAGACATCCTGGATCCAATACATGTCCCCAGTGAACTAAATCCTGTTGCCATTAGATTTTTCTGAGGCTCTAGCACTACTCACCTGTGCATCTCCAGAAATATATTTTCAACAAATCAGAAGTATACTCCAACTGATTTCAGTAAGCTTGTTACATAGAAAGAATTTTAAAAACACCTTCAGTGATAGATATTTTTGCTGGAAAGTTGAGTAGCCCAGCGCAGATGCAGATTACTCTTTGGCTTAATGAAGAATGCTCTGGCACGTCAGCACCATGATTATGGCCTAGTGCCTTCAGGATTCCCCGAAAATTAAAACTAGAAAATAGTGTGTTGGAGGAAAGGTAGAACTGTAGGGATATGGGGCATTGGCTAAGCTGGAGAGAGACAACAACATATATGGCAATCACATTTGAGGACCCATGTGTTCTTTTAAATTATACCCTTCCTCTAAAAAGTGAAAAGTTTTCTATGTAGTCTATTTCATGCTTCAGAGAGTGACTGGAATAATTTGAAATGCACCATTCTGTAAATATCCACAAATATTTCTTAGAAAAGATAGAAGGAGGAGGAGGAGGAGGAGGAGGAGGAGGAATTTCTTAATTTTAGTTGTCTGATGTTAGTTTACAAAAAATAATGCAATGAAAAGTTTCTCCTTGTGGCAATCCATGGAATTATAATGAATGTGGGGGTTTTGTATATACCTACTATTGCTTAATTTAAAAGTATATGTAGATACTCAGAGAGATCTCTATATTTATGATAAGTCTTTCAGGACCTGTAGACAATCTCTACACTAGGTAATTAGCAATATATTAGATTTGGTGTAAAAGAATGTAAATTCTGTGAAATTCATTAAAATTTACTTTTTTAAAATCCTAGAAAACACCCATGTGATCATTTAAAAGAGCTTTACAATGATAAAAGTGAAGAAAATTTTTATTCGTGCGCAAAATGTATTTATCCAAGCTTTCATAATCAAGAGACAAACTACAGATATAAGGTATGTGAAAGCACTTTTAATAAACTACAAGAATTTCTGAACTACAGAGAATTAATATTTGTGGGAAGCCTACAAATTTAAAAAATATGTAAAAGCATTTAAAGAGTCCTCAATTGTTTATCACAGCAGTAAAAAAATGTGAAAAATAGTGTACTCAAATTCCATCTGTTACTAAAAAACCATAGGCTTTCCAATGGAGATATACCTTATAAATTTAAGAAATGTGAAAATATCTTCAAGTGTTGTTCAAACCTCTTTAAACACTATATTGATCATACTGGATAGAAAATCTGGAAATGTAAAGAAACTGTCAAAGCTTTTAATAAAACATCATACCTTACTGAATACCAGAAAACCTATAATGGAGAAAAGCCATACAAATGTAAAGAATGTGGCAAAGCTTTTAATTAAAAATCACAACTTACTGGAAACCAGAGACTTCATACTAGAGAAATACCATACAAATGTAAAGAATGTGGCAAAGCTTTTAATTGAAAATCATACCTTACTCAACACCAGAGCATACATTGCTAGAATAAAGCAATACAAGTATAAAGAATGTGGCAAAGCTTTTAATCAAAAATCACTCCTTACTCAACAGCAGAGACATCATACAGGAGAAAAGCCATACAAATGTGAAGAGTGTAGCCAAGCTTTTAATCAAAGATCACACCTTACTCAACACCAGAGTATTCATACAGGAGAAAAGCCATACAAATGTAATGAATGTGTCAAAGCTTATAATGGAATATCTCTCTTTTGTCAACACCAGAGACTTCATACAGTAGAAAAGCCATACAAATGTAAAGAGTGTAGCAAAGCTTTTAATCAAACATCACACCTTATTGAACACTAGGGAATTCATACAGGAGAAAATCCATACAAATGTACAGAATGTGGCAAAACTTTTAATCAAAAATCGTTGTGGTCCAGCTCTGGCAGGGGTCTCAGGAGAAGAACAGATGGTGAGGATTCAGTGAAAGAGCTGGAGAAATAACACAGACAAAAGTGAAGGTCCTGAATCCCAATCTTTACTTGTGAAGTTAATCATATATACATTTCATTGGGCAGGCTCACAGTATTTTGTGGTTACAAAACAGGAATTATTATTCAAAGAAAAAATATTACGTAGTTACAATTAGATAAGAAGAATGTATCTTGGCTTATACATTAGCAAGCATTTTTACTTTCAGTGCATTTTGCTTTGAGCTGTTTCTGATTGGTTAGCTTTTAATAATAGAAATGTCCCAGATTATTGGCCTATACCTTGACTATTATTTCTTCACTTACTGACTAGAACCAGTGCCACGGTTATGGCAAGTGGTTAACTTGAAAAGAGAGGCTACTAATTTTAATCAAACAAGAGTAAGAGCACAAAGTATTGTGCACAGGAACAAGAAGAAGTTGCCCAGTACCAAGCACCAATCTGTCTTCTTAATGTTAAATTTTCTTCTCTAGATTTTATTTTAATTTCTCAAAAACTTCCTTGACTGTTTTTCCTACAGGAGGTTTCTCATTAAACATTAACAATTTATGTTCTACAAGTGAATCATTGCATTCATAGAAAAGAGATTTATTCTTTAGAAGTAGTTGCATTAATTGGAAAAGTCATGCATTTTCCTTCATACTTAAGGGTCATATGAGAAGTTGCAACTATACTTGTTAAAGGAATACAAAAAAACCCAGCCCATTCCCAGAAACATAGTGTGCTCCTCCAGAGGATGGATGCCTTGCGCCATCCACTTCAGTAGGGCCTTGCCACTGCCTGAGTCAGGGGAGGGGTGCAGCAGAAAATCACAACTTTCTTAACATCAGAGACTTCATACAAGAGAAATGCCATACAAATGTAAAGAATGTGGCAAAGCTATCAATAAAAAATCATGCCTTAGTCAACACCAGAGAATTCATACTGGAGAAAAGCCATACAAATGTAAAGAAAGTGGCAAAGCTTTTAATAAAATGTTATGCCTTCCTCAACAATAGAGAATTCATACTGGGGCAAAACCATATAAATATCAATAATGTGGAAAAGCTTCTAATTGAAGGTCACGCCTTAGTCAACATGAGAAATGTCATATGGGAAAAAAGCCATACAAATGCAAAGAACGTGGCAAAGCATTTAATCAAAGATCATATCTTATCTGACACCAGAGAATTAATACTGGGGAAAAGCCATACAAGTGTAAAGAATATGGCAATGCTCTTTATCAAAGATCACACATTTCTCAACACCAGAGAATTCACCCTGGGGAGAAACCATACAAATACAAAGAATGTGGCAAAGCTCTTCTATTAGGAAAATCATTGTTGTTCACCAAATATTCATCCTGGATAAGAGCCATGTAAATATTAAGAATGTGGCAAGGTTTTAAGTATGCTTCAAGTGATTTTACTTGAAACAGATCATTCACACTTGAGACTATTCTCAGAGTTCTATGGACTTTAAAAGTCATTTATTGTAAGATCACACCTCATTGGTCACCAAAAACTTCATACTGGAAAAAAAATTAAAATTGCTCAGAGATAGCTCTGCAGTGCTGACTCCATGAAATCCCAACACTTGACAACTGGCTGCGAGTCAAGGGCCCATGGAAGTGGGCAGGAAACATGGTTGGATCCTTGGCCCTCTTTACTTCTGTGGACCTCTCCAGGTTCACTTGTCCTTTCCTCAGTTTCTCTGTATTGATTGATTTCAAATCATCTTCTTTTTTTTTTTTTCCAAAGCTATCTCTGGATTTAAAGGCCTCTTTTGTACCAAACCAACACATTAATAATACTATCTTATGCCTGAAGTCTATGATCACATCAATGTTTTCCCAATAACCTCAGATGGACAGTATGTTCTTTGTCAATGTCTTAATTATTTTATTTTATTTTGGAGTATACTGAGGATTGAATTCAGGGCACTCAACCACTAAGGCACATCCCAGCACTATTTTGTATTTAGAGACACAATTTTACTGAGTTGCTTAGGGCCTCACTTTTACTACTAAGGCTGGATTTGAACTTGTGATTCTCCTGCTTCAGACTCCTGCACTGCTTGGATGACAGGCATGCATCACTGCACCCAGAAATCAATGTCTTTTGCTCCGTAGTTAGTTAAAAAATTTTACTCAGGATTTCATATCCATAAAAACCTTTCAAAAAATGGTTTAATCACACTTCAGGTATTAGATTCTTGCTTTTAAAATGTCCTGCATGATACATCTTAGCTTTCTACATCAAATGCAGAATTCACAAGTTTGAAACCAGGTGGCTGAGAAACAAGGATATTGAACAGCAAAATGCAACACATGTTGTGGCTAAATCCACACATGTAGTGGGTGTGAATACTCACACTGAATAGGCAGCAGGAGGCCTGTCTTGACCCGTAGGGCCCTTAGCCTCCTTCCGTGACTTTGAGCCCCTGAGCCTCCAGAGAGTCTGCACAAATGACAAAGAAGCATACTACTGTTTCCCACACCTAAACATACTATAGCATTTACTACAAAGACCACGGGAAACACCGTGTGTCTTTGTACCAATGTGTAGCTTTGCTTACATATATGTGTGTGTATATATATATATATATATGTATATATATATGTAAATATATTTATAAATATGTAAATATGTAATATATATATATATATATATCCCTGCACACTTGTTAAATCGATAGTTTTGTTACATTTGGAAAAAAAAATGTTTAAAAAATGGTGTCAATGAAAAGCATTTGAACTGACGAGTCCATCCTTCCAGTAACACTTACAAGAATACAGTTGTGTCACCCAGGAAAAGGCAGGTCTTTCCCAAGCCACACTGTGAAAGCTCAAAAAGTTATATCTTTTCCTAAACCCATCTTTGGCTCTTCAAGGTGCTTCTTCCCAGGGAATGATGTTTTAACAATTAATTAAATATGAGAAAATCTCTTCCACTGCAATTCTTCAGGTTCTCTCGGGATTCTGACTCAGTCTTCAGCTGGGCATAGTATTACATAGTTTTTACCCAAGCAGCAAGAGAGGCTGAGGAAGGAGGATCACACTTTCAAAACCAGCCTCAGCTTTTCCTAAGAATCTAAGCATCTTAGAAAGACCGTAAGTCTAAATATAAAGATTTGTGGATGTGCCTAAGTGGTAGAGAGCAGTGTGGTTTGCTCCCAAGTACAAAAAAAAAAAAAGTGACTCAGGTTTTGTGGTTGTCAGACTCAGTTTTGCTGTGCATAATTCTGAACAACTGACTCATTTAAAAAGCTTTTTAAACAAAAAAACAATAATAATTGCTATAGTTACTTAGTGATCACCATAGTGCTATAAAGCACAGATACCTCCACTGACTTATACTATCATAGAAATAACTCCATGATAATCCCCAAATATTAACATGTGCCTCTATTGATGGGGGATTCATTTCATAGCCTCTGATCAATTACTCTCACAATAGGTGTGCACAAAACCCCTGAAAGTTCCAGTAATTCAGACTCAAAAATCATGCCTTATTCAACACCAGAGAATTCATACTGGAGAAAACCTATACAAATGTAAAAAAGGTAGCAAAACTTTTAATAAAAGATTATGCCTTACTCAACACCAGAGGATTCATACTGGGGAGAAACCATACAAATATAAATAATGTGGCAAAGCTTAAGAACTTAGGAAGATCATAACGCTAAATAAAACTGACCACAAAAAGCACAGAGACATCCATGCAAACTCCACTGCAGTTGTGGACTTAGCTTCATGCCTCACTGCTCAGTAGTCTCAGCCATGGCAGTGGTTACATGCAGTGGACATTGGGACTTCCAAAGTCATTTTTTATTTTCAAGGTTGGGAATAGGATTACTAAACATCATCATGATGGGCAAGCCAATTAGGAAAAACAAGTCTTTGGTCTCTAAGTTTAACCATACTCAGGCTCAGGAACCGTGGGATAGACCATATATGCTGGGGGGGAAAAAAAAACCTGATATTTTTCTAATTCATTATTTTCTCCCCAGTGCTTTAAGCAAAATGATTGTCTTCTAGTAGTGAGGAAGTCAAGAACGAAACAAAAGAAGGAGCAGAAGAAGACACATAGCATATTATTAGAAGAAAACTAAAGCCTGCAGGCAGGAGAATTTTTAATTTGGGCCTGATTATGATGCTACTAACTCTCTGTCAAAGAGTTCTACCATCCTTCCCAAACCTTACCAGTCGCAGATCAGTTGTCAATATCAAGCCAGATGACTCTACTTGAATAACAGGCAAGATCCTTCCTTAGTCGTAACCCCATTGAGGAAGTAGTCTTTTCACATCTTCTATTCCAAGAATAAATAGGGAGTCACTGAGGACTTCACCTGTATTCATGTGCGCGCGCACGCGCGCACACACACACATACACACACACAAATTAATATTCAAGTCATCAGAATCTGCAGCCCCATGCTGGAGCTGGTAACCTGGGAAATTATCTTGCCATCTATAAGAAAAACATTTTAATTCTGATCCTGCACATTCCAGAACTTTCTGTGCAGTGTTTCACTTTCCTCTTCCAAGGTGCCATCAGAGAGAAAAAAAGCTCCAGTAAGATTCAAAGCCAGGCAGGCCACTACCCTCTTTTCTGTACCTGAGTAGTCTATCTTTTTCCCAAACATTCTGAGCTTGTCCCAGGCAAGTATCATGTGGTGACAAATTGAGAATCAAAGGACAGAGGAGAGACTGTTGACAGGCATCAGAATTCTCTCCTCTGCTGGCCAAGCTTTATGCCTCACTAAAACAAGGAGTCCTCCTTCTCTGCAGTCAGGCAAAAGGCTGCATAGGGTCCATGAAGCAAAAAATTTTAAAAAAGGATCACAAACACAAGCCCTTGCCTGATGGAGCAGAGAACAAGCCTCTAGAAGCACCTACAGAGTCATTTTCTTTTCTTTTTTTTTTTTTTCTGGAAATATAAAGTACTTGTGTTACCAAGGCATTTTAGAGTTGAGACTCTCTTTCTTTGAAAATAGGGCTATTCTGACCATGAAGGGGATAAATTCTTCACTGTGTGTGTGTGTTTGTTGGTGGGTGTATGTATGTTGGGGAGAGAGGAAGGTACTGGGGATTTAACTCAGGAGCATTCTGTAGCTGTTCAATTATACCTGAAGAAGATCCCTAGATGTGTTTTTTAAATTTTACTGTGAGCCAGTGTCTCACTAAATTGCTCAGGGTGGCCTTTAACTTACAATCCACTAGCTTCAGTCCCCTGAATCACTTGATTTATAGGCATGGACCACCTCACCCAGGCATGAACCACTTCACCCAGTCATGACCTTCTGGAGCGAGCTAATTTTTAGAGATAGTCAGCCAGCTTCAAAGTTGTTCATGTGTCAATTAACTAATATAATTTCCATACCACCAATATCCTTCTTATTGTGCTCCCACACCCAAGGTCAGTTTTTGTCTGATCTAATCATAGCATATCCAGGTACCAGAATACCAGAGATGGCTCATGCCCCCTAAAGCTCACTGAAATTATGATAACATACTAAACATAAATCCACTTATGCTGTCTCATCTTTTCTTCCTGTACAAATAGAAGGAAGTCTCTTTTCCAAGTTCTCCATCACCTCCCACACCCTCATCTCCTGACCAACCCTCAACCTTCCCAAATGGCTCTTCACTACTGCTTATAGAATACTGTAGCTCTGGCTGGGGATGTGGCTCAAGTGGTAATGCACTTGACTGGCATGCACGGGGTTCGAACCTCAGCCCCATATAAAAATAAAATAAAGATGTTGTGTCCGCCAAAAACTATATATATAGATAGATGTATATTGTCTCTCTTAAAAAATAATAAAAGAAAGCTTTAGCTCTCTGTGAAAGTGCCTGTGTTTATGTGCATTTCCTTTATATGATTAAAACAAACCCAAGGCACTCTTACAAGAATAGCAATCTCCTCAAAAGGGTCAGAGCAACTACATCTGTAACCTGTACGACTTGGTCTTGGTCATGGGGAGGCACTGAATGCCCTGGTTTCTGTTAGACCTTCCCCATATTAGTGCTGGGGAACACAAAGGGATTCCAGAGGTGATAGGAAAGGGTGGGCACTGCACCTGGAATGTGGGAATTGTGCAGGCATCTTTCCTGTTGCATACACTCCTTCAGCCACTGTTCCAAACATGGGTTGCAGAAGAGGTACATTAGGAGATCACACCCACAACAGTCTGGAGTAGAGCTAGGCTTGGACCCAAGATTCAAATTTGAGCTATCTTTCCACCTTCTCAGTTACATTCTGAATCAGCACTTTAAAGCATCAAAAAAGGCAGGCCATATATTCTGAATGTTCATACAACCAGAGTATACTTTTCAGAAGAAGAAAATATTGTCTCCACTTTTCCTCTCCAGATTGGTATTATTAGGGCCTGTGACCATATCTCTGCCAACACCAGGGCTTCAGGCGGTGGGGAAATTATCAGCCTGTCCTGTATGGGGTGGAGGATCATGATTTCAAAGCCAGTCTCAGAAACTTAATGTGGCAATTAGAAATTCAGGAAGATTACTTTTCTAAATAAAGTACAAAAAAGTGCTGGGGATGTGACTTAATGTTTAAGTGTAGACCTCATAATGAAATAAATAAGTGGAGAACTCCAGACAAAACCCTTTCTTGCTATTTAGGCAGTGGTACCTCATAGATGTTATACTGTATGCAAGAAAAAAAAAATTGCCTTCATTTAAAAGAAAAAATGTTAGCATATTGAGACATCTGTGTGATAATATAATGCTATTGTACCCTTCACTCATACCACATAACAGCTTATTTTTACACACTAAATATTGAATATAAGAACTAATAATAAATATTCTTTTTTTTTTTAGAGAATTTATTTATTTATTTATTTTAGTTCTCGGCGGACCCAACATCTTTGTTGGTATGTGGTGCTGAGGATCGAACCCGGGCCGCACGCATGCCAGGCAAGCGTGCTACCGCTTGAGCCACATCCCCAGCCCCTAAATATTCTTAAATAGAAAAGAAAACAAAGAATTCATAAGTTAACATAAATAAGAGGGACATATAATGTATATTTTTGCACACCTGAAATAGCCTGTACTTTAAAAGCAATGGCAAGAGCACCACAATTCTAAAGTTGAGCAACACCCCATCTCAACAAAATTTAAAAAATAGCTGAGAATATAGCTCATTAATAGGACACCATGTATTTAATCCCCCAAATCACAGAAAAATAATAAAAAATAAAATCACATAATATACTCAAATATTATTGACTAACACAGAATAAATGCATTCTCAAAAAAAGAACATAGAGTTTAAACTCTTAGTATCCATTTTTAGAAGCTTTTTTTCATTATTAAACATACATGATACACTCTTACCACAAACAGAAACTAAAATTGTAAAACTTGTACATAAGAGAATACAGCTATAATTCTTCAGATTTGAAACCCAGTGCATGGTTAAAATGAATGTACTTTGAGGAAGAAATAAGTATGATATTGTGGGAAATAATGACTATAGAAACCATATACTTTCTTATTGTATTACATCTAGTTTAACAAAAAAAATATAAAACACCAGATACATTTTTTGTAGATTTTCATGAGGGTTGCATTTTATATGTAAGCATATTATGAAAGGAAATGTGCAGAGATTGATAAAAATCAAAATACAAAAAGCACACAAAAGACTCAATTGTACACCCTATTTATAGATGATGAAACTGTCATTATAAAGGAGACCATTTTCCATAATACCCCATCAAAATTTTACAATACTTTACTTTAAGAAAGAATCAGAACAAAATTGAAAATTTTCTTAAAAGGTTTAATGTATATATAATTTGCCAAGGACTTTGTGATATATAAGAGCAAAAGTACCAGCTATCTTTACCTGACACTAATATGTGTTATTAAATTAGAAACCACCATAGATAAACCTATATGTATGTAAATCACATTTTTATTTTTAATTGCAACAAATTTTTAGTGCAACAGCCAAGTATAAGAGCTTCTGCAGCTGAAGCACAGCTGTTAGAAGGCTACTATGTAAAAGTTAAAGAATTACATGAATGTGGAAGAAAGTAACACTTTCACAATATACTACAATATTAATTTAGTGGAGACATTTTTTAGCAGTGGAATTTGAAATTTTCTTTCAGCTACTTTTCTGAGAAACTATACCTATTCAATTTAGACTGATATTTAACAAAAAAAAAAAAGATCCTGCTTGGGATTTTAGAAGTCCTTTTGAAAGCTTGCAAATCAATGGTAAACCAATAGTTTGTGATCTCGAGGAGATTTGCATATGATCAGTAAGGTTCATTCCCAGAACTTGAGAATTTTGAAGGTGTTTTTATTTGAGGTCCTCTGCCTAACCCTCCTAACTTTCTTTTTCAGAGTGTTTTCTTATATGTGAGGTAACTAGTTTCTTCCATTGAATGGAAGATGTTAAGAGATTACATCAGTCAGTGAAGAAAAATGTTCCTGCTGCGAAAAATTGGCTGTCATGGGATTTTTAGAGGAGCAAGCTAGAGACTGGAGCTTTTTGTGTGCTGAACACCCATAAATGCATAAAACAAGTTATTTGTGATTTAACTTCTCTGACCGGATCCCAGGGTTTTAAGCCCATGGATGCTCTTGCATGAACATAGATAACTATCATTTCTTTTTGTATTCTTAGCACTATTAATGTGAAGGTTCTTCCTCAGCACAAGCAAAATTAAGATCTAAAGCGTAGAAAAGTATTTAGCGATAGGTTTTATATATATATGGTCCCAAACTTCCTCTTTTCAGGGTTTCACTAGCTGTTGGTTATTCTGTTCCAATTACATAGCACATTGCCTAAGGCTAGACTGACGCCAAAGCCTACCCTAGCTTTTAAAAAACATCAAGTGTTAGATATTTTCCCAGTTGTACAGTTTATATAAATCTCTGAACTCATTTTTTTACTTTGCCTAAGAGGAACTTGAAACTTAATATTTCCGTTTAATGTATTCATTGATGGAGGGTGAGGCACGAGCTACTATTTCTTTATATTCCCTACATTGCCCTCACTTAATGTATGCCTTTCATCTTTGGGCTATGGTATGATTTTATTTTGATTTTAGTAAACTTATATAATATTGACTCTAATTAAATTGAAATGGTAAAATGGAAATTATAATTTTCATACCAACCAGTAAAAATAATATACAGTGTCATTGAAATAATAGAAAAGAATAAGCTTAGTTTAATAATTATTTTTTTAAAATTATTGAGAGCCCCACTTGTCCTAATGGTCCCAAATAAGAAATAACTCAAATGTTCTTGAATGTTGAAATGAACAATTTCAATGTTGAAATGAACACTTTACTGATGTACACATGCTTACTGACTATTACAGCAGCTGTATTTAAATTATATGGCATTATGCCAGGCAAAATAGAATTATAGTTTTTATAATCCATTACAGTAACATCTTTCTGGGGAAAAAAAGTTGCATGTAAAAGAAAATGTTTTTTGGGGGTGATTATGTAAATATTCTGTGCTTAAAAGCAGTGAAGGTTTTTATCATTCTATTTGTTAAAACTATATAATGTATTTCTATGACATTCAAGACATGTACATATGACCTCACGAAAAATAAATATAAAGGGAGGATGGCTGGCCTATGTTGTGAAATGGGTAGGAGCATAGAAAATTTTAAAAATGGCACATGATAAGCAGGTATTAAATCTGGGTAATAAATTACTTTATTTAGATACATTTTATTTTTATGTAATAAAACATTCCCATTCTAGTTACCAAGAACCTTTTTGCTCTTTGGGATAGTAGGTGAAAAAACTGATTTAGATTTTGCTGAGCAGGGCTGATTCAAAATGTGTTTACATTTGAATAACTTTTGAATCTTTACATAAATGTTTTATGTGCTTTTATATGTGCATCATACTTTAATGAAAATTTTAAGTTATGTTTGTGAAATAATTAGGTTTCTCAGCATACAAGTAACAATTTATGATTTATTACAAATATCCCTTTCTATTTTAGTATTTTATCATTCTATCCATGGCATATCTTTATTTATTTATATAATTCAGCAACAATTTGGTAAACATTATTATTTTATTCATTTTTTTCCTCAGTACAGAGGATGTAAGTAAGTATCACCAAATATATATACACGCACACACACACCCCCATACACCAGTGAGGATATATATATATATATATATATATATTTTGTTTTTCCCCCCACTGGTAAAATATTCACTTTGATAATATTTTTTTCTTTGAAATGACACCATACTATGTTACAAATTCTGTCATTGAATTTCATTCCAAAATCATCAGGCACCCTCATTGCTAGGATTATTGGCATGCAGCACAACACATGGCTTAAAACATTTTTTAAAAAATAATTCTCTTGAAGATGGCCGCTGCGTTCGGGGGTTGCTGAAGTGCTCAGTGTGGGGCTCTGAGCAGCGGCTTTAATCGAGATTTCACGCAGCTTGTTAGAGCTCCTATCACCATTAATCTGTAGCCGACCACCTTGCCAAGCAGCAGAAAAAACAAAGAGATTGAAAGAAAGACGCTTTTCTGCTCGGAGCCGCGGGCGCTTTGCTCCCATCTGCTGCCTCTTTCACTTCGCTCCCAGCAGAGAAGCTGAACACGTAATCAGCAGCGGATTGTAAATACCTGAGACAAAGAAAGCTCAGTACACCCCCTCTTTTTTTTTTTTTTTTTTGAATATTTTCTATACAGGGAGAGTTAGTGGATTGGGATTGTTGGCTGGGCTGTGGTTTCAGGGCCGAAAATCCACTCCGCGGGAGCCGCCATTTGCTTTCTACATGCTGTTCTTAATGGCTCTGTCTACATGGTCCAGCTGCCGCACCTAGAGACTGGAACTGGGCCAAGTCCTATCCTCCGAAGGCGGGCCCACGACCTCGAGCGCCATGGTCGCTTGTTCCCTGCTACACCTTTGGGCAGAGCCTGTTCTGGGGTCGTTCGGCATTCCCCTGCGAGGGGACCTGCGCTCCGGAGGTGGGGGCTGGAGAGCCGCGGCGGCAGCCGCTTGGACCCTGGGAGCCAGGCACCTAGCTGAGGAGCGACAGAGGTCCCGGCGGCGCTGCTGAGGCCGCAGACAAGCACGGCGCCCCAGCGCGGCCCAGAGGTGGAGGTGACGGCAGCAGGGTTTCAGGTCTAGAAAACTGGACTGGAAACAGAAGCAGCATTTTGTATAATCCCAAGATCTTGCTTATGCCAGGAAACTGTAAGGGTAACATGAATATCATTGAGATGGTCTAACATGGTGGCAGGCGTGGAAAGATCAAGTCTCTGACCTCTTCAATTGCGCTGACATAAGGAGCTGTAAATTATCTAAAGCCTGCTTGCTCAGGATCACTAGGCAAAGCTGAGCTGACGTGGAGCTAGGGCGTACAGCCTGGGCCCCTCAGAAAACACACACTGAGCACGAATCAGCTGCATTCAAGCTCTGGGTCGCCTGCTTCTCATGTCTCAGCACTAACGATCCCACTGAAATAACTAGTCGGCCCACCTGAACTCACAGAGGTAAAAGCCAACTGAGCACCATAGCCGGACCCAGGGAATCAGGAGGGACGTGGGACCTGCAGAGCAGAACTCCCGGCTATTGCTTCCACCAGTGCTGACAACACAGGTCCCTTGCACCAGCTACCAGGGGAGTTGCTACCTGAGAGCAAACAAGTTCGCTGGGGGCCCTCAGCCCCAAGCCATACAAACTTAGGGTCTGAGGGAGGCAAACAAAAAGGGTGTGGCCAGGCATCCATGAAAACAGAGCTCCCAGGAGCAGCAGACCCAGCGTGTAGCCAGTATTGTGGTAAGTGTCACAGGTGAGCGGGGCCTGGATTGAGGAACCACAAGAGAAGGCCCTAGGCACTCAGGATTGGAGACCCGCACAGTCTGGGAAGAAAAGCTGAGACACAGTGATTGGTTCCCACCTATCAAGAAGAGAAGCCTGGCCCAGTGGGCATAGCTCCACCTACTGGAAGAGAAGTTAATTGAGCTCTATGACTGCATTTATTATTATTATTTTTTTTAATGATTATTATTAGTACTTTTTTAAAATTTTATTTTTACTTTTTGTTGTTGATGTAGTTGTTGTTCTTTAACTTTCTTATTAAGGGTTTCGATTTTTTTAATTCTTTTTATTCTATTATGGTTACTATTATTTTTTAAACTTTAATTTCCATTTTTTATTATCACTATAATTTTTTTTTGGTTGTTGTTTTTTGTTTTAAATTTTTATTTTTTCATTTTTTCTTTCTTTTCACTTTTTTCTTCTGTCTTTTCATTTCTTTTCAATTTTCTTACTTCCCCTTTCCTGAATTCTACCTGCTTACACTTATCCTCTTTAGTGACTTCTTCCCTTCCCTTCTAATATCTCTCCTCCCAAGCATCAAATAAATCTATAAGAGTAAACAGTAACTCAACAGTCAAACAGAACAAGAAGTAACATGAGCATACAAAAGCAAGGAAGAAAAGGAGTACAAACAATATAAAGGAGTAGAGATAATACCATGCATCTTATCTGATCATAATGCAATGAAAATGGAAATCAATGATAAAAGAAGGAAGGAAAAATCCTACATCACATGGAAAATGAACAATATGTTACTGAATGATCAATGGGTTACAGAAGACATAAAGGAGGAAATCAAAAAGTTATTAGAGATAAATGAAAATACAGACACAACATATCGGAATCTATGGGACACAATGAAAGCAGTTTTAAGAGGGAAATTCATCACCTGGAGGTCATACCTGAAAAAAAAGGAAAAACCAACAAATAAATGAGCTCACACTCCATCTCAAAGACTAGAACAGGAAGAGCAAAACAACAGCAAATGTAGCAGAAGGCAAGAAATAATGAAAATCAGAGCGGAAATCAACGAAATTGAAACAAAAGAAACTATTGAAAAAATTAACAAAACTAAAAGTTGGTTCTTTGAAAAAATAAATAAGATCGACAGACCCCTAGCCATGCTAATGAAGAGAAGAATAGAGAGAACTCAAATTACTAACATACGGGTTGAAAAAGGCAATATTACAACAGACACTACAGAAATACAGAAGACAATTAGAAATTATTTTGAAAACCTATATTCCAATAAAATAGAGGGTAGTGAAGACATCGATAAATTCCTTAAGTCATATGATTTGCCCAGACTGAGTCAGGAGGATACCCACAACTTAAACAGACCAATATCAATAGATGAAATAGAAGAAGCAATCAAAAGACTTCCAACCAAGAAAAGCCCAGGACCGGATGGGTATACAGCAGAGTTTTACAAAACCTTTAAAGAAGAATTAATACCAATACTTTTCAAGTTATTTCAGGAAATAGAAAAAGAGGGAGCTCTGCCAAATTCATTCTATGAGGCTAACATCACCCTGATTCCAAAACCAGACAAAGACACCTCAAAGAAAGAAAACTACAGACCAATATCTCTGATGAACCTACATGCAAAAATCCTCAATAAAATTCTGGCGAATCGGATACAAAGGCACATCAAAAAAATTGTACACCATGATCAAGTAGGATTCATCCCTGGGATGCAAGGATGGCTCAATATACGGAAATCAATAAATGTTATTCACCACATCAATAGACTTAAAGATAAGAACCATATGATCATCTCAATAGATACAGAAAAAGCATTTGACAAAGTACAGCATCCCTTTATGTTCAAAACAAAACTAGAAAAACTAGGGATAACAGGAACTTACCTTGACATTGTAAAAGCTATTTATGCCAAGCCTCAGGCTAGCATCACTCTCAATGGACAAAAATTGAAGGCATTCCCCCTAAAATCTGGAACAAGACAGGGATGCCCTCTATCACCACTTCTATTCAATATAGTTCTCGAAACACTGGCCAGAGCAATTAGACAGATGAAAGAAATTAAAGGCATAAAAATAGGAAAAGAAGAACTTAAATTATCACTATTTGTGGATGACATGATTCTATACCTAGAAGAACCAAAAGGGTCTACAAAAAAACTATTAGAACTAATAAATGAATTCAGCAAAGTGGCAGGATATAAAATTAACACGCATAAATCAAAGGCATTTCTGTATATCACTGACAAAACTTCTGAAATGGAAATGAGGAAAAACACTCCATTCACAATATCCTCAAAAAAAATAAAATACTTGGGAATCAACCTAACAAAAGAGGTGAAAGATCTATACAATGAAAACTATAAAACCCTAAAGAGAGAAGTAGAAGAAGATCTTAGAAGATGGAAAAATATACCCTATTCATGGATAGGCAGAACTAACATCATCAAAATGGTGATATTACCAAAAGTTCTCTATAGGTTTAATGCAATCCCTATCAAAATCCCAATGGCATTTCTTCTAGAAATAGATAAAGCTATCATGAAATTCATATGGAAAAATAAAAGACCCAGAATAGCAAAAGCAATTCTAAGCAGGACGCGTGAATCAGGCGGTATAGCGATACCAGATTTCAAACTATATTTCAGAGCAATAGTAACAAAGACAGCATGGTACTGGTACCAAAACAGGCGGGTGGACCAATGGTACAGAATAGAGGACACAGAGACTAATCCACAAAGTTACAACTATCATTTGATAAAGGGGCTAAAAGCATGCAATGGAGGAAGGATAGCATCTTCAACAAATGGTGCTGGGAAAACTGGAAATCCATTTGCAACAAAATGAATCTGAATCCCCTCCTCTCGCCATGCACAAAAGTTAACTCAAAGTGGATCAAGGAGCTAGATATCAAATCAGAGACTCTGCGTCTGATAGAAGAAAAAGTTGGCTCCGATCTACATATTGTGGGGTCAGGTTCCAAATTCCTTAACAGGACACCCATAGCACAAGAGTTAGTAACAAGAATCAATAAATGGGACTTACTTAAACTGAAAAGTTTTTTCTCAGCAAGAGAAACGATAAGAGAGGTAAATAGGGAGCCTACATCATGGGAACAAATTTTTACTCCTCACACTTCAGATAGAGCCCTAATATCCAGAGTATACAAAGAACTCAAAAAATTAAACAATAAGAAAACAAATATCCCGATCAACAAATGGGCCAAAGACCTGAAGAGACACTTCTCAGAGGAGGATATACAATCAATCAACAAGTACATGAAAAAATGCTCACCATCTCTAGCAGTCAGAGAAATGCAAATCGAAACCACCCTAAGATACCATCTCACTCCAGTAAGATTGGCAGCCATTATGAAGTCAAACAACAACAAGTCCTGGCGAGGATGTGGGGAAAAGGTTACTCTTGTACATTGCTGGTGGGACTGCGAACTAGTGCAGCCAATTTGGAAAGCAGTATGGAGATTCCTGGGAAAGCTGGGAATGGAACCACCATTTGACCCAGCTATTGCCCTTCTTGGACTATTCCCTGAAGACCTTAAAAGAGCTTACTACAGGGATACTGCCACATCGATGTTCATAGCGGCACAATTCACAATTGCTAGACTGTGGAACCAACCCAGATGCCCTTCAATAGATGAATGGATAAAAAGAATGTGGCATTTATACACAATGGAATATTACACAGCACTAAAAAATGACAAAATCATGGATTTTGCAGGGAAATGGATGGCACTAGAGCAGATTATGCTTAGTGAAGCTAGCCAATCCCTAAAAAACAAATACCAAATGTCTTCTTTGATATAATGAGAACAAGGAAGAACAGAGCAGGGAGGAAGAGCAGGAAGAAAAGATCAACATTAAACAGATACACTAGGTGGGAGGGAAAGGGAGAGAAAAGGGAAATTGCATGGTAATGGAGGGAGACCCTCATTGTTATACAAAATCACACATAAGAGGTTGCGAGGGGAACGGGTAAATAAACAAGGAGAGAAATGAAATACAGTAGATGGGGTAGAGAGAGAAGATGGGAGGGGAGGGGAGGGGGATAGTAGAGGATAGGAAAGGTAGCAGGATACAACAGTTACTAATAGGGCATTATGTAAAAATGTGGGTGTGTTACAGATGTGATTCTGCAATCTGTATTTGGGGTAAAATTGGGAGTTCATAACCAACTTGAATCTAATGTATGAAACATGATATGTCAAGAGCTTTGTAATGTTTTGAACAACCAATAAAAAATAATAATAATTCTCTTCAATTAAATTATTTGATAAAATGATGTGGTTCATAATCAAGCACTTCGAACTATGTCCTGTGCCTGATGTATTCCCAGTATTTTTTAACTGAGTTGAATTGGCAAAATGACTATTAATGATCATTGTATGTAGAGGATATCAATAACACAATACAGGTGCTCTGGCTTAGATAACTTCCCCATAATAGTCCCCGTATTTAAGGTTTATTCCCAAGGGTGTTTTATTTAGTGGAAACTTTACAAAAATAAATCATATTTAGAATTGTTTAGTTCATTGTAGAGTATATACTTCAAAGGAATTGTTGACACCTGGTGCTTCTGTATGCCATGGGCTTCTGCCATAATGTGCTCACTCACTCCAAACATAATGGTATAACACTAAGCACTTATCAACAATAATCTCCAGAACTTTGATTCAAAAGTAAGATTTTCAAATTGTTAGTTGGTTATCACAAGTATATTTCATAGCTAAAAGAAAACACACAAACAAAAAGTACTGAGAAATTGTGTGGCCAAACTCATGAGCACATATCTTATATGTCTTTGAAACTCATTCATCAAAAGATGTTAATTTGAAGTAGTAGTTTTTAGTTTTACTACACATAGTAATTTATTTCGTATCTTTCAAAGACACGAATGCCTGGATTTCTCTCCAAGGATATGGATTACATTGTTTTAATGCAATATTTATTTATTTTTATTTTTGGAAATTAAGGAGCCCTTCAGGTGACTGTATACTTTAGCCAGAACTACGAATTATTGGTTCATAGTTGAAAACACATTAGCTCTGTGTGTTTTCCTTGTGTGTTGTGTGGAGTTGTCTACTTCAGCCTTTCATGTGGGGTATATAGAGAATAGATTTGCCAAGTTGAAAAAAAATAAAAGAATATATATATTTTTTTATATCCTCAGGTGTTTAGTCAAACTCTTTGTGGAGGAAATATGTTTTTCAGTAGACCTATCTTGTTCTCTTGCTTTCATATTAAGAAACTCTTTCATAAAAATAATGTCTAGGGTTAGTCTAGATTAAAAATCATGAGTAGACTATGAACACCAAGAAAAAAAGGTAAACTAAGTTGAAGATACACTGTGTGTTATGCACATTTTCACTATTATCTCATGATGGAAAATAAAAATGAATAATTAGGTTTATTTTCAAAACATAGTCCAAATTGATTTACACAAATTATTCCCTATTAAACACACAAACACACACACACACACACACACACAAACTTGAATATTCTTAAAAGTGTTTGAATAGGAAAAAAAATATTAAAGGATATGAAGCCTAAAAAAATTATGCTTCTATAGCAGAGGTGTAATTCTTCAATTTCTTAATTACTAGAAAATATTTTATGATTTTTTTTTTTGGTGCTGGGAATTCAACCCAGGGCCTTTTGAATTCAACTGAACTATATCAAGAGCCCTAGAAAAGTTTCATGATTATTGTGAACTGGGGCAAATCTGAATTCTTGAGGCAGTCAGTTGTGATTCTGAGTTTAAACCCTGAATAGCCTTTTAGTACCTGTGTCATTGTAATGTTTTATTAGTTTAGAATAAACATAAAAAAAATGTTCTCTGAAAGAAAAGAAAAAAAGCATAAAATGCAAAAAATATCTCCAGTTCCATATCCTTCCCTGTATCCGAGCAATTGGCAATACCCTTTTATAGCTGTCCTTAACAAGAGGTAGTGTCTCTTTGCCAATATGTGAATTTGAAAATGGCTATTATATTGCACCAAGTAGAAGAGAGAGAATATGCAAATGTACTGGTATTGTGCTTTGATAATACAGTGTCTTGAATTCTTCCTTTTTTTGTCTTTGTAAATCCCATCATCTGGGATTATGGATATATTATGGATATATTGGGTTAAAAATATAAAAATTTACTTAGAAATTATAATCATAATTTTATTATATACTGTAATGTCTAATAATATTTTAACTTAAATTATTATAAAGTACCAATTATTTGTGATAACTTAAAAGTTTTAAGAATTTATAGAAATTTATACACTTATAATTATTTATTTTGTTTGTTTTCCTTCCAAACACTAAAAGTTCAATTACACATATATTTATCATTTTATTTCTTCCAACTATGATGCTGTAGAAGATTGTTTACTATTTCTAAAATCTAATTGCTTCAAAATTTCTAAACATGAGCTGGGTGTCTTGTTGCATACCTGTAATGCTGGTGTCAGGATACTAAAGAAAGTTAATCACAAGCTTAGGGAAAGGCTCAAAGATTTAGTGAGATTCTGGCAAAAAAAAAAAAAAATTGAAAACAACTGGAGATGTTCCTCAGTAATGCATCCCTAAGGTCTATCTCTGGAACAAAACAAACAAACAAAAAGCCTTATTTAGCCAGAGTATGAAGGTTATGAAATCCAAAAATGTAAAGTAATTCTCACTCTATTATTTGCATTTGTGAATGTGTCATTGGCATTATTGTCACTGATAATTGATATAAAATTAGATTCAACATTAAATACTTATGTCCCCTTTTATGGCCAGGTATTCTTGCACTTAGAAAGCTCTGAGAAAGAATGTATTTAACATTTTGTTATTTTGGGGTCTTACAGCCTGAATTGAAATTATTCACCTACACTCAGAAGTACAGGGGTCTAAGCATGGAATTTTTTCTATTCAGGTAAAAAGTATAAAATAAAAAAATGATTGAGATGATAATTATTGAATCAGAAAAAAACCCTAAGAATAGAGGTTAGGCTTCAAAATCTGGGAGACAATTCATCTCTGTCTCAGGCAAATCTCTTTAACCATCTCTGGGTTTTTGGATGCCTGTGTGGCTCTGTCACAGGCCCTTTCCCTCTGACTTTCAAGGTCTAGATTATTTGAAAAATAAGAAGTCTGCAGGGCTGGACATTATACAATTAAAAAGAATGGGCTGAGTAAAAGTAGTTATAACTAATTGTGAGAACCTGCACTTTCCTGAGGTCACATTTGTAATCTTTTCAGCCTAGTCTAAATTTGATAGAGCTCAATATCCTGCCATGTCTGGCCCTAAGAATGGGGTTTACAGTCAGAATTCTACTTTTTGTCCTGTGCCAGATTGGTGACCTCTGTCTGGCCTGAAACCAGCTCTGTACTTTCTTATGACACCCCTTCAGAGTAGTTGTTATATACGGGATCAGGACATGAGATTTTTGACTCATATAAATAATTCATATTTGAGAGTAGCTGTGGTCCAAGGGGTTTTCAGTTTCTCTTTCCATATCAGGTGGCACCCACTTTTTAAAGTGCATCTTCCAATGTAGGTAAGCATGATTTTCCTAAATGCCATATTTTCTCTGCTAATTCAGTATATAATGAAGTATTGTTCCCAGAACATTTCAAATTATATGGAATTTTAAGTCATCTTTTTCTCTTAGTTTTGTATAGAATTTTAAAAAGTGTGTGTGTGTGTGTGTGTGTGTGTGTGTGTGTGTATGTGTTTGGTTGTACTTTTACATGAGAGGAACATGTGGTTTTAACATGAAACTCTTTAAAAATTATTTATACCTAATGCCAGGTGTGAAGATGCATGTTCATAATCTCAGCTTTTTAATAGGCTGAAGACAAGGGGATCAATATATTGAGAATAAAAAATATAAAGGGGAGGTGAATGTTGCTCAGTGTGTAGGCACTGATGAGTTTTACCCTTGCTATTAAGAAATCTTTGAACTTTTGTTTATCTTTCATAAGCATATACAAGTTGAGGGCCCCATTAAGAAACCTTGGAGTGTGATGTCTCTTCAGTATCTGCCATGTCTTTGAGTGGCTATGAGGTAACAATTACATGAAGCTGACCCAAGGTGCCCACACTTTCTATGTTTGTTGAATTACTTAGAGAATGCCAACCTGTGTGTGATCCTCTCTTCCTACACAGCAGCTTGTGGCCAGGGAATGGAGCACCTTGTTGGACTAGCTGGATACTCTAGATACACTAGAGATTACAAGAATATCCTTTATACATTTCATCTTAATAGATCAGATATTGGAATATCAATATTATATTCCCCAAATGTTAGGTTAAGCTCCCCAGGAACGCATTACTGCTCAGATCTGTTCATTTGGTAACTGAAGAGAAAGGCAAATATGATTTTGTCCTACTCATGTAAGGAAGATTGATTATAAGGGCACAGAATTTGAAAGGAGAATATGCTGTAGCAAGGATTTAGAAAAAAATATCCTAGTGTGTTTGTGCAGACGTCTTTAAGGAAAAACTCACTATATGCTTATTGAAAGACATAATGTAATGCCTCAAGTTTGGGGTTGTAACTAAATATTTAAGTAAATAGGATGGTGGATTGAGCATGTCTCACTTAGTCTAACATTTTTATTACCTATAAAATGCAATTTATCACTAATATTTGAAAGATTTCAAAAAGTTTCCAAAGAGAAAAGATAGAGGCCAATATCAAATAAAATTGTATTCAAACTAATGTAATTTTCTGAGTCTGTAAAAGAACATCATTGAAGGTTAACTAAGATCTTTATTGTATCTGTGGCTATAACTTTTTTCTTGCTGTGTAGCTAGTTCTAGAATTTCAGATTAGAAAAATTCAGAGATAGGTTTATTAGCAGCTTTTGTTTTTCTAAATCTAAATTGCAATACTTCAAATTCATCAAACATAAAATATGGATGCACACAAAATCTTAGGCTGTCAAGGGTTTCTTTTTTAGAAAAAATAGCAAATAAATAAGGTGAAAAGAAAATGGACCAAAGGAAGTTGGAACATTCATATCTTTTGGGGCATATTAGGACATGCCAGTAATCACAACAACCTGGAGGTTGAGGAAGAAAGATCAAAGTTGAAACTTAGTGTAGCAACTTAGTGAGAGACAGTCTCAAAAAAAAAAAAATAAAGGCCTAGAATATATCTTAGTTTTAGTATACCCCTGTAACAAAAAAATAATAATAATAATCAAAATTCCAAATGAAGGATCCTTTACCCTGAAGCCAGTGAATACTTAGGAATTTTTTTTTTATTGTTGGTCGTTCAAAACATTACATCTTACTTGATATATCATGTTTCACAATTTGATTCAGAAGGGTTATGAACTTCCATTTTTACCCCGTATACAGATTGCTGAAGAAGGGAAATTGCAGGGAAAGGGAAGGTGATCCTCAGGGTTATATAAAATTACATACAAGAGGAAGTGAGGGGTAAGGGAAGAAGAATACTTAGGAATTTTAAGAAAATTGTGTGTATGTTGGTTTGGGCTGACATGAGATGGCTCAATATTCTAAGGGTTTCACATAAAGGAAATTACCTAGAGAATACTAACCTGTTTTTTTAACAAATATTTTGTTCTTACCCCTTAATGTAAATGTGTTCAATTAAATATTTTTTATAAAAAACAATGAGAATATTCAAAATGAGTATCTGAATCAGCAAATTTACAACAGTGAAGATCTTCTAAACCATATTGGGAAGGGGGCTCTTCTGTAGCAGAACATAAAAATTAGAGGTAATTCAACCAGTTATTTCCTAATATGTGCTATATAAGTGTCCCATTTTCCTCTGATGTTTTTTATGTTCTATGCAAGGTTTCATTTCTCAAGTTTCATATTTATATAATTTATAATATGCTGGTATACATAAGTGTGTTCTTTTATATCAGAATAAGTAACTTGAGTGAGTAGATGTAGAGACCCCTAATTTATAGGAAGTGAATCATAAATATAAATATTTTTCTATTCTGGGGCTTGAAACTGGCACTTCAGTTACTAAAATTTGATAGTAGTGAACACCAAACATGTGAGATCTGTACTAGATGGTATAAGAATTATTGACTACTAGTTGTTGAAATATTGGTTGTTGTGCAAGTTTGCACAGTTGGTATCAAAAGTGGTTGCAGAGTCAGAAGTGGTGGTACAAACCTGTAATCATAGTGATGTAGAAAAAATGAGGTAGCAAGAAAGTAAATTTAAGTCCAGAGTCATTAATTTAGAAATCCTAAGCAAATTTGTAAACCCATGTATCACAATTTTAAAAACTCAAAACTTCTTGAAATGCATTTCAGGGGTAGAGTGCCCCTGGATTAAAACTCTATTTTTTAAAAAAATGCTGTTTCAGAATAAAGACATCAGAGATCAGAATGTTAAACAAACTTCATATATGTATTGGTTCACTAGTGATAATTGAGACCTTGGAAAAAGGAGTATTTCCATGCTGTCAGAGAGGGTTTAGGGTGCCAGAACCTTTCAGAATTTTTTTCTTAACTGCTTAGTATTCTCCCACTTTCTTCTTTGAAATGAGCCAATTGAGGATACAGTTTCACAGTGAGAATGGTTTTACAAATTTGGGAATGTTAAATCTGAAGTGTCAGTTTCCTTATGAACTGAGAGATTAACAGTCTATTCACTTAATTTGCTTTTTTATTTTTAATTTTGTTATAACTTTGTGCCATGTAATTCATTTTGAACCAAGTACCTAAGAGTTTTGTAATAGTTTGATAGTGAAAAATTTTATTCTTTTGTTTTAGAAGTGAATTGTGATGTTGTGGTCTGCAGAAGGAAAAGTAATTTTTTAAATAGAGTATAAATTTATGGTATATTTAAATAATGAGAAGATAGACAACTTTGGAGATAACCATTCAAATAAATATGTGGACTGTTGAAAGTTTGGTGTGTCTTTAGTGATCTCTTATGTCTTCTACACACTGTGATGACCACTGTTGTATGAGTATAGTTATTACTTATAATTTTGCTATGCATGTCTCAAGTATCATTGCTTTGTTTGGTTGTGCTTCTTTTGGATATTCAATAACTAATTGCAACTATTATTTATTCTTTGGAATTATGTTGGATATTTTCGCACTTTATTGCTTCAGTGTTTTGTTTCACATGTGCGTCTCCCTGGGTTTCATTATACCAAAACAATCCACCAATTTTACTGCTTATAATGAATTCTTCATGTTGGGGATATAGCTCAGTTGGTAGAGTGCTTGCCTTTCATGCACAAGGCCTTGGGTTCAATCCCCAGCACTACAAAAATGTATCTTATTGAATGGTTGACCTCACTACCATATGTGAAAGCCACCTCTTTTAATTCTCATTAAAATTTGTATGAAATTAAATACTATGTCATTAATCATATGATTTATGTGATATGTATTTACTCATTTTTATTTCAGGAGCCATTGACATTAAGGAATGTAGTCATTGATTTTTCGGAAGAGGAATGGAAATGCCTGGACCCTTCTCAGCAGACTTTATATGAAGATGTGATGTTAGAGATCTGTAGAAACCTACTCTTTATTGGTGAGCCTAAATTTCATTCAAAACTTCTAATTAAAAAACAATATTTAATTTTTTAATTTATACAGTACCTTCTGCCAGAGACAAGAGGCAGGAAAGGTGTCATAATGACAAGGAGGCAAAGCTGCCAATCTTTATTGATGTCAATAGGTTAATTTAGGTCATTGGCATCACTTCTATATATTGTTCACTTTATTTCTAGGCAGGTTAGAAACTTAGCAACATTATGCAGCTTATTCCTCAGTTATATACTAACTCCTAATGTTAGGAGTCTTGTGTACCTCTCAAGAAAGTCCATTGTATAAACTTACTGTTATGTGGACAGGTTGAAGCTCAGTGAAACCTTGTGCTTATCTATAAAGAGAGTTCCTTTATTCCCAGGAGCTGTGTGCCAGAGATCATGTTTTAGGCTGATAATACTCCATTACAGAGCCTTTTCAAGCAGGGAATTGCCATAGCAGCTTGACATTTGCACATGTATTTTATTATTTTAGTAGTTCCTGGGGAAATTGCAGGGCATTCTAAGGGTGGGAAACAGAGTGCCTCTTACCCCTGGGAGTTTGCTCGCCAGAGGAATGCTTCTCTCAATATTTCCACAATCAGAATCCCTACAGAGTATTCCACAATGCCTGTGAGGATACTTACAACCTGACATTTATTGGTATTTGGGGGATCCCTAGAAATTTCTCTCATTTCCAAGTATTTCTATATAAAACCATTGTAATATATTACTATTATAGGAGAGATCCTTTAATGCAAATTAAATATTTATTCATTCAAAATTTTCTCACAGAGCTTTATATGAATGCTTATATTGGATATTTTGTGAAATTTTTCCTCCATGTAATGAATAGAAATATTTCATAATACCTGATCCTAGTGATTATGTAAGTATTGCTGATCAATATGGTTTAAAGAAGAATTTTCAGAGCTGGGGCTGTAGTTTATTGGCAGAGGGCTTTCCTCACATATGTGAACTACTGTGTTTGATCCTTAACACTACATAAAAGTAAACAGATATAATAAATACATTCTGTCCACCTATCACTACAAAAAAATTAAAAGAAATATTTCTATTGTAATACATGTGTCCAGAATTTTGTGGGTTACATTTTTCTAATGATTGTGGTTTTTTTTTTTTTTTTTTTTTTTTAGTTTCACTCTGTAGAGAGCTTCAGTGTTGTTCATTAGGATTTCTCATATCAGTGATATTGTTTTTATTTCTATATCTGTATGTTATAATTGAATAGAAATTATCATGATTTGTCACTTTAGGAAAACATTAGTTGAAGTTAAACTACACATGAACCATGGGCCAATTTTCAATCAAGTTTTCTATGCTTTTACTTACATGTATATATATATATATTACTCCTTTTTATATATAATTTTTATATAGTACCTTGATTGTTTGTACTCAGTTCTTGTGCTTAATCATATAATGTATCTACGTGCATGCGCACGTGCGCACGAGTGCACACACACACACACACACACACAAACACCATCATACTGCTGATTGAACTCAAAGGTTCTTATAATATTGAGCTACATCATCACCCCTTTTAGACTTTTAGTTTACAATAGACTCTTGTTAAGTGGCTGATGATGAATGGCATATTCATTATCTCTCTATATATGAATCTGTTCTTTAGTCTAGGAGTAAGAATCTATCATTTTAAAGGTACTATAGAGATGTTTCCAATTCTGTTTATCTTTTATGTATTTGTCAGATTTTTAATTGTGATCAAAACTGTAACTGTGTAACTTTCCTGAACTTACAGTCTTATATATTTTGAATTTACTGGTCAGTAGTGCTCATTTAAATTGTTTTTTAAGATTTTGTTTCTAGAAATTATGTATCACATATAAACTAAGTTCATTTTTCCTCCAAACAAGTGATCCTTTTTCTCACCTTTTCATCCATGATGCCCTTATTTTTGGTCTCTATATTTGGCTACAGTAGATATCTTTCATACATAGATTACCTGGTATCTTTTTGTGTATGTGAATTACTATTTCACTTAATATACTATCTTAAAAGTTGATCATTGTAGATATTATATAATTTCATATCTTTGTAAAGTTTTAAAATTTCATATTTCATTCCAAATTGCCTTCATGTAGTCATGTGAATTGTAATTTAATTGGCTTGTCACATTGATCTCTATTGAATGTTGTTTTAATGAGAATAGATCTGTAAATATATTTTGATTTGACAATCAAGTTGATGGCTAATTGACATGCTTTCAGTTTTATTACTCATGTCTTCCTCATTTAACCTCAAGTTAACATAAATGTATAAAATATTGTAACTTTTAGTATATTTATATAAGAAAGCATTTTTTAAAAAATTAATATGTGTAGTTATGTATGCACCCAGTATATTCCATAGAATTGTTCAAATAACTTATTTTCAACATGCAAAAATAATATTGATTTTTTTGATTGGTGTTACATGGACTTCAAAGATTTCTTTGGGTGCTATAGGCTTTTTTTTTCCTGTAGCAGATGTGTTTAACATCTGAACCACATCTACACTCCTTTCTTGGGAAGTGGACTGGGGATTGACCTTAGGGGCACTTGCCCACTGAGCTACATCCCAAGCCCCATTTGGTATTTAATTTAGAAACATGGTCTCCTTCAGTTGCTTAGCACCTTGCTTTTGATGAGGCTGGATTTGAACTCACAATCCCACTGTCTCAGACTCCCAAACTTCTTGAATTACAAGTGTGTGTTATCACACCTGGCTGGCAGCTGTTTTTATATTTCTTTTTGTTACAATGCCTAGATAAGTTACTTATGAGCCTTGCTTATTTGCTGATTTTGGCTTTAAACTCATATTCATAAATTTTAAATATCACTTTTGCTTTTGATTTCCAACTTATTATGTTATGTTAGAATGCAACATCATTATTGTAATATCTGTTAACATTTGTTTTGTGCTTATAACCTGATATCTTTGGAATAATATTCCATAGACTATAGAGAATATTTCTTTTAATGTTTTTTTGAAAGTTTTTTTTTTATTCGTAGGGTAACAATGTAATGCTATTTTTATTCTTTGCATTAATTGTGGATTGATGTCTCGTATTATTACTTTGTTGCTTTCTATGATGTTGAATTTTGTCTGTGTTTTCTTTCTGTATATGAAAAACATTATTTGAGTTACAAATATATTCACTATGATTGATTCTAGGGATTTGCATATTTATCTTTATATAAAATTCTACTTTGTCTCTTATTTATATAAATATTTTCAATAATTTTGAATGTAATATTTGTTTTATCCTTTTGTTTTTAGTCTTTTTGTGACCTTATACCTTTTGTCAATTTACATCTGACATAGTTAACACAGTTTTAGGTTTAATCTTGTTAGTCATATTGGGTTTTGATTAGTTTTTTTTCAAAATAGCTTATTGATACTTAAATTACTGATGAGAAAAAACATACTTCTACAATTTTCAAGTATTGTTAATTTCTTATATTTTTTTTTACTATTAAAATATGCCTTAATTTGTAGTTCATACATTTTTACGGTGGTATATTTTTTCTACTTTTTTATCTTTGATGTTGATTTTTTCATTACACTGGAATTATTTAAGTGCTTAAAAACAGTAGAATAATTTGGAAATATCATTCTTATATTCTTAAATGAATATACAACTAATTTAATTTCACATACTTTACCAAAAGAATAGTTTGTTATATTTTATAAATATATGATATGTGATGATACATTCTACCCTCATGTATAACTAAAGAAAAAATAATGAAAAAAATAAAGTACTTAGTTTGCACTACATTTTAATCTGAATTAATTTTGGCTACCTAAAACAATCAGTGTTTACATGTGTTTCCATGATTTGTTATTGACGTCACACCTGCTTTTCTAATTTATACTAATTAACAAAGATTTATGATAATTTGTATGCTTTAGTTTTCCACATTCGATAGAATGGAATGTTTTATGTACAACAATGAAGGTATAATATATATATATATATATTTGCATATACTTTTCTTTTCCATAAAAGCTTTCAAAGTTTATATGATTTCTGTTGTGTAGATTTATTTTATTGGAAATATTCTACTGATTACTTCTTTTACAGCAGGTCAAGAAGTAAAGCAATTTTTGAATATTTTCATATCTTGAAAGATGGATTTTATTTTCACAATTCAAAATAATGGTATTGGTAGATAAAGTATTCTAGGTTCATATTTTCTTTTTCTTTTAACATTCCTACCTATGTATCCCAATTCCTTTCTGGAAGTCTTCTACAAAGAAATCAACTGTTAATCATAAAAAAAAATCTTTGTAAATAAAATTTCTCTTTTTATATCTTTTGATATCTTTTTATATCAATTTTTCTTGACGAGTTTTAAAAGTTTGATTATAAATTGATTAACTTTTGTCTTTTATTTACTTATTTAGAGGGAACTGAACTCAGGGGCACTCAACCATTGAATCACATCACCAGCCCTATTTTGTATTTTATTTAGAGACAGAGTCTAACTGAGGTGCTTAGTGCCTCACCATTGCTGAGTCTGTCTTTGAACTTGTGATCCTCCTATCTTAGCCTCCTGAGATGCTCCAGTTAAAGTCATGCACCACTGTGTCCAGCACTACCTATTTCTTTTGATTAATTTTATACATTGATATATTTTCTTCCTCAAATTTTTAATTTATGAGACTTTGTGTGTGGGCAGGGAGGAGGGGGTGTGATGAAAATCAAGGCCAGCCTTTTGCATGTGAGGCAAGCAATCTACCACATAAAATGTATCCTGATTCTGAGACTTTTTTTAAAGAACATTTCTAGTATATAATTTCTAATTTTTCTGTTGATTTCTTTTCTGAATTTTTTTTAATTATCTTCATTTTATTTAGTTTAATAAATATCTTTCATGTGGTTATTGGGCATTGATTAGATAATTAACAACATCAATTTTCCAACTCTCAATTGTTTGTTTGTTTGAGTTGATTATATTCTTTGTGTGAGCTATTATTTTCATTGGGATTTTTCTATTTAAAAATCTGTTAAACTAGATCATTATAGTCATTTTGTAAAATATTTCAAAGTTAGAATGTAAACAAAAACACATCATGTGCAATGATATATAAATGTAATTTTATATAATTGAGAATGTAAGGCAGTGGAAAGCCGGTTTGAAATAAATTTCAGCATTGTTGAAATAAACTGTCTCAAAAAAAGTATAAACATAGAAAGGTCTATGGATGTAGTTTAGGGATAGAATACCACTGTGTTTAATCCTAAGAAGTACTCCCCCAAAAGATAAAAACATAACTAAATAAGAAATTTATTCTCTGCAACATTTGAGTCACAGATGAAGTTTAAATATGTTGGAGTGAAGGGCTGTGGTTGTAATAACATCACTCAGTTTGAATGTTGTCTTCATCTGTGGTGCTATAAATTGGTAAGATGATTTTCAAGGTTCTCACTGCTTTTGTCAGCATATTGTAGTAAATTCTATATATTTCTTGACTATTAATGGCCTTGAATCCTACTGTTTTTTGGGTATTCCCCCCCACCTTGATAAGGTTTTGTGTATTAGAAGAGTATATTCACCATAGTGTTGTAAGTAGAATAACTTACTATTTAAATTTTTTTTCAGGTATGACTTCTAATCCAAACCAAGAATTTTCAGAAGAACAAGAAATAAAACATTTTTTGCAAAACTTGAAAAAGAGCAGGTATGCATACCAAGACAGTTAATACTTAATTTTAAACAAGAAATAGAAATTAAAAGAGAGGGAAGTTCAGAAAAATTTTAATAAAGACAAAAGTATCATGAAAAGTTATTTACACAGAAAATTACAAATTCATCAGGTTATATTATTACCAACATCTCAGAAGACTGACTCCTCAACTTGTGCCAGTCACTTTTTGTTTGGATAAAACTTTTAAGTACATTAATTGTAAAATATTTTCTACTCAGTATTTTGTGTAAAACTACTTACAATGCACAGTATTTTCAAATGCAGAAACATATATCAAACTACATGTATATTCAATGTTTACAGGCCATTATAAAGCTGAATCTTTAAAATACATTTAGGAAAATAGTGATTCAACCAGTTTACTCAGCTTTACAAATAAAATTAGAATAGAAATGTGTATTTTAGTGAAAAAAAATATAAACATTTTTAAAATGCTTATTAATCAGTTTTGTTTTAACTTTTAATAATCTCTATGTGATTGCAAATTAGATAAGAGTCTACAGATCACTAATACAAAATTGCAATATTCTAACCTGTCTTTTTTATGAAGTAATAAAGAGGTGATTTTCCAGACAGTATAGACAAATTGTCTCATTATTTAAACAGATGTATAGAGTTTCTACTTAGAGACAAGAAAAATACTTAGATTAAGGAGAAATGGAAATGCTACAATAAGCCTCACTAGAACTTTCTGTTGAAAAGAACTATTGAGTAATTAAATATGTTTAAGGTGAAGGTTTGGTAGGCATTGCTTTTTAAATGCAATAAGAATTAATAAAAGAAAAGAGTAGCAGTTAGGTCCTTCTAAAACACATCAAATAAGCATACAGCTCATCTGTCATGTACAGCAGGTGAAACAAAGGAAAGCCTCAGGAATTTCTAGCACAGTATTTCAGAAATCCAAAAGCCCAAATGGCTTGCAGGAATGCATCACACCCCAAAAGGAGATATGAGGGTCTTATGAGAACAGTGTAGGTGTTCTGTCACTCTTCTGGGCTCATGCTGAGGGGCAGAAAATATGCCAGGGACATAAGCAATAGGAAAAGTGTGGGGCTACTGAAGAACAATGAAGGACTAAATCTTCTAATTGTAAAACTTTTAAGACAATTAAGACAGCCACATTGCTGAGGTAAGACCACCTTTGAATCGGGCATGGCTTACCATAAAATTTCCTTTATGAAACAAAGATCTATAATGTCTTTGTCATTCCATGATTCTGTCTACTGTTTCAGAATAGCATTTTTGTAGACCCTTCTCCCTGAAACTTGATGGTTTGAGTCAAGGGTGCTTGTAAATGTTCATTTATAATTTTAGTTTAACTTGAAGCAGTCTTTGTGTAGTTACCTATCTATTTATGGCTCATAAGTTAGAGTAATCATTCCATGTCATGGGACCTCAAGCATCCCACCTGAGTCATTTCCTTCTTGGAAAGTGATGAGCCACCTGAAAAAAAGGAATATCTGAAATAAATAGTAAATGAATATGAGACAGGGCCATAACTTATGTTAAAAGAGGTAAATCACATTGTAGATTCTCTAGACCACATAGGATCTAAAAAACAATGACTAGATAATTTTTCCATTTTTCATTTAAGGGAGTGTACATAGAGGTAGGAATGAGATTCTAACAGGAAGAGTCTTTCTTCATAAAGGTTGATTGGCATTCTGGCAAGTCCCTCCTATATCTGTGATGCTATGTTGCTATGTGGCTCCAATGGATGATACCATCTCCAGTGCCATGATAAATTTAGACAAAACTAGGAAGTATACAACATGTACTGGATAGTCTTAAACCATCTGTATTTTAACTGGGAGTCCTCAGATACCATACTTTTTTTCCCTAATGGCTTTCATGCTTTTTTAAAAAATTTCATGCACAGTTCATAGATATCTTTCAGCAGCTGCATCTGTCATGCACTGCTTCATCTTTCATAGCAACAGGGATTTTGGCCAAACTTCAAGTGAATATCTCAAAAGATCTATGCATTCTGTGGTTGTGTGTGAAATGGGAAAAACTTTTCAAGTGTGAGATCCAGTGACTTCCTCGATCCTATACATGTCCACAGTGAACTAAATCCTTTTGCCATTAGAGTTTTCTAATGCCCTAGCACTATTCATCTGTGCATCTCAAGGACTATTTTTCAACAATTCAAAAGTATTCTCTAACTGATTTTAGTGAGCTAGTTACATAGAAAGAATTTTAACAACACCCTTACTGATAGATATTTTTGCTGGAAAGTTGAGCATCCCAGCTCAGATGTAGTTTGCTCTTTGCCTTAATGAAAATGCTCCTGCACATCAGGGCCATGATTATGTCCCAGTGCCTGCAGGATTCCCCACAACTTAAAAACCATACAATAGTGTGTTGGGGGCAAAGTGGAACTGTAGGAATATGGGGCATTGACTAAGCTGGAGAGAGACAATAACACATATAGCAGTCATATTTGAGGACTTGTGTGTGCTTTTAAATATATTTGCATAGCATTTTGTAATTTTACCCTTCCTCTAAAAATTGAAAAATTTTCTGTGTAGTCTATTTCATGCTTCAGTCACTGGAATAATTTGAAATGCACCATTTTGTAAATATCCATAAATATTTCTGTAAGTAAGATAAAAGGAGGAGGAGGAAAAGAAGAAGAAATCTCTGAGTTTTAGTAGGCTGATTGTTACTTTACAAAAATGATGAAATGAATAATTTCTCCTTTTGCCAATTTATGGAATTATAATGAATGTGGGAGTATTTGTACTTACCTAGTGTTGCTTAATTTAAAAGTAGATATAGATACTTGGAGAGACATCTATATTTATGATAAGTCTTTCAGGACCTATAGACAATCTCTACCCTAGGTAATTAGCAGTCTATTAGATTTGGTGTAAAACAAATGTACATTTTGTGAAAGTCATTAAAATTTCCTTCTTTTTTAAATCCTAGAAAACACCCATGTGATCATTTAAAAGAGCTTTACAATGATAAATGTGAAAAAGGTTTTAATCCATGCCTAAAACTTATTTATCCAAGCTTTCATAATCAAGAGACAAATTACAGATATAAAGTATGTGAAAGCACTTTTAATAAAACTACAAGAATTTCTGAACTCCAGAGAATTAATGTTTGTGGGAAGCCCTACAAGTTAAAAAAATATGTAAAAACATTTAAAGAGTCCTCAATTGTTTATCAGAGCAGTGATAAATCCTCCATAAGTAAAGATTCTATAAAATATTTTACTCAAATTCCATCCATTACTAAAAACCATAGGCTTTACAATGGAGATATACCTTACAAATTGAAGAAACGTGAAAATGTCTTTAAGTGTTGCTCAAACCTTTTAAAACACTACAGTAATCATACTGGAGAGAAAATCTGGAAATGTAAAAGGCGTGACAAAGCTTTTAATCAAAAATCACACCTTACTGAACACCAGAAAATTTATACTAGAGAAAAGCCATACAAATGTAAAGAATGTGGAAAAGCTTTTAATCGGAAATCACACCTTACTCAACATCAGAGAATTCATACTGGAGAAAAGCCGTACAAATGCAAAGAATGTGGCAAAGCTTTCTCTCAAAACTCATGCCTTACTCAACACCAGAGAAATCATACTGGAGAAAAGCCATACAAATGTAAAGAATGTGGCAAAGCTTTTAATAAAAAGTCAACCCTTACTCAACACCAGAGAATTCATACAGGAGAAAAGCCATACAAATGTAAAGAATGTGGCAAAGCTTTTAATAAAAAATCAAGCCTTACTCAACACCAGAGACTTCATACTGGAGAAAAGCCATACAAATGTAAAGAATGTGGCAAAGCTTTTAATCAAAAACCACACCTTACTCAACATGAGAGACTTCATACAGGAGAAAAGCCATACAAATGCAAAGAATGTGGCAAAGCTTTTAATCGAAAATCACAACTTACTAAACACCAGAGAATTCATACTGGAGAAAAGCCATACAAATGTAAATAATGTGGCAAAGATTTAATAAAAAATCAACCCTTACTCAACACCAGAGACATCATACAGGAGAAAAGCCCTACAAATGTAAAGAATGTGGCAAAGCTTTTAGTAAAAAATCAACCCTTACTCAATACAAGAGTATTCATACTGAAGAAAAGCCATACAAATGTAAAGAATGTGTCAATGCTTTTAATGCAATATCTCTTCTTAGTCAACCCCAGAGAATTCATACTGGAGAAAAGCTATACAAATGTAAAGAATGTGGCAAAACTTTTAATACAAAATCTCACTATACTCAACACCAGATACTTTATACAGGAGAAAAGCCTTACAAATGCAAAGAATGTGGCAAAGCTTTTAATCAAAGATAATGCCTTACTTGACACCAGAGAATTAACACTGGGGAAATTCCATACAAGTGTAAAGAATACAGCAGAACTTTTTATCAAATATCACACATTTCTCAACACAAGAGAATTCATACTAGGGAGGAACCATACTACTGCAAAGAATGTGGGAAAGCTATGTTATTAGGAAAAGAATTGTTGTTCACCAAATGTACATACTGGATAAGAGCCATGTAAATCTTAAGAATTTGGCAAAGTTTTAAGTATGCTTCAAGTGTTAACAAGAAACAGATCATTCATACTTGAGACAATTCTCACAAATCTATATACTGTAAATGTCATTTGTTGTAAGATCACACCTCATTGGTCACGAGAAACTTCATACTGGAAAGAAAAATTACAATTGCCCAGAGAGAGCTCCACAGCGCTGACTCCATGAAACCCCAACCCTTGCCCAAACTGGCCATTACTCAGGAGCCCATGGAAATGAGCAGGAAGCATGTTTGGATCCTTGGCCCTCTTTCCTTCTATGGACCTCTCCAGGTTCACTCAATTTTTTCTCAGTTTCTCTGTATTAATTGAATTTAATTCATCTTTTTTTCCCCAAAGCTATCCCTGGACTTAAAGGCCTCTTTTGTACTGAACCAACTTATTAATAAAAATGTCTTATGCCTGAAGTCTAAGATCACATCAATGTTTTCCCCCATAATCTCAGATGGACAGCATGTTCCGTTGTAAATGTCTTATTTATCTTATTTTATTTTGGGGGTATACTGAGGATTGAATTTAGGGGCACTTAACCACTAAACCACATACCAGTCCCTTTTTTGTATTCATTTAGAGACACAATTTCACTGAGTTGCTTAGGGCCTCAATTTTACTACTAAGGCTGGATTTGAACTTGTTATTCTCCTGTGTCAGCCTCCTGCACTACTTGGATGGCAGGCATGCATCACTGCATCTAGAAGTCAATGTCTTTTGCTCTGTAGTTAGTCAACAAATTTTACTCAGGTTTTCATATCCATAAAAAGCATTCAAATATATTTTTGTCACACTTTAAACATCAGATTCTGTCTTTTAAAATGTTCTACATGATACATCTTAGCTTTCTACATCAAATGCAGAGTTTACAAGTTTGAAACCAGGTGGCTGAAAAACAAAGATATTGAACAGCAAAACTCAATGCATGTTGTGGTTAAATCCATACATGTAGTTGGTGTGAATGCTTGCACCAAATAGCAGGAGGCCTGTCCATGACCCCTGAGGGCCCTGATCCTCCATTTATGACTTTGAGCTCCTGAGCCTCCAGAAGGTCTGCACAAATGAGAAACAAGCATACTACATTTTTCCCACCCCTAAACATACTATAGCATTTACTAGACAGACCAGGGGAAGCACTGTGTGTCTTTGTACCAATGTGAGAGTCTGCTGGCATATACATGACATCTGTTTTAGAGAACACGCATAGAGTACCTGATGAAACATAGTTGCACTTTTATCTCTTAAAAGAAAACCACAGCCATGCACAATTTTTAAGTCAATAATTTTGTTACATTTGAAAAAAAAAGAATGGTTAAAAAATGGTGTAAATGAAAAGCATTTGCACTGATGAGTCTATTTTTTCAGTAACATTTATAAGGATACAGTTGTGTCACCCAGGAAAAGGCAGGTCTCTCCCAAGCCACACTGTGAAAGCTCAGAAAGTTACATCTTTTCCTGGACCCATCCTTGACTCCTCAATGTGCTTCTTCCCATGGAATGATGTTTTTAACAGTCAATAAAGTATGAGAAAATCTCTTCCACTGCAGTACTTCAGGTTCTCTCAGGATTCTGGAAGACTCAGACTTCATCTGGGCACAGAGGTACACACTTTTCATCCAAGCAGCAGGGGAGGCTGAGGAAGGAGGATCACACTTTCAAAACCACCCTCAGCAATTTCACAAGAATATAAGCAACTTAGGAAGATCGTAACCATAAGTAAAAAAAGATTTAGGGATGTGGCTCAGTGGTAGAGAGCACTTTGGTTTGATCCCAAGTATCAAAAAAAAAAAGAAAAGAAAAAGACAAAGAGACTTGGGTTTTATGGTTATCAGACTCAGTTTTTACTGTGCATAACTCTGAACAACTGTATCATTTAAAAAGCTTTTTAAAAAAATGATAATAGTTATAAAGCACAGATAGCACCACTGACTTTTACTGTCATCGAAATATCTCCATGATAATCCCAGAATATTAAGATGGTGCCTCTGTTGATGGGGGATTCATTTCATAGCCTCTGTTCAATTATTGTCTCACAACAGGTGTGCACTAAACCCCTGAAAGTACTAGTAATTCAGACTAAAAAATTATGCCTTACTCAACACCAGAGAATTCATACTGGAGAAAACCCATAAAAATGTAAAGAAGGTGGTAAAGCTTAAATAAAATATTATGCCTTACTCAACACCAGAGAATTCACACTGGGGAAAACCATACAAATATCAATAATGTGCAAAGCTTAGAAAATTAGAAGGATCATAACTCTAAATAAAACAGACCCTAAGAAGTCACAGAGACATCCATGCAAACTCCACTGCAGGTGTGAACTTAGCTTTTCACCTCACTGCTCAGTGAGGCACTGCTCAGCCATGGCAGTGGTTACACCCAGTGAACATTGGGCCTTCTAGAGGCATTTTTTATTTTCAAGGTAGGGAATAGGATTACTAAACATCATCATGATGGGCAAGCCCCTTACCAAAAACAAGCCTTTGGTCTCTATGTTTAACCATGCTGAGAATCAGGAACCCTGGGTTAGATCATACATGCTGAAAAAAAAAAACCACTGGTATTTTTCTAATTTATTATTTTCTCCCCAGTGCGTTAAGCACAATATTTGTCTCCCAGTAGTGAGGAAGGGAGGAAATAAACAAAAGAAGGAGCAGAAGGAGTCACACAGAATATTATCAGAAGTTACCTAACGCCTGCAGGCAGGAGAATTATTAATTTGGGCCTGATTATTGTGCTACTAACTCTGTCAAAGAGTTCTACCATCCTTCCCAAACCTTACCAGTCCTAGGTCAGTTGTCAATATCAAGCCAGATGACCTACTTGAACAACAGGCAAGATTCTTCCTTAGCACAAACCCCATTGAGGAAGTAGTCTTACATTCCAGGAATTAATAGTGAGTAATTGAGCATTTAACCTGCATTCACATTCACCTGCATTTAACCTGCGCGCGCTTGCGCGCGCACACACACACAAATGAATATTCAGACAATCAGAATCTGCAGCCCCATGCCGGAGCTGGTGAAAACATTATCTTGTCATCTACAAGAAAAACCTTTGACTTCTGATCCTGCACATTCCAGAATTTTCTGTGCAGTGTTTAATTTTCCCTTTCTAAGGTGTCATCTGAGAGACATAAATCTCCAGTGAGATTCAAAGCCAGGCCACTTGCCTCTTCTCTGTACCTGAGTAGTCTGTCTTTGTCCAAAACATCCTGAGCTTGCCCCAGGCAGGTATCACCTGGTGACAAATTGAGAATCAAAGGACAGAGGAGAAACTGTTGACAGGCATCAGAGTTCTCTGCTCTGCTGGCCAAGATCTAGGCCTCACTGGAAGACTCTCTATTAAAAGAAAGAGTCCTGCTGCTCTGCAGTCACCCACAAGGCTGCATAGGGTCCATGAAGCAAACAAAAAATGATCACAAACACAGTTCCTTGCCTGAGGGAGGAGAGAGCCAGCCTCTAGAAGCACCTACAGAGTCCTTTCCTTTTTTCCCCTAGAAATACAAAGTACTTGTGTTACCGAGGCCTTTTACAGTTGAGACTCTCTTTCTTTGACAATGGGGCTTTGCTGACCATGAAGGGGATAAATTTTGTAGACTGTGTGTGTGGGGGGGTGTTTGTATGTTGGGGAGAGAGGAAGGTATTGGGGATTTAACTCAGGAGCATTTCAGAGTTGTTCTACTATACCTGAAGAAGATCTCTAGATGTGTTTTTTAAAATTTTACTCACTAAATTGTTCAGGCTGACCTTGAACTTACAATCCACCAGTTTCAGTCTTCTGAATCACTTGATTTATAGGCATGGGTCAACTCACCCAGACATAGACCACTTCACCCAGTCATGACCTTCTGTAGAGAAGTAATTCTTAGAGACAGTCAGCCATCTTCACAAGTTGTTCATGTGCAAATTAACTAATATAATTTCCATACTACCAATATCCTTCCTATTGTGCTCCCACATCCAAGGTCAGTCTTTCTCTGATCTAATCATAACATGTCCAGGTACCAGAATACCAGAGATGGCTCATGCCTCATAAATCTCACTGAAATTATAATAATATACTAACCTTAAATCCACTTATGCTGTCTCATCTTTTCTTCCTGCACAAATAGAAAAAAGTCTTTTTTCCAAGTAATCCATCACCTCCCACACCCTCATCTCCTGACCACCCCTGGAGCTTCCAAAATGTCTCTTCACTACTGCTTATAGCAAACCCTAGCTCGGGATGGGGATGTAGTTCAAGTGGTGATGCACTTGCCTGGCATACAGGGGGCGCTGAGTTCAATCCTCAGCATCACATAAAAATAAAATGAAGATATTGTGTCCACTGAAAACTAAAAATAAATAAATAAATATTTTAAAAATCTCTCTCTCTTTTAAAAAAAATTAAAAAAAGAAAACTAGCTCTCTGTGACAGTGCATAAGTGCATGTATTTATGTGCATCTCTTATATATAATTAAAACAACCCCAAGGCATTCTGTGTCAATGGAGTATCTATAAATCTCCTCAAAAGGGCCAGAGCAACTACATCTGTAACCTGTACCACTTGGTCTTGGCCATGAGGAGGCACTGAAGGCCCTGCTTTCTGTTAGGCCTTCCCCATATTAGTACTGGGGAACACAAAGGGATTCCAGAGGTGAGAGGAAATGAGGGGCACTGACCTAGAATGTGGGAAATGTGCAGGCACTTTTCCTGTTGCACACAGTTTCTTCAGCTATTGTTCCAAATGTGGATTGCAGAAGAGGTACATTAGCAGATAAAGTCCACAGTAGTCTGGAGTAGAGCTAGGCTTGGACCCAAGATTAAAATTCAAGCTATCTTTCCACCTTCTCAGTTACCTTCTGAATCAGCACTTCAAAGCATCTAAAAAGGCAGGCCATATGTTCTTGGTATTCCTAAAACCAGAGTATACTTTTCAGGAGAAGAAAATATTGTCTACACTTTTCTCCTCCAGATTGGTATTATTAGGGCCTGTGACCATATCTCTGTCACCGCCAGGGCTTTAGGCTCTGGGGAAATTGTCAGCCTGTCCTGTATGGGGAGGAGGATCATGATTTTAAAGCCAGTCTCAGAAACTTAGTGAGGCACTTAGAAACTCAGCAAGATCCCTTCTGTAAATAAAATACAAAAAAAGTGCTAGGGATGAGACTCAATGTTTAAGTGTAGACCTCATAATGAAACAAATAAGTGGAGAACTCCAGACAAAACCCTTTCTTGCTATTTAGGCAATGGTAACTCATAGATGTTATTGTGTACAGAGGAATTAAAAAGACATTCATTCAAAAGTAAAATGTTAGGGTATTGAGACATCTGTGTGATAATAAAATGCTAATGTACCCTTCACTCATAAAATATAACAGCTTATTTTCACACACTAAACATTGAATATAAGAGTTAATAATAAATAATTCTTAAATAGAAAATAAAGCATAAAGAATTCATAAGTTAACATAAGTAAGAGGGACATACAATGAATATTTTTTGTACACCTGAAATATCCTCTACTCTGAAACCAATGGCAAGAGCACCACAATTCTAAAGTAAAACCACACAAGTGAGAAAAACCCCAGCTCAAAACAAAATTTTAAAAATAGCTGAAAATATAGCTCATTAATAGGACACCATGGATTTAATCCCCAATATCACAAAAATAATAAAAAATAAAATCACATCATATACACAAATATTATTGACTAACATATGGAATAAATGCATTCTCAAAAAAAGAATGTAGAGTTTAAACTGTTAGTAAACTTTTTTTGTTAATAAACATACATGATACACTTCTACCACAAACAGAAACTAAAATTATAAAACTTGTACATATGCGGATACAGCTTTATTTCTTCAGATTTGAAACCCAGGGCATGGTTAAATTGAATGTACATTTAGGAAGAAATAAGTATTATATTGTGGGAAATAATGACTGTAGAAGCCAGATACTTCCTTATTGTATTACATCTAGTTTAAAAATATATATAAAACACCAGGTATACTTTTGGTAGATGTCACATGAATGTTGCATTTTACATGTAAGCATATTTTAAAAGGAAATGTGCAGAGTTTGAGAAAGTAAAAATATAAAATGCACATAAAAGACTCAATTTCACACCCTATTTATATATGATAAAACTGTCATTATAAACAAGACCACTTTCCCCAGGTTAACCTATAATAATACCCCATCAAAATTTTACCATACTTTACTTTTTGTTAAAGAAAGAATCAAAGTGAAAATTTATAAAATTCTCTTAAAGGTTAAATGTATATAAAATTTGCCAAGGACTTTGTGATATATAAGAGCAAAAGTACCAGCTATCTTTATGTGACATTAATATATGTTATAAAATTACAAACCACCATATATAAACTCATATGTATGTAAATCACATTTTTTATTTTTAAATGCAACAAATTTTTAGTGCACCAGACAAGTATGAGATCTTCTGCAGCTGAAGCACAGCTGTTAGAATGGCTACTATAAAAAAATTTAAACAATTATATGAATGTGGAAGAAGGTAACATTTTCAAAATATACTAGAATATTAATTTAATGGAGTAATTTTTTAAATCAGTCGAATTTGAAATTTTCTTTCACCTACTTTTCTGAGAAAATATACCTATATTTAGACTGATCTTTAACAAGAAAAGATTTAAATATTGACATGAACAAGACTCTCAATAGACATACAATATTCCAGCTGTAGGATCCTCATCTCAAAAAGTTCTGAAACACAGTACCAGAAAAATACCAGAGTGGGGAATGAGAACACTGACATAGATTCCACAAGAGGGACTCTTGGCACAAAGACACTTTGACAATGTGTCTGCTTCTGAAGAGACAAAGAAAAAAAAAGAGACACATTATTTCCAAGGCCAAGTGATTCTTTTCTACATTTATATCATGTAAAATGTTCATAAACAAACAAAAAGTCAAACATTTGATATTTAGTTTTTCTATGATACTGGGAATTTGAAAGAGGAGCATGTTAAATCTGAGGTACATACCCAGTTCTTGTTTTAAAATTTTGAGGAAAGTTTTACTAACTTTCCCATGTTGACTTTGAAAGTGTAATCTGTGTGATTACATGCATTTGTCAGAGCACCCAGTGAGGAAACCAATCCTTTAAAACATTCTATGCAGATTTTAGTAAAACAATTAAAAATTCTGTGCTCATTTTGTATTTAATATGGAAAAATAATTGATAATACTTGGAAAATGGAAAGTTGTCATTGGGAAGGTGGAAAGGGAGCTGGAAATAAATAAATAAATAAATATATATATATATATATATATATATATTACACAATATAATTTGTTTTTCTTTGTCTCCAAAAGATTATACACACACACACACACACACACACACACACACACACATACATACATACACACACACAAGCTTTAGGCTAGAAGACAGTGTTCTAGATTTGGAATTTTGCTTCCCATGAATTTAGAACATTCAAGAGTATGCAGATAGTGTGACCCACACCTCTATTACCAGCAATTCAGGAGACTGGGGCACAAATTCAATATCACACTCATCAATTGTCTCAAGATAAAAAAAATTAGAATGTACCAAGAGTGTAGCTAAGTGGTAAAGGTAATCTGGGTTCAATACACAATACCATGATCTTCCAAAAAGAATAAAAAGGAAACTCAGGAAGAGGTAAAAAATGGGACACCTACAGACCACAGACCCCCTCCTCAAGCAGGAAAAAATGCCAAAGTCTGGCTGGGCAAAATAACTGGGAGGTGACAAGCAACTTGTGAAGGTTGCAGGTTGAGCCGATTTATTGCAGAACAGCAGAGGTATATATACCTAACTGATTACACACAGCTTGACTCAATTAGTATCATCTAGATACAGCAGTCAGCCAATAAGGAATCCCCATCATCTTAATGGCTCGGTGGTATTGCCTAACAAACCACTCCTCCTGGCAAACTTCCAGGCACCGTCTTGACTTGGTCGTGTACTCCAACAACAACAACAAAAAAATCATATATTTGTGATTTTGAATATTTTTAAAAATAATATACAAGATACTTTTGGAAAATATGGACAGGAATCAAAAGAAGTTGAAAGAAAATGTAGTAAACTTCCCAAGGCATACACGGAGCACTAGAGTAGAATGATGCCAGAGTACCATGCAAATGTGATTTTTAACAGTGAGCAAGATGGAATTTAGAGGAGAAGCAAAAATGAGTACTTCTGATTTTACAGGCTATCTTATTTATCTGTAATGTGCTTTAATTCATTTCACTGTAAATTGTATTTTGGATATATACATTATATGTGTATTCTGTATCTCTTGAGGAAAGATGTTTTGTAGATTTCTAACAGAAAGAAGACATTTTATGCCCCCTTCAAATACCTCAGTTTCCATTATTTTTACAGCTAATTTGATCTGAGTAATGATTTTCTTAAAATAATCATGTGATATTAGAAATAGTGGGCATCAATAAGACTATAAGGAGAAAAGAAAAATGTAATATATAAATATAAGATACTTTTGAATTGTTAGGTTAAATTTTTCAACTTTTATACTTTGAATTAAGTCTATTATTCTTTAAATTGTCAGATCATCTGAGTATTAACATGAGAATGATTCATGACTGAGAGTACATTTCAATACTAGATACCTAGCCTAGCCTGTGCCAGGCCCTGGGTTCCACTCACAATAAAAAGGAGGAGGAGGAGACGAGAGGGAGAGGGAGGATGGGGAGAAAGGGGACGGCAGGGGATGAGGAAAGAAAGGAGGAGAGAAAGAACTCAATTATTATTATTTCAGATTTAATGTAATTGATACTGATGACAGAAGTTTAAAGTCTAGCATCTTTTTTCTTCACATTTAAAATTGCTGTTTGAATTTTTGACTCAGAACTAAATAAAATAAATAAATAATAATTATTTGAATTCTACTTTTTTAAATATATTCTTTTTATTTTCTTTAGACACAAGCAGCAGCTGTGGAAATTTCAGAGCAGTTAAAAAAGACTAATTTTTCTTCATTAAGAAGTCAGATGGAACTCAGAATTAGCAATCTGGAATCTGAACTGAAAATTTTAATAAATACAACTGAAAGAATATAGGCCCTTTTATATAGAAGAATACAAATTCTATAAGTATCTCAAAACCTAGAATAAAAGAAAGCAACCAAATCTCCTTAATTTGTCTCTAGTGAATAACTTTGATACAGGTTCCTGAGATCAGTAGCATGCAAAAGCTAACTAGACCATATAATTTGTGGAAGCAATGTTAGAAAATGAGTTTATTTTTGAAATATTTGTCTAGGAAGTTTATCTTTCACCCAACTTTGCATTTTACATCTCTAAGAAAACTATCAACATTATTTTTAGATTTTTCCTGTGTGAAATCTGGTCTATGAAACTTTCAGGTAGGTATTTTTGAAGTTTTCTAATTCAGATGGTTATAATTTGACCAAATTTTTTTCTAAGTATTCCATTACATGGAAACATGAACAAGTTTAATGATTTTTAAAAGATTATAACTTAAACCCTAAGTTTCCAGTGTGGCTATAACTACACTTTGTGTGAATTCTGACACCTGATAGATTAACTGCCTTTTATTTTAATCTTTGATATTATTCTTAGATGATACCTAGAGACAAAATATTCTATATAGTTTTTTCTCTCTCTACATTGTCATACTGGTAATAAAGGGAAAGATGATCACAAGATGAAGGGAAGTACAACTTTCAAAGTGGTTAAAAATATTCTCATGTTCAGTTTTGGGGCCTGTAAATTACTGAATAAATGGGCAGGAGTCTCTTAAAGCTCTGGTAACAAATGCATGAGCCAACTGTTTTGGCAGCAGCTTTAATCTGTCTTGATCACCAACCCAACTAACTTGTTCTGCACCAGCGATTGTTCCTCTGAATTGGCTCAGTGCCAAATGCTTGATTTATCTAGGTAATGGGTAGAATGTACATATGGCAGTAGTATATGCTTAAAAACATCATTAACTGGTTCTCTAAATATGAATTTTTCTAGCTTTATTAAAATTATCTAGTTGCTTAGGTTTAAGGAAACCATGATGATTTAATATACTTCAACATTGTAAAATAGCTTTGATATTCAAATAAACTAAGGTATAGAACATCTGCTATGTTTAGTTAAAATACCAATATTTCTAATGGCATCCTCAAGAATCTTCCAAGGAGAGTCTTTCAAGAAGGCAGCATTGTTACCTGCAAAATCCTACATCTCTGGTTGCTGTTTCTCTTCCACCTACATTTCTTTAATTACAAGCTTGAACTTTCCTAGAAATATGTACACTTCTTTTGAGCAAGTACAAACCTATAATTGCAGGCACTACCTCTGCTCTGATTTTTTTTTATTGTGTGTAATCTTAATGTTATATCAGTTAGTGCCCACTTATAATTTCCACCTAATTTTTTTTTAATTTTTTTATTTAGTTGTGGACAAACACAATACATTTATTTTGTTTATTAATTTTATGTGGTGCTAGGATTGAATTCAATGCCTCACAGGTGTAGGCAAGTACTCTACTAATGCACCACAATCCCTCCACTAACTCTTTTTTTTAATTTTTTTTTTTTTTTTTAGTTTTCGACAGACACAACATCTTTGTATGTGGTGCTGAGGATCGAACCCGGGCCGCACGCATGCCAGGCGAGCGCGCTACTGCTTGAGCCACATCCCCAGCCCCTCTCCACTAACTCTTATGGCAACTTTTAAATTATTCTTTTATTTGATGAAAAAAGTTGTTAGTGAATTTAGATATATATAATGTTGAGATTAATTTTGACATAATTAAAAAAGAATGAAACATAATCTGCTCTAATTCAGTGACCAGTACTTCCACTTTATCTCCCCTGCTTTCTCTCTGTATTCTCTTTCCTCTTCTCTATCTATCTCTTTCTTCTTTTGATCTTATATATATTTGTATTTTTTAGTGGATTATGGGTATACATGAAGACTAAATTCAGTGTTGTAGGTTCATATGCATACAGAGAAAAATTTGATCAAATTCATTCCACTATTCCAGTGCTTTGAGTGCTTTCCCCAACTTCCTGGGTTGGTCTGGGGTAAGGGTTAGGGTTAGGGTTAGGGTTGCATTTTGTAACAGAAGCCCTTCGGTATATCTATGTGATTTCCTTTATTCTATGACTTCATTCAGGAATGTCAAATCTTATTCCAACAAAGGAATCAACATAATGAAAGAGGTGAAAGATTTCTACAATGAAAACTACAGAACACTAAAAATAAATTAAAGAAGACCTTAGAAGATGGAAAAATCTTCATTGTTCATATTTAGGCAGAATTAATATTATCAAAATGGCCAAACTACCAAAAGCACCATACAGATTTTATGCAATTCCGATCAAAATCCCAATGAGATTCCTCATATAAATAGAAAAAGAAACCATGAAATTAATCCTGAAAAAATGAGGAGACCCAGAATAGCCAAAGCATTCCTTAGCAGGAAGAGTGAAGCAGGTGGCATCAATATACCAGACCTTAAACTATACTACAGAGCAACAGTAACAAAAACAGCATAGTACTGGCACCAAAATAGACATGTAAACCTATGGTACAGAATAGAGAACACAGAGAATAAGTCACATACTAGACAAAGGCACTAAAAACATACATTGGAGAAAAGATAGCATCTTCAACAAATGGTGCTGGGAAAACCAGAAATCCATATACAGCAAAATGAAATTAGATCCCTCTCCCTCACCATGCACAAAACTCATTCAAAGTGGATCAAGGACCTATGAATTAAGCCAGAGACCCTGCACCTAAGAGAATAAAAAGCAGGCCAAAATCTTTATCATGTTGGATTAGGCCCCAACTTCCTTAATAAGACTCCCAGAGCACAAGAATTAAAATTAAGAATCAATAAATGGATGGAATCAGACTGAACAGCTTCTCAGCAAAAGAAACAATCAGTGAGTTGAAGAGACAGTCTACATTCTGGGAGCAAATTCTTACTACACACACGTCAGATACAGCATTCAGCTCTAGGATATTTAAAGAACCCAATCATAACAACAGAAAAACCCCCAAATAAACCAATCAATAAATGGGCCAAGGAACTCAACAAACACTTCTCAGAATATAATATAATAGAGCAACAAATATATATATAAAATTCAACATAGCAATTAGAGAAATGGAAATCAAAATTAAGATACCATCTCACTCCAGTCAGATTGGCAGCTATTATGAAGACAAACAACAACAAGTGCAGGTGAGAATATTGGGGAAAAGATTCACCTGCAGTGTATGAGTGTGACTGTAAATTGGTGCAGGCAATATGAATAGCAGTATGAAAATTCCTTGGGAAACTGGGAATGGAACCACCATTTGACCCAGCTATTCCTTTTCTTGGATTATACCCAAAGGATCTAAAAACAGTAAACTACAGGAACACCACCACATCAATGTTTATAGCAGCATAATTCACAATAGCTAGACTGTGGAGCCAACCTTCACATCCTTCACATCCATTGAAGATGTCCTTCAGTGTATGAATGGATAAAAAAAATGTGGCATTTATACACAATGTAATATTACTCAGCACTAAAAAAAATAATAGGATCATGGCATTTGCAGGGAAATGGATGGCATTAGAGCAGATTATGCTAAGTGAAGTTAGCCAATCCTCCCCCCAAAAAAATTCCTAATGTCTTCTCTGATATAAGAGGGGGACTCAAAAATGGAGTAGAGAGGAAGAGTATGGAAAGATGATTACCTCTAGATAGGGAAGAGGGGTGAGAGTGAAATGAGGGAAAAGAGAAATTGCATGGAAGGTGGAAGGAGACTCTCATCATTATACAAAATACATGTATGAAGATGTGAATTTGGTGTCAACATATCTGGTATACAGATATATGATAAATTGTGCTATAATGGTGTATTAAGAACTGAAATGCAAAAATAAATAAATAAATTTGAAAAAAGAAAAGAAAAGAAAAAATCTAGAAAAACTAGAGGTAATAGAAAGACATCTCAATATTTTAAATCTATCTATGCTAAGCCAAAGGCTAACATCATTCTAAAATAAAAAAAAAAAACTTGAAAACATTCCCTCTGAAAACTAGAACAAGACAGGGATGCCCTCTTTCACCACTTCTATTCAATATAGTTTTTAGAATTTTAGCCAGATCAATTAGACAGACAAAATGAATTTTAAAACCACATGGATAGGAAAGGAGAACTCTGACTGGATTTAATTATACTGGTAACAGTGGACAACTACGTATATATTTGTTTCATGATAAGCATGCTGGTTATCTCGGGGTATCTTCTGAAGAAAAGATAGAATATGGGGTGTCTAGACCAGCCAATTTTACTGTACCCGGGGACTCTAAGCAATATGTCCAAGAGTTATTAAAATGGGACTTTCTCTAATAAGCCAGTCATTTCCACAGAAAGTCTGCCAATTCCTTACTGTCCTAATCATTCTGTAATAGAATTTGACACATTTTCTAAATGGATAGACTGTGCAGATGTCTTGCCAATACAACAAAAAGGTTCCTGAAATAGTGGATATATTTTAGACTTGTCTCCAAGAATTGACAAAAGACAATCACATAAGGATGCTATGATCTCTGGATGTTTTGTTGGTAATATCCTAACCTTCAGTGAAGGCAGTATCCAACAAGATGTTTGGTGCTTAATTGCAGCCTCAGATTTCCTATATTACACTGACAGCCCAATCCCTGACTTTGTAGGCAGGGGGTGTAAAGAGGGTTCCTGGTATGGTGCAGGCCCGTGTTCAATCTCCTTATGCTGTAATTAGTGAAAATATTAGAGTTAAGAGAAAGGATGGTAAAAATCTCATAGCCTGTAAAAAGTGCAATTCACCTAATGGCATCACGAGATATAACAGAGGGAAAGGAACATTAATCCTTCACCAGTCTTCCTTTGTATTACTACCAGCCAACATTCCAGAGCTATGCTGATGCTGGTGTTCAGGTTTTACAACAGATGCATGCTCAGGTGACCAGACTTAAGAAAGCTTTTTGACTCATAATTTTTTATTATAATTTTTAAATTTTTATTTAATCTCATTCATCACTCTACAGTTACAGCCTCAGTGACTGTATCTCAGGACATTCAACATGCAAATTTTTTTTTAATAATTTGGCTTAAAATACTTCCAAAGCCTTCAAAAATCACAAATATTAATGAAAGTATTGAAGCTAACTTGAATGCCTTAGAAATTTTTGTCATGAATATTGGTAATGAGCATTCCACTCTCAAGTTTAAGGAAAGGTTTAAATGCCATCTGACTCTGAAGGTCTCTGTTACTGTAGCCAAATATAAGGCTTCCCAATGGGATTTGGAGAAGGTTAAATCATCTAATAGGTATTTGGCATAGCAATAATAATAGCCTGGGTCTTATAGAGTCGTATTACAACATCCAGGATATTCAAAAAAGCAAAATCAATCTTATGGATCCTGCCTCTCTAACTGGAAATACTTCAAGAATAGAATGACTATAACTCTGGAAACACTGAAACACTCTGGGTGGTATATTATTGGAATGAGATGTTTGCTACTAGTTCTTTTTTGTATTGTGATAATTGGTTGTCACTCCCTCAGAACAAGAATCCAGGAACTTGAAATAATGGCTCATCATTTTCTATTGCAAAGTAAAAAGGGGGAGTGTGCAGGGTGCCACCTGTAAATTACTTGAGGGTCTTCTCTTGGTATGGAGCCATGGAGATTTAGGTCTAACTGTGGGAACTGTCTGCAGCTCCCCAGAGTGCACTAGATTGCCCAAGGCACATGACCCTATCTCTGCTCTACTGGGAAGACCCATCTTCTAGCTCTGAAGTTGAGCATAACTCATTGGGAACTGCAAAACCCACCTTCTATCTTACTTAGCAAAGAACATTCCATGGAAAACCTTTGATATTCCCTGATATAAATAAAGCAAAGATGGGCTATATTTTGATCTTTTGAGTGTGGAAGCTTCATCCCTAAATTGGCTAGTCCATCCCACCCCGCTTTTAAATTTACTTCCTGTATCCTGTGGGTTGTTTTCTCTTCTTTACCTTTCTTAGCTTTTATTTTTCAGCCAGACCATTCCACCAAAAGGAACTCTATTTTTGCGATCTGCAGTTTTGAATTCATGATCCTATTGCCTCAGCCTCCTGAGTCATTGAGATTATAGAACTGAACCACTGTGGTGGGCTCTTGATTGCTTTTTTATATTTTTTATATTTTATTTTTATTCTCATCCCATCTTTGTTTTGGAATCTAAAGTGAATCTGATGTACACAGCAGAAAATTATTTTTTAATTCTAGGTCTTATACCCAAAGGTGCCTTAACACTGGGCTGCATCCCCAGCAACTTTTAAATTTTATTATATTTTATTTTCAGATGGTGTTACGTTAAGTTGCTGATGCCAGCATCAAACTTGTGATACCCTAGCCTCAGTCTCACAAGTAGTTTAGTGACAGCATTGCACCACTGTGCCCAGATGATGATGATTTAGACAGGCTCTCTATAAGTCACCGAGTTTGGACTCAAAATTGCAATCTTCTTACCTGAGCTTCCCAAGTTTCTAGAGTCACAGACGTGTGCTGCATGCCCAACTTGATCAATATACTTTCTAAAACTGGAACAAATCTGATCTATATGCAGTAATAGTAATGAAAGAAGTAATAGTAATGCTTCTTCTATGTTGCCACTTGTTTTCTACCTATGCTTTTGGTTCATCAATTTTCTCATTACTTCCTATTAATGATTCATTATTCTTGTGTACCATTTTTATTTTATTTTATTTTTTTGGCACATGTTTTAATTTTTTCTTAATGATTGTTCTGGAAGCTCTAACATGTTAAATTTATGACAATCAGTTTTTATTCATGTAAAATTAGTTTCAATAGTATAGAAAAGTTTTGCTAATCTTACATATTTATCCCTCAGTCCTGGTTTTTATCTTTGTCATAGTCTATGACTTTATGCATTGTGTGTCTTCTAAGGCTTGGATGGCATTTGTCGCCAAACAAGCTTATATTTTGGACACTTGGTCCACATTATGGTAGCACTGAGGAAGGGGAACCTTTCAAATGTGCTGTCTACTGGGAGTTAATTAAGTCATTGGGGACACCACCCTCAGGAAGAATGGACAGTAGTCTCTTGGAATGAGTTTTTGAGAAAATGACTTGTTATGAAAAAATCAAGACTGTCCCTCTCTGCCCTGTGGCTCATATTGGTCCGTATGATTTTTTCCTCTTCCACTTGTCCTCACTCTGATGACAGCCATCATGCTGGAATAGAGCAAAGTGGTTACTCTCCAGAAGCCAAGTGTATGGCTCCTTTATCGTGGACTCTCAGTCTCTAAAATTCTGACCTAACTGACTTTTTAATCACAAATCTCTCAGCCTTAGGTATTTCCTGATAGCAATGAAAACTGGAGTGTTGTAGTCATTTTGCATCAATGTTTGTTTGGTTATAAGTGTTTTTTTTGTGTGTGTGTGTGTGTGTGTGTGTTGTGTGATAAGTGTTATTTTTGCACTCATTTATTTTTTAAATTTTTTGAATTTTATTTTTTACATACACAACAATGTAATGCACTGCAATTTTTATTACACATATAGAGTACAAGTTTTTACACTTATATTTTTAAAACAAATATAAAAGGGTTAGAAACTAAATACTCCATGGCACTGGCTATATTTGCTACCATATTGAGCTACCGAGCTACATCTACCATTATTTCTCATTATTTTATGTGGACTCAAGGTTCTCTCTTTTATCATTTCCTGTAACCTTGATGGCTCTATTTGTAATTCTGGAAGAGTTGTTTACTCACCACAAAACTTTCCTTATACAAATCTCCCCTTATCTTTTGAAGCACAGGTTAGCAAGGTAGAAATTATTGATGGTTATAAAGCAAGTTTCATCATGTCCTCCCACTGCCTTCCAGATTCTTGGGTTCTCTAGGGAAACCCAATAATGTTGTCTTGTACCTGAACAACTGTTTCTCTCTGACCACTCACAAGATTGCTTCTTGGTATTTGTTTTACAGCAATTCTTCTCCATAGTTCCTCTTATCCATGGTTTTCCTTTTTGTAAGCTATAGAAAGTTCCAGAATGAGCAACTCATTTGAGTTTTAAATTGCAAAGTGTTCTGAGTAGCATGATGCAATCTCACTCCACCCCACCCCAGCCCTCCAGAGCATGAGCCTCTGCCTTCTCCAGCAGTTTCCCAGTTGATATACTGTTTTTGTAATACCTTTCTGTTAGTTGTGAGTTTCCATCTTTGTTGAGAAACTGACTGTGGTGATAGTGCTCCACTTGTGTAGAAGAGAACATCTCTCCAATTACTCATGCACCAAATTCTTTTTGTGCCCATATTGCTTTGTTAGCACCTTGGAGCCTTAGAATAGAAAACACATCTTGACCCTCTCCTAATGGAAAAACATGATTTCCAATGAGACTGTGACCTAAGAAGTTGAGATGTGTTTAACAAGTTTAGGATAAAACTCTTTCACAAATAACCTTAAAAGAAAGTACCGGTGACTAGGAAATCAATTCTACTTCATTGTAATGCTAAAATGTCCAACCAGGAAGGAAGTTGAACCATGTTTCCATGGTATATGGTTGTATGCCAAAGTGTCCTTAAGAATGGCTCGTGTTTAACCAATGCAGTCTGGTGCATGCTTAACTCTCAGGATTGAACCTGATTTCATTTGATAATACAAGGTAACCCCCACCCCTGCCACAATGCCACCATGATCTGAGGGATGAGGTATCAGTCCCTGGGCATAACAAGGAGCCAATGGAGTCCCTTGTTCTCTCCAAAAGGAAAATGCTACAGTTGTCATCCATGGGAGAATTTAAGCCTCATTCTCATACCATGTAATACATGCAGAAGCACATATTTCTCATGATCCTGGGCTAACAATTTGCAACCTCTACCAATTCCTAGGCTGTGAGAGTTTGAAAGCTTCTTAGAAGGAATTTCAGGTGCAAATTCTGCTCATTATTTATTTATTTGTTTTTGGCACCAGGGATTGAACCCATGGCTGTGTAACCACTGAACCACATCTCCAGCCCCCCCCCTTTTTAAATATATACTTTATTTAGAGACAAGGTCTCACTGGGTTACTTAGTCCTAACTAAGTTTCTGAGGCTATCTTTGAAATCACAATCCTCCTGCCTCAGCCTCCCAAGTTGCTGGGATCATGGGCATGAACCATTCTGCCTGGCTCAGTTAATTTTCCTTAATGATAAAAATAATGATTGTTTTGATGATAAGGTTTGAAGTCAAGAAGTCAGAGAGAAGTTGTTTTTGATTTGTTTTTAGTTCCCATCAGTTTAAGCAAGAGCCAGTAAGGGTCCGTACCAGTGCTGGATGAGAAGGGAGTTACAGAAGAACTTCCATATGAAGTTGATTGCAAGTAATAGAATGGATAGCTGGCCAAGGACAAGGAGTCAAAGTCCACTTCAAACGTCTTGGTGACAAAATGTGAGAACCCAGATAAAAAACAAGTTTGTGGGAGGAGAAAAGTGAAGACTGAGTCCAGCAGTGGAGATGTCTTGCAGTTTTCATTCAACATAGGTTGATGACTTGTTCCAGGCCAGCAATCCCCAAAGGATCACAAAGTGCATGAATTTATGTATACAGTTTGCAGACAGCCTGATCACATTCTCCTATAAATTAAATAATCTCTTGGTTACTAGTACAATTTGATACAGGGCTGAGGCTATGGGCTTAGTGGCAGAGTGCTCACCTAGCACTGTGAGGCACTGGGTTTGATCTTCAGCACCACATGAAAATAAATAAATAGAAAAAAAGGTATTGTGCCCATCTACAACTAAGAATATCTTTAAAAAACTGGTGCAAAGTAACCACTATGTAAGTAGCCATTATACCATTGCCATTACTTGGGAAAAAGTTTGTACATTTATTTGGTACATGTGCAAATCATGTTCAAATCTTTCCCATCCACCAGGGTTTGAGACCTTGGGTGCAAAATCCACGCATATGGCCACAGGTATTTCCAATCCCTGGAGAAAACCCAGGGCAGGTTGTCTAGAAAAGGCTTAGAAATATGTTGTAGGAATTCCAATAACATCTGGACCAGAGAGAGAGGCAAGTAGAGGGTCAGAGTTGGCACCTGGGAAAGCAGTGAGTGACAGGCAGAGCCATGAGCAGTGGGATGGCAAAAAGGACATGCAGAACCTCTGGCGACACAGGGGTGGTGGGCAGATATTGAGATGGGGAAACACTGAATGCTTGGGGAAGCAGATGGAGAAAAATGACGTCACCGTTAATAAAATAAAAATGGGAACAGAATAGATTTAGAAGCTCAGTAAAAACTCCTCCTCCATTCCCGAAGATTGCCTTCACCTTTCTGAGCAGAATGCAGAGTGGGGTTTTTTTGTTTGTTTGTTTTTTAAACTGGTAAAAGTGTTCACTGGTTTTGAAAGATGATTTATGGCCCATGATTAAGGTTTTCTTGAGTTTCTGGTCACACAGTATTGGTCTCTACTTTTTTCCATTTTTGATGAATATCTAAGACCTGGCCTGAGAGTGTATACTAAATTTTATAAGCCAGTGATTGTATTTTTAAAATGCAAAATTACTAGGAAACTCTATGGGGTGATACATAAATGGTTCTCAAAGAAGCAGCTCATCCCTGCCTTAGTGTTATATATATATATATAATCTGTCTTAGTTTTTTATATATATAATCTGTCTCTCTATTTTCAGTGCTGGTGGTGGATCTACCACTCAACTACATACTTATGGTGATGGATGGGTAGCATGCAGATGTGATTGATGGGATCATGCAGGTGAGGGAGTTATTTTATAAACCTGGCCCACTCTACAGACCCTAACTTTTCTTTTAGAAAAGTAATTTACCTAGATCCCTGCCTGGGCCATGTCAATGTGCTATCTTCCATTCCTCAGCCAACAACCTGTGATTTATGTGAGAAGTGATTTCTACTCTGCTTGAGAACACAAGTTACCCTGGAGGGAATAAGTTCTGGGACACTTTCACAGACCAGATTCCAGAACTCAAGGAGATAGGATGATTGCACCTAACCATCAAGTATGTAAGAACCATTCCAGACCAGCATGGGCCAAAGCGACCTAGAGTTGTCCTGGATCTTTGGCATGTCAACTTCCTGTTTCTGTCACAAGTGTGCACCTGCTAACTACTATTTCAGACACGTCCCTCACTCTATCAGGTATTAGTTTATTTAAAGATGTAGAGAAGGGAAAGAGGAACACTCTCAGGCGGGAGTGTCCTCTCAGAGAGTATATTGTGTCCCTATATCTCTACTGGTCTCAGAAAAGTTCCAATTAGAACTGGTCAGTGCAGAGCAAGGTGACTTAAGAGTTCCATTTATATATTTAGAATATCATCTTTAATTTTTTATAATGTTTTTTATTGATTTTTAAAAAACTAAATGACAGAGTGCATTACAATTCTTATTTCACATATAAAGCACAATTTTTCATACCTCTGTTTGTATATAAATTATGTTGACACCAATTCATATCTTTATAAATGTACTTTGGATAATGATGTCCATCACATTCCACCATCCTTGCTAATCCCCTGCCCTCTCTTTCCCCTACCACCCATCTTCCCTATCTAGAAATCATATATTCCTCCCATGCTCCCACTCCTTTCCCCACTATAGTCAGCCTCCTTATATCAGAGAAAATATTTGGCATTTGTTTTTTTGGGATTGGATAACTTCACTTAGCATTATCTCCTCTGAAACTATCCATTTACCTGCAAATGCTATGATTTTATTTTGTTGCTGAATAAAATTGTATTGTGTATATATAACACATATTTTTAATCCATGCATCCACTATAAGGTATCTATGTTGGCTCCACAGATTAGGTTTTGTGAATTGTGCTGTAATAAAAGTTTTATTATGACAGCTATTATGAAGACAAACAAGAAGTGTTGGTGAGGATGTGGAAAAAAAAGATACACTCATACATTTCTGGTGGGACTGTAAATTGGTGAAGCCAATATGGAAAGCAGTATGGAGATTCCTTGGAAATCTGGGAATGGAACCACTATTTGACCAAGGTATCCCTCTCCTCAGTCTAAACCCATAGGACTTAAAAAAAGCAACTTAGGGGGACACAGCCACACCAATGTTTATAGCAGCACAATTCACTTCATCCACAAAGTTAAATATATGTAAAATTAACTAACAAACTTTTGAATTATAAGAGCAAAAAAAAAAAAAAAGAAGTTATTACCTAACATGTGCATTGGGAAGCTGTACTGTTACAATTTACAATTGTCTTGGAGGAATCTCGACGTCAACAGAGTCCACCCAAGAACCCACATGGTTGTAATAAATCATACAATGAATTGCAATGGAAAAGTCATTATAAATCAAACCCTAACAAGGCCAATGTCAGAAACTTAGCTAGACCTCTGGGCAGAAAAAACTAAAAACTACCAGGAACAGAGCTGAGTGGTAAAGCACCCTTCTGTTAACTACCAGAACAAAAATCCAATAAACTCCACAAAACTAGCTCAGGAATAAGCGAGGTCCCTGTTCACCGCAGCTCCCCTCCTGCAGGAAAACGTATTTGGAGATTTTTTTTTTTTTTTAAACCGGGCATTGAATTCAGGGGCACTCGACCACATCCCAGCCTTATTTTGCATTTTACTTAGAGGCAGGATCTCCCTGAGTCTCTAAGTGCCTTTGTAACTCGCGAAGGCTGGCCTTGACCTCGCAATTCTCCTGCATCAACACCCCCTCCCCTGCCCCAGCCGCTGGGATGACAGGTGTGCGCCATCGCCTGGCTTGGAGATTGGATTCTTGTAGTGGTCCCATCTGTAAATCACCACAACCCAGGAAGACACCGGGCAGCAGCGTTCACCTGCCACTTGGGACTTGAGCAGGGGCTGAGACTGCCCCAGGGGATGGGGAGGCCGCGAGGGGTGTCGGCCACTGTCATGCTCTCCACTCCGCTGGCCAGGGGGACTGAGGGGCGCTGTCCCCGAGGGGCTCAGGCCTGCAGACGCGGAGAGTGCCTGGAGTCAGGATTGGCCAGCTCGGGTTCCCGCCACAGCCGGTTCCACCGGACTGCTTCCCTGCCCGGTATTCCTCCCCAGCCTCCCTGTCCAGGTACCAGGTGCCACTGCACACTCACCATTTCCTGGAGAGCAGCAGCCAAGCCTGCCCTGGGGAGCTTCTGCCCCTGCATGGCAGGGCCACGCGGATCCTGGGCATGTAGGGAAGCCTAGTGTCCAACTTCAGAAACCTTGGAACCTTGGACTGTGGAGAAATAAATCCTATCCCAAGCACGGAAGCCCGCTCCCTGCTCACTGGCTGCGCTCAGGATTGGTCAGCGCTCAGCACGGGGGCTTCTGATTGGACAGGGCGACAGTCAGTCTCCACTCTCCCCAGCCGGAGACCAAGGAGCCTTCTTTTTGAGTGATAGACAGGAACGTGATATCTGCTCCAAGGAAGAAGGAAACCAGAATGGCAGGGTTTGGGTGCAGATTTTTTTCTTTTTATTTTCCTTTTGAGATCTGGGCATTGGGTTAGGATCAGAGTGACCAGAATTCTCAGTTGTGTTAGGTTATGATGTTAGGAAATTGAAGTAATTTCTTGAAAGTTTCATCCCCTGGGCCTCCTCCTAAAATAAGACCTCCCAAAGTATCTTGGGATGGGGGAGGGCTGACTTGTCCTCTGTTTATTTGTGCAAAATTCTCCAAGCAGAACTCCCCTTTCACCCCTTGGGAACTGCCCAGTGCATCACAGCCCACGCTGGTGGAGGCTCACGGGGCCTGGCAGGCGCTCTGGAGAAGGCTCCCACCAAGTTGGCAGCAGTAGAGCTGATTTTCCTCCAGCTGAGTTGAATCTGTAGCTGAAGGCAGAGTAAGGAGATCAGCACAGAAGAGACACCAGAGAGCCCAGACCTGGGTAAACCCCACTGCACTGGGGCTCCCTCGCTCTCTGGCCACTGGAGGTTGAATTCAGAGAATTCCACCTCTGAGACCCATCCCCAGCCCTAATTTTAATTTTATTTAGAGACAGAGTCTCACTGAGTTGCTTAGCACCTTGCTTTTGCTGAAGCTGGCTTTGAATTCACCATCCTCCTGTCTCAGCCTCCCCAGCTGCTGGAATGACAGGCCTGTGCCACTTTTTTTTTCTTTCTTTCTTTTTGAGAGAAATACCTGTGGTGGCCACAGGATAACAACCTTGCACAGATCAAGGCTACCCTGCCAGTCCCCTGAATCCCAGGCAATGGGACCCTGCCTCTTTCAAAAACCAGAGACAACTTGCCCAGGTGTGCATCCTTAGTATCAGCTGAATACTCTGCACTTGACAAGAAAAAAGAAAAGACAGACCATACCTGCTTGTCTTGATGCAAACAAAGCCAATGCATTTCCAAAGAGAGCTCTGGTCTTGTACCCCCAATTCAGTGGTGCAAAAGTCACATAATACAGAAAAGACTTCTCATTAAAAGGGGCCCAAGGGTCTGTCTCTCTAAGGAAAAATAAACATAAATATATGTGCCACAAACAATGGTGCAGCTATGTTCAAACAAACTCTTCTCAAGTTCAAGAGTCAAATTGACCACAACATGATTTTGGGTGACTTTAATACACCTCTCTCACCACTGGATAGATCTTCAAAACAAAAGTTGAATAAATAATCTATAGAGCTCAGTAACACAATTAATAACTTAACTGACATATATAGAATATATATCAACCAGCATCAAGTGGATACACTTTCTTCTCAGCAGTGCATGGATAATTCTCAAAAATAGACCATATATTATGCCACAGAGCAACTCTTAGAAAATACAAAGGAGTAGAGATACACCATGCATTTTTATCAGATCTTAATGGAATGAAATTGGAAATCAATGACAAAATAAATAAAAAATTCTGCACCCTTGGAGACTGAACAATATGTTACTGAATGAACAGTGGGTTACAGAAGACATCAAGGAGGAGATTAAAAATATTTTAGAGGTAAACGAGAACATACACACAACATAGTACTGCTTTCATAGTGTCTGAAAGATTTTGCTAACAAAAAACTTCATTGCATGGAGTTCATTCCCTCAAAGAAAACCCTACAAATAAATGATGGCATACTACATCTCAAAGCCCTAGAAAAAGTACAAATGAGCAGTAAAAGGCAAGAAATAATTAGAGCTGAAATCAAAAAGTTGGTTCTTTGAGAAAAAATTGACAGACTCTGAGCCATGCTAACAAAGAGAAAGAGAGAGAACCCAAATTACTAGCATGTGTGATGAAAAAAGCATTATCACATCAGACACTAGAGAAATGCAGAGGATAATTAGAAATTATTTTGAATACATATACTTGAATAAAATAGAAGACATTGAGGCATAGACAAATTTCTTAAGTCATAGGATTTCCATGATTAAGTCAGGAAGACATACACAACTTAAACAGATCAATATCAAGTGAGGAAATAGAAGAAGACATCAGAAGCTTACCATCCAAGATAAAGCCCAGGTCCAGATACACAGCTGAGTTCTACAAGTTCTTTACAGAAGAACTAATACACTTCAGTTTATTTCAGGAAATAGAAAATGAGGGAGTACTTCCAAACTCAGTCTATGAGGCCTATATCACCCTGATCCCAAAACCAGGCAAGGACACAAGGAAAGAAAACTTTAGACCAATATCTATAATGAACATAGATGCAGAAATTCTCAACAAAATTCTAGCAAATAGAATACAAAATCATATCAAAAAGATTGTGCACCATGACCAAGTGGGATTTGTCCCAGGGATGCAAGGATGGTTCAACATACAGAAATCAATAAACGTAATTCATCACATCAATAGACTTAAAAAAATAAGAATCATAGGTTCATCTCAATAGATGCAGAAAAAGCATTTGACAAACTACAGCACCCTTTCCTGTTCAAAACCCTAGAAAACCTAGGGATAACGGGAACATATATCAACATCATAAAGGCTATCTATGCTAAGTTTCAGGCCAACATCATTCTAAATGGAGAAAAACTAAAGGCATTCCCTCTAAAAACTGTAACAAGACAGGTATGCCCTCTTTCACCACTTCTATTCAACATATTTCTTGAAACACTGGCCAGAGCAATTGGATGAAAGAAATAAAAGGAATAAGTATAGGAAAAGAAAAACGTAAATTAGCACTATTTGCTGATGATATGATTCTATACCTAGAAGACCCAAAAAGCTCCACCAGAAAACTTCTAGAATAAATGAATTCAGAAAGTAGCAGGTTATAAAATCAATGCCCATAAATCAAAGGCTTTTCTGTATATCAGTGACAAATCCTCTGAGAAGGAAGAGAGGAAAACTACCCCATTTATAATAACCATGCACACACACACCAAACAAAAAAATACTGAGGAATCAAGTTAACTAAAGAGGTGAAAGATCTATACAATGAAAACTACAGAACCCTAAAGAGAGAAATAAAAGAAGACTTTAGAAGATAGAAAGATCTACCTCGTTCTTGGATAGGCAGAATTACTATTGTCAAAGTGACCATACTACCAAAAGCACTATACAGGTTCAATGCACTTCCAATAAAAATCCCAATGGCATTCCTCATAGAAATACAAAAAGCAAGCATGAAATTAATCTGAAAAAATGAGAGACCCAGAATAGCCAAAGCAATCCTTAGCAGGAAGAGTGAAGCAGGTGGCATCACTATACCAGACTTTAAACTATACTACAGAACAACAGTAACAAAAACAGCATGGTACTGGCACCAAAACAGGCTGGTAGACCAATAGTACAGAATAGAGGACACAGAGACTAACCTGAAAAAATATACCTATTAGATAAAGATGTCAAAAACTTGAACTGGAGAAAAGATAGCCTCTTCAGCAAATGGTGCTGGGAAAACTGGAAATCCTTATGTGACAAAGTAAAATTAAGTCTGTATCTCTCACCATGCACCAAACTCAACACAAAGCAGATCAGGACCTAGGAATTAGACCAGAGATGCTGCATCTAATAAAAAAAAGTATGCCCTAATCTCCATCATGTGGGTTTAGGCCCCAACTTCCTTAATAAGACTCCTATACTCAAGGAGTTAAAACCAAGAATCAATAAATGGGATGGACTAAAACTGAACAGTTTCTACTTAGCAAAAGAAACAATCAGCAAGGTGAAGAGAGCCTACAGCTTTGGAGCAAATCTTTACCACATACATGTCAGATAGAGCTCTAATCTCTAGGGTGTATAACAATTCAAAAATTTTAACACCAAAAAAAAAAAAAAACAACCCAGTCAATAAATAGTCCAAGGACATGAACAGACACATCTCAGAGGATTATATAGAATTAATCAAATAAATAAAAATAAATGTTCATCTCTAGAAATTAAAAAAAATGTCACATTTAGCTTCAGGATATTTCTTATGGAATAAGTTATGAGACATAGTCTAAACAAAAGAGGGGCTATTTTTTTTCAGGGTAGAACATCATTCACATCTCTGATGAGTTGCAATTAAGGAAAGAAACATGAAATATTAATACTTCAGGATAGAACAGGTAATTTCAGGCTGCCATTCACCTGCATCTCGAAGACAAATTACTCAGGCTCAGTGCTAAAGAACCCACAGAAACTGCTTCTTGGAGCCTGCTCCTATCAGAACATACACTGAGCCCAGAGCGGCCAAATTCTGGCTCCCGGAACTGCTCTGGCCCAGGGCTAAAGAACCCGCGGAAACTGCTTCTTGGAGCCTGCTCCTATCAGAACATACACGGAGCCCGGAGCGGCCAAATTCTGGCTCCCAGAACTGCTCTGGCACAGGGCTAAAGAACCCACGGAAACTGCTTCTTGGTACAGGTCCTGCTTAATACTGTGGAGGCCAGAGGGGCAGAGCAGAGCCACCACCTGCGCCCAGAATAGGCCCAGCGACCCGCCGGCATGGTATCACTTCACCCCAACTGCAGTAGGGGCCGAGCAGAGCCACCGCCCGAGCCCTCAAGGTAGGCAGACCTGTAACCGACAGGCAGAACAGGCCCAGCGGTCCGTGGGCATGGTAGACACGTGACACCAATTGGAGTAGGGGCAGAGCAGAGCCACCACCCGTGCCCACAAGGTAGGCAGACCTGCGACTGACCAGTGGATCAGGCCCAGCGGCCTGCCGGCGTGGTAGACACATCACACCAATTGGAGTAGGGGCAGAGCAGAGCCACCACCCGTGCCTGCCAGGTGGGCAGACCTGCTACCGACCAGCAGAAGAGGCCCAGGGGTCCGAGGGCGTGGTAGACACATCACACCAACTGGAGGAGGGGCAGAGCAGAGCCGCCACCCGCCCCTACAAGGTAGGCAGACCTGCGACTGACCTGCAGAACAGACCCAGCGACCCGCCAGCATGGTAGACAGATCACCCGAATTGGAGGAGGAGCACAGCTGCTGCCCGCCCTGCAAGGGAGACTTTTCAACTATACAAGAGCAATATAAATATATAGGGGGAAAATTTCAAAAACACAACAGTTTCACCAAGAAGAAAGAAACACGAGCAATATGAAAAGACAAGGAAAGAAAGGACCACAAGCAATGCAGGTCAACTCAACTTTAGAAGAGGTAATAGCTGCAGCAGATGGAATGTCAGATAAAGAATTCAGGATATACATGCTTCAGATGATTTGGAGTCTCAAGGAAGACATTAGACAGCAAAATCAGACAATGAAAGATCACTTTGACAATGAATTACATAAACAAATCCAAGAAGCAAAAGATCAACTATACAGGGAGATAGAGGTAATTAAAAACAAACAAACAGAAATCCTAGAAATGCAGGAAGCAATAAACCAACTTAAAAACTCAATTGAGAATACTACCAGCAGAGTAGAACACTGAGAAGATAGAACATCAGACAATGAAGACAAAGTATTTCAACTTGAAAAGAACATAGACAGCTCAGCAAGACTGTTAAGGAACCATGAGCAGAACATCCAAGAAATATGGGATAACATAAAGAGACCAAACTTAAGAGTCATTGGGATACAGGAAGGTATAGAGGTCCAAACCAAAAGAATGAGCAATCTATTCAATGAAATAATACGAGAAAACTTCCCAGACTTGAAGAATGAGACAGAATCCCAAATCCTAGAAGCCTACAGGACGCCAAAAGTGCAAAATCATAAGAGATCCACACCTAGACACATTATAATGAAGATGCCCAACATACAGAATAAGGAGAGAATTTTAAAAGCTACAAGAGAAAGGAAGCCGATTACATTTAGGGGTAAACCAATCAGGATAACAGCTGATCTTTCAATACAGACTCTGAAAGCTAGAAGATCCTGTAATAACATATTTCAAACACTGAAAGAAAATGGGTTCCAACCAAGAATCATGTATCCAGCGAAATTAAGCTTCATGATGGAAGATGAAATTAAAACCTTCCACGATAAACAAAAGTTAAAAGAATTTGCAGCTAGAAAACCATCTCTTCAAAACATCCTTGGCAAAACATTACAGGAAGAGGAAATGGAAAATAACAATGAAAACCAACAGTGGGAGGTAGGACAGTAAAGGGGGGAAAATAATCAAAGAGGAAAACAAACCATGTTTAGTAACATAAATAAACAAATATGGCTGGAAGAACAATCCATATCTCAATAATAACCCTAAATGTTAATGGCTTAAACTCACCAATTAAGAGACACAGGCTAGTAGAATGGATCACAAAACAGGACCCAACAATATGCTGCCTACAGGAGACGCATTTGATAGGAAAAGATACACATAGACTGAAGGTGAAAGGTTGGGAAAAATCATATCACTCATATGGACTTCAGAAACAAGCAGGAGTGTCCATACTCATATCAAAAAAATATATTTCAAGCCAAAGTTAATCAAAAGGGATAAAGAGGGACACTACATACTGCTCAAGGGAACCATACACCAACAACACATAACAATCATAAATATATATGCCCCAAACAATGATGCAGCTATGTTCATCAAGCAAACTCTTCTCAAGTTCAAGAGTCTAATAGACCACCATACTATAATCATGGGAGACTTCAACACACCTCTCTCACCATTGGACAGATCTTCCAAACAAAAGTTGAAAAAGGAAACTATAGAACTCAATAACACAATTAGTAACCTAGACGTAATTGACATGTATAGAATATACCACCCAACATCAAGCAGTTACACTTTTTTCTCAGCAGCACATGGATCCTTCTCAAAAATAGATCATATATTATGTCACAGGGCAACTCTTAGACAATATAAAGGAGTAGAGATAATACCATGCATCTTATCTGATCATAATGGAATGAAACTGAAAATCAATGATAAAAGAAGGAAGGAAAAATCATGCATCACTTGGAGAATGAGCAATAGGTTACTGAATGATCAATGGGTTATATAAGACATCAAGGAGGAAATTAAAAAATTCTTAGAGATAAATGAAAACACAGACACAACATATCAGAATCTATGGGACACGTTGAAAGCAGTTCTAAGAGGAAAATTCATTGCTTGGAGTTCATTCCTTAAAAAAAGAAAAAAACAACAAATAAATGATCTCATACTTCATCTCAAAATCCTAGAAAAAGAAGAGCAAAACAACAGCAAAAGAAGTAGAAGGCAAGAAATAATTAAAATCAGAGCTGAAATTAATGAAATCAAAACAAAAGAAACAATTGAAAAAATTGACAAAACTAAAAGTTGGTTCTTTGAAAAAATAAATAAAATCGACAGGACAGACCCTTAGCCATGCTAATGAAGAGAAGAAGAGAGAGAACTCAAATTACTAGCATATTGGATGAAAAAGGCAACATCACAACAGACACTTCAGAAATACAGAAGATAATCAGAAATTATTTTGAATCCTTATACTCCAATAAAATAGAAGATAGTGAAGGCATCGATAAATTTCTTAAGTCATATGATCTGCCCAGATTCAGTCATGAGGATATAGACAACCTAAACAGACCAATATCAATTGAGGAAATAGAAGAAACCATCAAAAGACTACCAACTAAGCAAAGCCCAGGACCGGATGGGTATACAGCAGAGTTTTACAAAACCTTTAAAGAGGAACTAATACCAATACTTTTCAAGCTATTTCAGGAAATAGAAAAAGAGGGAGAACTTCCAAATTCATTCTACGAGGCCAACATCACCCTGATTCCTAAACCAGACAAAGACACTTCAAAGAAAGAAAACTACAGACCAATATCTCTAATGAACCTAGATGCAAAAATCCTCAATAAAATTCTGGCGAATCAGATTCAGAAACATCAAAAAAAATTGTGCACCATGATCAAGTAGGATTCATCCCTCGGATGCAAGGCTGGTTCAATATACGGAAATCAATAAATGTTATTCACCACATCAATAGACTTAAAAATAAGAACCATATGATCATCTCGATAGATGCAGAAAAAGCATTCAACAAAGTACAGCATCCCTTTATGTTCAAAACTCTAGAAAAACTAGGGATAACAGGAACATACCTAAACATTGTAAAAGCAATCTATGCTAAGCCTCAGGCTAGCATCATTCTGAATGGAGAAAAATTGAAGGCATTCCCTCTAAAATCTGGAACAAGACAGCGATGCCCTCTCTCACCACTTCTGTTCAACATAGTTCTCGAAATACTAGCCAGAGAAATTAGACAGATGAAAGAAATTAAAGGCATAAAAATAGGAAAAGAAGAACTTAAATTATCACTATTTGCAGATGACATGATTCTATACCTAGCAGACCCAAAAGGGTCTACAAAGAAACTATTAGAGATAATAAATGAATTCAGCAAAGTGGCAGGATATAAAATCAACACACATAAATCAAAGGCATTCCTGTATATCAGTGACAAATCCTCTGAAATGGAAATGAGGACAACCACTCCATTCACAATATCCTCAAAAAAAAAATAAAATACTTGGGAACCAACCTAACAAAAGAGGTGAAAGACTTATACAATGAAAACTACAGAACCCTAAAGAGAGAAATAGAAGAAGATCTATGAAGATGGAAAAATATACCCTGTTCATGGATAGGCAGAACTAACATCATCAAAATGGCGATATTACCAAAAGTTCTCTATAGGTTTAATGCAATGCCAATCAAAATTCCAACGGCATTTCTTGTAGAAATAGAGAAAGCAATTATGAAATTCATATGGAAAAATAAAAGACCCAGAATAGCAAAAACAATTCTAAGCAGGAAGTGTGAATCAGGCTGTATAGAGATACCAGACTATACTACAGAGCAATAGTAACAAAAACAGCATGGTACTGGTACAAAAACAGGCGGGTGGACCGTTGGTACAGAATAGAGGACACAGAAACCAATCCACAAAACTACAACTATCTTATATTTGATAAAGGGGCTAAAAGCATGCAATGGAAGAAGGATAGCATCTTCAACAAATGGTGCTGGGAAAACTGGAAATCCATATGCATCAAAATGAAACTGAATCCCTTTCTCTCACCATGCACAAAAGTTAACTCAAAATGGATCAAGGAGCTTGATATCAAATCAGAGACATGGCGTCTGATACAAGAAAATGTTGGCTACGATCTACATACTGTGGGGTCGGGCTCCAAATTCCTCAATAGGACACCCATACCACAAGAGTTAATAACTAGAATCAAGAAATGGGACTTACTCAAACTAAAAGTTTTTTCTCAGCAAAACAAACAATAAGAGAGGTAAATAGGGAGCCTACATCCTGGGAACAAATCTTTACTCCTCACACTTCAGATAGAGCCCTAATATCCAGAATATACAAAGAACTCAAAAAGTTAGACAATAAGATAGCAAATAACCCAATCAACAAATGGGCCAAGGACCTGAACAGACACTTCTCAGAGGAGGACATACAATCAATCAACAGTACATGAAAAAATGCTCACCATCTCTAGCAGTCAGAGAAATGCAAATCAAAACCCACCCTAAGATACCATCTCACTCCAGTAAGATTGGCAGCCATTATGAAGTCAAACAACAACAAGTGCTGGTGAGGATGTGGGGAAAAGGGTACACTTGTTCTTTGTTGTTGGGACTGCAAATTGGTGCAGCCAATTTGGAAAGCAGTATGGAGATTTCTTGGAAAGCTGGGAATGGAACCACCATTTGACCCAGCTATTCCCCTTCTCGGTCTATTCCCTAAAGACCTAAAAAGAGCATGCTTCAGGGACACTGCTACATTGATGTTCATAGCAGCACAATTCACAATAGCAAGACTGTGGAACCATCCTAGATGCCCTTCAATAGACGAATGGATAAAAAAAAATGTGGCATTTATACACAATGGAGTATTACTCTGCATTAAAAAATGACAAAATCTTAGAATTTGGAGGGAAATGGATGGCATTAGAGCAGATTATGCTAAGTGAAGCCAGCCAATCCCTAAAAAACAAATGCCAAATGTCTTCTTTGATATAAGGAGAGTAACTAAGAACAGAGTAGGAACAAAGAGCATGAGAAGAAGATTAACATTAAACAGGGATGCGAGGTGGGAGGGAAAGGGAGAGAGAAGGGAAATTGCATGGAAATGGAAGGAGACCCTCAGGGTTATACAAAATTACATACAAGAGGAAGTGAGGGGAAAGGGAAAAATAATACAAGGGGGAGAAATGAATTACAGTATTGGGGGTAGAGAGAGAAGATGGGAGGGGAGGGGAGGGGTGATAGTAGAGGATAGGAAAGGCAGCAGAATACAACAGACACTAGTATGGCAATATGTAAATCAATGGAAGTGTAACTGATGTGATTCTGCAATCTGTATACGGGGTAAAAATGGGAGTTCATAACCCACTTGAATCAAAGTGTGAAATATGATATATCAAGAACTATGTAATATTTTGAACAACCAACAATAAAAAAAAGAAAAAAATAAAAACTTCAGGTTGAAGTTGTCTGCCAAGGTCTTGCTGAGTGTTTTTTTTTTTTTTTAAACAATATAGTAACCTTCGGCAATATTTTGGAAAAGATTTCCACAACTTTACAATAACTACCCAGCTTTAGAAGCTATCAGATTAGCATGAGCATTTTGTCACATGGTTAATATAAATTGCAGAAAATAGGAAGAAATCCTAGATGTGGTCTAGAGGGAGGCTGCATGCTATGTCACTCTGTTACCTAAGATTCAAACAATGGAAATACTGTTTCTCTGAGAGTTATTAGAGGACACCTGACTGCTGCTCTGATGCAGAAATGCTGGCTTCAAAGCCCACACATGTCCTCCAGTCACCATGCCCAAGCAGAACCACCAGCATCAGCACCTGCACAGGACTCTTAGATCCCCACCCATGCAGGTCACTGCCCCACAGGGTCCTCAGCCATCACTCCTGTGTGAACCCCCATTACCAACATGGGCTCCCCCAGTGTCCCTCTATCTTAGGACACTACAACCACTGCCATAGCTCTGTACATGTGGTAGCCTGCACCTGGGGACACTGGAAAGGGTCTGGAGATGGCTGCCAGCCACAACACTGCATGCCACAGAGCTAGATCTCTTAACATGCCACCAAATGCCACCACCAGGCCAGACACAAACAACACCCTATCTCTGAAAGCAATTGACTCCAACTTGGGACACCTTTGATGCCATCTTTAATAAGGGCAACTCCTAGCTTGGGACACAGGCTGGGGCCTAGAAGCAATATAAAAAACCTAGAATCCCAAAATCTCCCCTATTCCCAGCAGCTGCTAACCCAGCACAGTGCTTGAAGCCACACAGCTGGTGTATAGCTTGCAGAGCCTGGTCCTGGTCTGTTCAACATCTCTCCACAACAGGGGAGCAGCCCCCAGGGCCCAGCCCAGAAGATCTCTGGGAAGAGGAGATTCTGATTTGGAAGTAAAAAGGGGGGAATTAAAAAGAGTTCAAGACTAAATTAGAGGCCAGGAATTGTGAGGTCTCCAGGTGGGCCCAAGATGAGATCCTTGGGGTGCAGTCACACATGTGGACTGGCAAGTGCTACACCCCATTTCCAGGAACTCCACACTAAGACCAACCCTCTCACCCTAATAACCTTCACCATCCTGAGGGTGGAGACACCAGTAAACACAAACAACCCCAACTAGTAGAAAAGAAAAGACGCAGAAAAGATACTACTGAACTCTAAGAAAAACAATTCTGTATCTTCTTTTTATATTTTATTTCTCTTTTCCCTCTTCTCCCACGTTCACATCCCCAACATTTGTAAAACAAAGAACTTTTCATAGATTAGGCAACTGAGGTCTGGGAGGTCTGATTAGTATATTACAGTTCTATTGTATATTATTTTATCTCCTATTTCTACATTATTCATTTCTTATTTATTATGTTTGTGTTTTGTATTCCCTCTACTGTCTTCCCACTAACTTGTCTCCCCCAAAACACTTCCTCTTTTCTCCTGCTACTATTCAACTTCTTTTCATTCCTCTTTAACTCTTCCTAAGACCTAATAACACTATATCCTCACCTCCCACCTCCTTAACATCTCAATCTATACCTCACTCCTGGTTCTTTTTCCATCACAAGAAACTGTAGACCTATTTGCAAACCTATTGTTTATGTTGTAGATAATGATTGAACTCGCCATTTCTGTGTATTGTTACAAAGCCAGAAACATCTTAATAGCAGCTATTTGGTTTAAGGCTGCATAATTTTTGTATTGGGATCTGTGAATATTAATCTCACCCTTAAAGGGGAGGAATTGGAGCCCATTAGGGATACTAAAAGCCTCCAGAGTAAAAAATGTGACTCCTTGAAAACACAGAGCTGGAAGGGAAGATGAACATGAGAAACCAAGGGAAAGTGTGCCTCCCCCCAAAAAAATGTTACATTATGGGAATCCATGGCCATAACAGCAGGATAAATGATAGAGAAGGAGTTGAGGAGGTACATAATTAAAATGTTCTCTGAATTAAAGTATTATATAAGAGAGCAAATACAGGCAGCGAAGGATATTTTAGACAAAGATCTAAATAACCAAATATAAGAAGCAAAAGATTACTTCAATAAGGAGAGAGAGTAATTCGGGAAAAAAACAAACCGAAATCATTGAAATGAAGGAAATAAAAAACCAAATTAAAAATTCAATAGGAAGCATCTCCAACAGAATAGATCACTTAGAACACTGAACTTCAGACAATGAAGACAAAGTATATAATCCTGAAAATAAAGTTGACCACAGTGAAGATGGTAAGAAACCATGAACAGAACATTCAAGAATTATGGGGTAACATGAAAAGACCAAATTTAACAATTATTGGGATAGAGGAAGGCATAATGGTACAAACCAAAGGAATGAACAATCTATTCATTGAAATAATATCAGAAAAATTTCCAAAGTTGACCACAGTGAAGATGAGAAGAAACCATGAGCAGAACATTCAAGAATTATGGGATAACATGAAAAAGACCAAACAATTATTGAGATACAGGAAGGCAAGAGGTTCAAACCAAAGGAATGAACAAACTATTCATTAAAATAATATCAGAAAAATTTCTAAACTTTAAGAGTAAATTGGAACATGAAATACAAGGGGCTTACAGGATGCCAAATGGACAAAATCACAACACACCCACACCAAGGCAAATTATAATGAAAATGCCCAGCATAGAGAATAAGGAGAGATTTTTAAAAGCCACAAGATACAGGAATCAAATTACATATAAGGGAAACCAATTAGTATCTCTGCTGATTTCTCAACCCAGACCCTAAAAGTTACAAGATCCTGTAACAACATATACCAAGCTCTTTAAGAAAATGGATGCCAACCAAGAATCATATCCAGCTAAATTAAACTTTAGATTGATATGCTATTTTATGACAAAATAAAAGCCTTCCATGATAATCAAACATTAAAAGAATTTACAGCTAGAAAGCCTGCACTACAGAACATCCTTGGCAAAATATTCCATGAGGAGGAAATAAAAAACAACATATGTCAAAAAAGGGAGGTATCACTAAAGGAAAAACCTAACAAAGAGAAACCAAGGCAATTTAACTATCAAAAATAAACAAAAATAACTGAGAATACAAATCATGTTTCAATAATAACACTGAATGTTGATTTCCAAAACTCAGCAATCCAAAGTCATAGACTGGCAGATTGGATTTAAAAAAAAAGACCCCAAAATATGCTGCCTTCCAGAGACTCGTGTCACAGGAAAAGAAATCCACACAGTGAAAGTGACATGTTGGAATACACTCTGGGCCTGGGGCTGTGGCTCTGCAGGAGTGCACTAGCCTAGCATGTGCAAGGCCCTGAGTTCGAGTCTCAGCACTGCATTAAAAATAAGTGAAACAAAATAAAGGTATTCTGTCCAACTAAAAATAAATACTTAAAAAACATATGGCTGGGGCTCAGGGGTAGAATGATTGCCTGGCATGTGTGAAGCCCTTGGTTCTATCCTCATTAGCACATAAAAATAAATTTAAAAAAAGTATTGTGTGCATCAACAACTAAAAAAAATAAATATTAAAAACATACCACTCACATGGACTGTGGACGCAAGCAGGGGTTTCCATCGTTATATCAATAATGTGGACTTCAAATGAAAATTAATTAGAAGGGACAAACAATAATATTTCATACTGCTCAAGGGAAACTTATACCAAAAAGAGATAACAATTATAAATATTTATACCCCAAACGATGAAGCATCTATGTTCATCATACAAGCTTCTCACAATTTCAAGAGTCAAATAGATCACAACACAATAATTCTGGGTGACTTTAACACATATCTTTTACTCCTGGATAGATCTTCCAAACAAAAGCTAAACAGAAATATGGAACTAAACAATCAATAACATATTTAACATATATAGAATATTTCATCATTCAACAAGTGAATACCCTTTCTTCTCAGCAACACATGGATCCTTCTCAAAAATAGACCATATACTATGCCACAGGGCAACTCTTAGCAAATAAAAAGGAGTAGAGATACTACCCTGTATTCTATCAGATCATAATGGAGTGAAATTAGAAGTCAGTGATAAGATAAATGTTACTCCAACACCTGAAGACTAAAAATTATGCTACTGAATAAACAATGGATTGCAGAAGACATCAAGGAAGTGATTTAAAAAATTCTTAGAGGTAAGTGAGAACACTGATACAACATATCAAAATCTCTGGGACACTAAGTAGGTGATACTAAGAGGAAAGTTTATTGCAGGGAGTTTATTCCTTAAAAAAAGAAAAAGTCAACAAATAAATGATCTAAAATTACAACTCAAGCCCTAGAAAAAGAACAAACCAACACCAAAAGCAGTAGGAGACAGGAAATAATTAAAATCAGAGCTGCAGTCAATGAAATTGAAACAAAAGAAGCCATGAAAAAATCAACAAAATGAAAAGCTGGCTCTTTGAAAAAAAATAAATATAAATCAATAAACCCTTATCCATGCTAGTGTAGAGAAGGAGAGAAAAACTCAAATTTCTAAAATCCATGATGAAAAATGAAATATTACCATGAATACTACAGAAATACAGAAGATAATTAGAAAAATATTTTGAAAATTTGTACTCCAAAAAAACAGAAAATATTGAAGACATCAACAGGTGTCTAGAATCATAAAATTACCCAAACTGACTCAAGATGATATGCACAAGTTACACAGATCATTTTCAAGCAATGAAATAGAAGACACCATCAAAAGCCTACCAACCAAAAAAATCCCTTGACTGGGTGGATACACCATTTTTCTTCAAATGGAAATATATATATATAATATCACTTTCTATAAATAGAAATATTTAAGATAAATGTATTTTTCTATAAACTTACTTTCAAGAGAAAATCAAGAAATTTTTAATTCTGAAATTATTGTACAAACTTTATAAGATAAAAAAATGTAATTATGCCTGCAAAAATATTAAGGGCTTTAACTATATTTTAAGTAAAATTAAACTATATTTCATTTCTCTTTGTCAATGTGCAATAATTTGTTTAAATTCTAGAATTTTCAGAAATCATTCCACAATATAACCTTTAAGAATTCTAAAAGAAAAAGTAGATACTTCCACAGAGAGGAAACAAACACTGGAGATCCTAAAAAGAAGAAAGAAATCATCTTTGATTAAAACAAGATTTTTATATTCTAAATTTTAATAATAAAATTATTTCCCTAATTAGAAAAATCCCTATCATTATATTTGCAGATTACATGGAAAGTTAAAATAATTGAGAAACAGAATTGCATATAACAGGGCTGATTATAAAAATATAAATTAATTAATTCCAGGATATTTCAGGTTATTTCCCTGATTTTATTATGCTGATATAAGCTAAGATTTTTTCCATATTTTGACATGATAAAGACCTATTAAAATGTTAAGTTTATTTTCTTTAAGGAAGGTCTTTATTGCCTGATGATTCTTACTGTTTAAGACACGGGTTAATTTTAATAAATAAATTCACGTTCTTGATTAAACACTAAATATAGAAAATGACTGACTTAGATTCTAATTTTGATAATTCTTTTTGAAGACTAATTTGCTTAATTTAAAGTAACTGCTGATTCTTGCATATTACCTCTGTTTGTTGGATATTGTAAGATATTGGAGAACATATTTTTAGGACTGATGCTCTCCAAATTAAAGTCCTATGTTAGTTTTAATCAATAAAAATTACAAACTTTGTTGGAAATTCATTAGTATTATATAAGTTCTCTGAGAGTACCTATTATCCATAAAGATATGTTAATATGTATATACTACTTCCTACATTGGGAAGTTACCTTAATCATATTCTCTAGAATACAATTAAGAGACACCTATTCAAAGTACAATATTCTAACAGATAAAGATATTTTGAAACCTTCTCTCAAAAAGGGATTGAGAGTTCCTTTTAAATTGTCAAATTACACATAATATCAAAATAATTCATCTATTCTATATATGAAAAATTACAGTGATTAATAAAAGATGTCTCATTTTCATAACTAGCCTCAATTACTATTAACAGAGAGGACTTTAAAAATTGCCTACTGGAAACTAAAATTGAAGGAAACTTAATATAGACCAAAAGAAATTAAAAGAGACTTTCAAAAAAACCAAACTCATACATTGTATCTTTCAAAATTTATGTCAGATGTCTAACATTATCTAAAGAGATATTATTCTGTTACTTAGATAAACTTTAAAATAGATGGTCATCTGAAAAACAGTTTTTTTAAAAAGATTTATCTTAACCATGTCCCAGTAACACACAATAGGGACAAGTCTTACAGTCTGGAGAACAAAGAGTTCCCTGGGACATATTGGTATTAAATAGCAAAAGAAAATGCCTAAAAATAATAATTTATTAACCCTTTAGAAAATTTTACTGTTTTCATAGAGAGACTTAAAGAGACAATACACACCTTTAATCTATAAGGGGTAACTCATTTTCAAAAGATGAGTTTACCATCCAGTTAGCCCTAGACATTCCAAGACATTTACACAGATTAACAAAATTCTAGTCAATTATTAATATTACATCATAATTAAATAAAGCCTAAACAAAGAAAAAAGGCAAACTTACAGACAAAAGGATTAAAATGCTAATCTTATGCCAAGAAAAATAAGCTTCCTAGTTAAAAATTTTACTCCTCTTCTAAGGTAGAAAAAAATTTTTAGAGACCTCAGACATTGAAACAGGGCCTTATTTCAAAACCCTGTCAACAGTTTTTCACTGAAAAAAAAAATAGCCTTAAAAATAGTTACCCCTAAAATATTAAACAGGCAGCCAATAAATCAGCTCAGCAGCCGATAGCTAATTTCAATAAGAAATCTAACATGGTGAATATTTTCTCAACCTTATAGTATAATATAATATGCTAAATACTTGATATTTTTAAAAGTGGTAAGGCCACAAATTATACATAATTATTGAAGCTAATTTTGCTACATTAAATATAGTTATTTAACATGCTCATATAACTGTTTATTTATAAACAAAATTGCTTTAACAAGGTTACCTCAATGTAATTGCTACTTCAATGCCATAAAATTCTAATTAAATCATTGTCCAAAACTATACTATTGCCTTATTTTTACTCATTTATATTTGAGATATTAACACACCCTACTTACTAAGTTTCATAATAATAATGACAGTTTTTCATGGATTGATAGACAAATATTATTCATTTTTCTAAATCATTTTTATTAATTGTATTAATTATATATATTATATAATATAATAATATATAATAATATATTATATCTTCTCTAGGTTTATTTAACATATGTTCTTCCTATTTTGGATAGAAGTTTGTATAATTTCTCATGCCCCTAATAAAGACCACTGCTTCTAAGTTAAAAACTCTGTCACAAACAGCATTCCAAATTAAGATAATTATTTGAGTTAATCTAGAGCTACTTTCAAAATACACATTTTTATATACAACTTATTATATTCTTGACTTTAACAGAATTATCAAAAATAAAAAAATTAAGTTATACATTTAGTAAAACCTAAATATATTTGTCATGGTCCATTTAAATAACTTTTGTCAAATTCCAGGACTAACTACAGATGGTAAATCTTTTCTTATTATTTAAATACGTGTACTATTATCTATAACTTAAGCTAATGATACTATGGCTGACACCAGGCCTTTTCTCAATTTTATTAAGTGAGGAAAAGGGGAAAACAGAACCCCATAGGACACACTAAATCTTACAAATATTACAAAAATTTTCTTAATTATGATACTGAGAGTCCTACTGTATTGAACATGAATCAGTAAATAAATCAGATTTCAAAAGGTAGAGATGACCCACTAATTGTGAAAATGACTTAAAAACCTGACACAGAAAATTGAATCTCCCAAATGCAGAGTTCATGGACATGCAGCTTCATGGGTTGATCAGGAAAGTAAAAATTATTAACAAGTTCTATGGACTTATTTCTCAGGTTCACCTTTAATGTGCATTGGAGAGTGGACTCAAAAGCCCTCCCACATAATTTGTACTAACTCTAATGGTCAGTTATTTGTATATATTGATCCTATTACCATCAGGATGTCTAGGAGTATCTTTTGAGAAAAAGACACATATAAGAAATCTAAGACAGCCAATGATGCTGGTTCTTAGTAATGAAGACTATGTATCTGGAAAAATTTTCAAAATAGGAAGATTATGAAAATAGAACTTTCTTTTATATGTCAATTATTTTCATAAAATATCCACCAATGTATTGTTGCACTAATCGTTTTACAATTGAAATGGCACCATTCCTAAGTGAATAGATTTTGCAAATGGCTTGCCAGTATGATATAAGGTGTCTAGAAATACTGGGTATACTTTAGACTGGTCTCTTAGAATTGAAAAGATGACTATACAAGGATGCCATGATGCCAGAGTTTTATTGGTAATACCCTAACCTTCAGCAAGATAGCACCAAAAAAAGATGTTTTATTGTTTGACTTCTACCTTCAGAACATTTACATTACTGACAGACTAGATATATTCCTTAAAAGTGAGAATTAAGAGAAAGAATAATAGATATCCTGTAGCATGTAAGAATACAACTTACCTTATTTTACCACTAGTTATAGCTACTAATATTTTAGAGATAAAATATGCTGAAGTTAATGTTCAGGCTTTGAAAGAGGTGCATACCAATAAACAAGATCTAGGCAAACTCTGAATCTGATCTCATAATCTTTGAAGTGACTATTTATAAGTACTATTCCTTGCCACTACAATTCAGCTTTTGTGGCTATGTTTTTAAACTTAGAAAAAGTGAATTTTCTGACTATTTGACTCAAGTTACTTCCAAGAGTCTTCATAGTCAGATAGTGATGATTGAAGGATTGAAATTAAGTTAAAATGCTCTAGAAGCCACTGTGATAAATAATGTGAATGAGCTCTTTGCTGTATGGCTTGTGGAAAATATGGCATGCTAAATTAAAAATATCCATTTTACTATGGCCAAATGCAAGGCTTCAAAATAAAATTGGGGAAAAATTAAAGACCTTCTGATGTGTGTTTGGCAGAGTAATAATAAATAACCTGGATCTTCCAAGTTGATTATGTTCTTGAAATGATATGTTTGCTACTAATTTCTTTCATGTTTCAACAGTAGGTCATGAAGATCTTGGATCAAAAATCCAGTGACTGAAAGGTATAATTCCCCAGTTGACTTTTTAATTTATGTTAAGAAAAGGGGAATAAGTGGAAAGACACTATGAGTGACCACACATTCCATCCCTGAATCACAAAGCTCTGACCAGTCACTACATTTCTTGGTGTCTTAGGAGTTCTCCCAACTCAGATAGCAAGGCAGGTCTACATGTGTCCTAATAACCCACAGGGTTGAGTTACACTCACTTGTTCCTTTGTAATCCTACCCTTTCCCTCATTTGAATGGCTTCTTCCCAATAAAAGGATTCAGCACATGCTCCTTTCTTTATTTCCACAGACCCCCATAGGTCAGAAGAGTCATCACAGGACCCCCAAAAAAGGTATTTCTCTATCTCTGTGTGGTAATTTCGTGCATTACAGTTTCCTTGGAGTGATCTTGAATGTTTATTCATAAGACACTACACTCTACCACTGAGCCACAACTTTAGCCCAGCATTATCATTTTATAAGCTATATGTTGGATTTTTTTCCACTAACTGAACCCAGAGGTATCAACAACTGAGTAACATCCTCAGCCTTTTTTAATATAGACAAAATATTTGATTAATTTGCTAAGTTGCTGAAGGTGGCTTTAATATCATGATTTTCCTGCCTCAGCCTCTCAAGACACCAGAATTACAGACATGCACCACTGTGCCTGGGTTTGATATGGACTTTCTAAAAAAAAAACATTTCAGATCATTTTCTCTTCAGTATGAATGTAGTAAAATGACATTGGAGCAAAAGTTGTCAGTATTTCAGGAAGTACTGGCTATGATAAAGGAAGATAACTTGTCACTGATGTTTGAATTAAGGTTGAATCAATTTTCTTCAGTATGTAAGATACTGGTTTCCCCTCTAATTTCTTTTGTTTATCATTCTCTAGTTCACAAGGTCTTTTCACTTGTTCCTCATTGGTAAGTATGTGGGATATACAGTCTTCCTGAACATTGCCTAACTTTAACTGTCTCTATTGGTTCTTTAAATAAATGTCCCTTTAGTTGTCCTCCCTCCCTTATTGTGTTGTAGAGAAAAGGCCTTCACTGGTGATCAGTGTTTGTCAGGCAAGACCATATCCACTCACTTTATTTCTGTCATAATCATGTGTTATCTGCTGATGACCCTTTGTTCTGTTTCCTCTTTTCTGATATTTGTATATCCTCAGCTAGTTGACAATTAAAATTGAAATACTTTATTTTGAAAATGGACCACTGCACTTTCTACTTCTCACAAAAGGATTACCAAAACCTCATATGTAAATACAGGGAAATAAAGACATATTTGTGGTGGATCATTAATTTTTAAAATGAAGGCATCTATGTCACTGAGTGAGGGCCATCCAGGCATAGCTCATAGCTGAGGTATTACAATCCCCAGTGTGTTCTATTTGTTTTAGTAGGCAGGCATTGCTTTTCTCAAATATGGTTATATTTACAGGGCAATTTACCATATAGAGAAGTGTTCCCATATGCCTGCTCTACACACAAATTTTCCTATTATTTACATCTTGCATATTTATGTTAGATTAATTATCATTATATAAACAATATAATGGAAACCAAGACATTATTACTAATTGGACTACTTGTTTTTTTATTTCTGAAGAAATTGATAAAATATACTGTTGAGTGTCCACCATTATTCCATATTATTAACAGTGTCAGAATGTAAAAGTTCTCTGTTCTTCATCTCTTCACTGTCTTCTATTGCCCCTGAATCTCTGGAACCATTTATACTTTATTGTCTATTCTTTTGCATTTTTCAGAGTGTCACATAGTTGAAGTCACACAGGTAAGGCATTTAAAACCAGTTCTTTTTTAAGCAGTATGCATTAAATGTGCCCTCGTGTCATTTCATATTCGTTAGCCCATTGATTTTGTATTTTGAACAACACACCATTTAATGGAAATGATAATATTTAATTAAAAATATGTAAGTGCTTACTGAAGGATATCTGGTTTGCTTCCTGTTCTGGGAAACTGTGAATAGATAAAGTATGAATATTTTTATTTTTGTGTAATCATGGAATGGAACTAAGGAACTGATGCACACTAGGCAAGTACAGTAACACCTTGCTGTATCCACAATTTAAGACCTTATAAAAATGTGCATGTAGGTTTTCATGTAGGCATTAGATCTCAACTCCATTAGATAAATATCATCAATGTGGTTGTGACAATTGTGGTTAAGACTGTGTTTAGCTTTGTAAGAAAATGCCCAACTCTTCCAAAGTGGCTGTACAATTTTGTTATCCTGCTAGGAATGAATGAGAGTTCCTGTTGAACCTCCACTTACACAAAGCAGTTGGTATTGTCAGATTTTTGGATTTACCCAAGCTTGTAGATGTGAGTAATTTCTAGTTCTAGTAATCAGTCTGCTCAAGTGGCTGAGACAAGAGGATGACAAGTTCAAAGCCAGTCTCAGCAAAAGTGAGTTGCTAAGCAACTCAGTGAGACCCTATCTCTAAACAAAATACAAACCACAGATGGGGATATTGCTTGGTGATCAAGAGCTCCTGAGTGCAATCTTCTGTACAAAAAAAAATAAATTAAATTTCAAAAAAAGCAGTATCTTCAGTGTGGCCTTGGTCCTCATGGTGTGAACCGTGCAGCTTGACATCCTATGACATAGAATACTAAGCATCTTTTCCTGTGTTTATTTTTTGTCTCTATACTCTCCTGCCTTTTTTTCCTTTTATTTTTGGATTGCTTGTAGTAATGTTAATCATAGAAGCTAATACTTATTGACTATTTATATGCCAGACATTGTTTTTGGTGAGTAATTAATTTCTCTTTTCCCTCACATTATCCTTATTAAGTGGTAGAATTATGATCATTTTATGAACAAAACATTTGAGGTCCAGACTGGTAAAATAATTTACTCAAGATTTTATTGCTACTAAATAACAGAGATAGAATTGGATCCCAGGTAATCTGCATTTAGTACAAATGTCCTAATTATTATACTCTGCTCCACTTTGGAAATGAACAAGTGATACTAATCAATGCATTGATACTAAGCCCCACATTAGCCTTTGTCATATGCCAGCTAATCACTGCATATCACTGCAGACAATAGTATGACTCAGAGATGTTTATGTCCCTGCTTAATAGCAGAAAGAACTGGGAGTACTAAAATCCCATGTCAAATAAGCTGCATGGTTCACAACATGAGAACCAAGAACACAATGAAGATACTGCTTTATCATAGGGAATCTAGGATTTAGATAATCCTTTTTTTTGTACAGGTGATAGAACTCAGGAGCACTTGAGCACTGAGCGACATCCCCATCCCTGTTTTATATTTTGATTAGATAGAGGTCTCATTGAGTTGCTTAGCACTTAACTTTTGCTGAGACTGGTTTGAACTTGACAGTCTCCAGTATAAACCTCTCAAGCAGCTAGATTACAGGCATGAACCTCCGTGCCTGGCTCATATAATATTTTGTTAATCTCTCTGTCAAAATGTATTTTCTACAAATTTATTTTGAACCTGTTAATAGGTACCCAGGGTGCCCAAGAATACACTTCCACCCCACTTTTTGTCTTTGGTTTTTTCATCTATAAAACTGAGCAAACCAGATAATGACTCTCTTATTGCAATAGGGTCCTTTTTTCTATTTTGTTGTTGTTGTTTGGTTCATATATTTGTATATAATGATGGAATGTGTTGTTATATATTCTTACATACACACAGTATAACAATATAATTTGACAAATATTATTCCCCAGCACTTCCCTCCTCCCTCAATCTCCCCATTTCTTTAATCTACTGTTCTTTGCCAAGGGAAGTATATGGCTATAGGTAGTATTATCTAAAACTCTAAGGTCAGCCCAACATGACTTATTATAGTTATCTACATTAGTTTCATTGGCAAGAGCAAAACAGAGGATTTAGCTGTCTGTATTGTAGATTTCAATACATCTACTATAGAGAAACAAATGGACAGGGTATATATGGAAATGCTGCATTTCAGGTTAGGGACAGCTCCTAAATTGATAAGTCAGAATAAATAAGGTTGGAATTATTTGAGAAAAACTTATGTAAATCTCTTTCACAATTGGCCACTGCTAAAGGTGGTGGCTTAGTGACCAAAGCTCAATTTACCTGATGTGAGGCCTAACTGTTAGCAGTGAGAGGTGCATACAATATGTTCACCATCATAGGTCCAGGAATGAGGTTGCCAGCAGGCAAAGGGGCGAGTCTGGTGGCTTGGTCAAAAAGGTATTTAATATTACCCAGGTTACTTTAGGTGAGGTCCATTTGCATTGTTGAATTTTGCCTGCATGTTTTTTCTACAGAGTTAGTTTATTCATCTTTTTGTTGATGGTTTTGAGGGTCCAGATATTGACTTTTTTGGCAAGCATCGAGATGGGGTGAGGCTCCTGTTAACAAATTCAAACCCTCAAACTCATGGTTAGGAGGATCCCTGTACCATCCCATGCATTAGTTATAAGATCCTTCCATGAGACCATAGATCCCTGAGAGGGGGACCCAATGTTAATGGGCTGCTGTTTCTATACAAGATTTTGACATTGAAATAAAATTAAAATGAACAAGGTTTTGTTCAAGGCATCAAGAGGGGATTTGTATAATTTTCTTCCTATATTTTGTAGCATGGTCTTTAATTTCTCATGCATTATTTCTGCAATGCCTTGAGCCTGAGGGTTAAAGGAGATCCAAGTTACGTGGTGTATATACCAATCTTTGCAAACCACCTGGAAAGTCTTGCTAGTATAGACTGGCCCATTGTCAGTTTTAATAGACATGGAAGTATTTATATTATTTATATTTCCAAAACATTTAAGTAGATGGGAGATGGACCTCTTTTGTGATTTCTCCTGTGGAGGCTGTGGCCATTACACAGCCTGAATAGGTATCAATGACTACGTGAATATACTTAAATTTCAAAAAAATGCATAATGATTGGAATCCATTGGCCATAAAGCATTAGATTTTAACTCTCTGGGATTTACTCTAGCAGGTTGTAAACAATCAATGGGAAGAAAGACTGCATACTAGCTGTCTGCAAGCCTCTTTGCTCTTCTTTTATGTAATTGCTATGGCTGAGACCAGCAGAGAGGCGAGTTATTTTCTTCTCCCAGATATTTTATGAGATTTAGAGTTATTCTTTTCTAATGTATAATCATTTAAATATTTCATAAAATTATGAGAATTGTCAATAAACAGAATTAACTGGACATAACTTTCCTAGGTACATATATGAATCTACCCCAGTGAATAACATCATCAAGTAAATTAACAAAAGTGGAGGTCCCAATTAGAATAAGATATAGTCCATTCTTGTATAATTATACCAAAATACATCCTACTGTCATGTATAAGAGACCCAATAATTTTTAAAAATGCTTATTTTATTTTTTAATATCTTTAATTATTTTTTTAATGTTGTGCCAAGGATTGAACTCAGAGCCTCACAAGTACTAGGCAAGCAACTGAGTCGCAACCCAAACCCCTTGCTTATTTTAAATATATAAATGCTTCTTAAACTTAAATGACAAATTGATTTATTATAAATTTAATAAATTTTCTGCAATGAAGAAGAGAAATTTACAATAACCTAGCAAAAATATATTTTTTTATGAGAACTATTTTCTCTTCTATTTTCCATTCAAATCTTGACTGATGGTGTTCTAAGTTAATTTTTTTAACAAAAATATTTTCCAAGTGCAGTTTCAATCAAGTCACATTTGCCTATTCATGAAGTACATAAACCAAAACCTTCAGGAATTTGTTTGATTTAGATGAAGAAAGAGATAGTAACTAGATCATAAGAGAGGAGATGTTTTGCACACTGGTTAGCAACTATCTAAATACAGCCATTGGTAGGAAAGTGACTTTAAGTTTGAAAACATGGGGCAGATTTTGTAAAGAAGAAACAATACCCCGGGTGTTTCAGTGCCTCAATGAATATGATGTAAGAGAAATCATATAAGAAATGTCATATAACAAATATTCCAGCATCATACAAACACAAGTTTTCCAATTTTTCTTAAACTTGTTTATAGGAGACAGTTCTTTTTTTTTCATTGGTGATAGATATTCTAACAGAAATGTTACAGGTTGAATTTAATAGGTTCTGAGTTTGATAGGATCTGATTTAAATGAAGGTCATGTGGATGAACAAAAAATATTGTAAACTTTTAAAATTCAGCACTTGAAATTAAAAAAAAAGACTTGGAAATGGGCATGTTGGGATCATTTCTCTAGAAGATTCCTATATCATTTTTAAAAATATTTTTATCTGTAGATGGACACAATACCTTTATTTTACTTTTATGTGGTTCTGAGGATTGAACCCAGTGCCTCATATTACTAGACAAGCACTTAACCACTGAACTACAACCCCAGCCCAATATTTCTATTTCTGCCTATCCAAACATAAAATCCACAGTTTGTGGTAAATGATTTTTATGTAAGCAAAAGTATTTCAGATACTGTATATACAAGCAAAATAATTTTAAGAAATCTGCAGGGAAGATTGAAAATCAAACAAATACTGACCATTAAATAATATAACTTATGATACAAAGAAAAACATAATGTATACAGGCTCAAAGACAAGGGTAAGATCTGAGCAATTTCATGAGGTAAACAGAAGTAAACAAAAATATTACTCTGAAGAATGAGGTATGTTTGAGTTAAAATTTATTTTTTACTTACTTTTTATTTTCTTTTTTTCTTTCATTTTTTTGACCTGCATCAAGGGCTTTCTTTGTGGTGGGCCACTGAAGCTCTTGACATGAAATTAAGATCAAGAATAAAATCCTGCTTTATATAGAGTGTAATAGACTGACTGAAAAGCATGTCAATAAAAATCCTGCTGCAATCAAATACTCCTATTTTTCTTCCAAGAATCCAGATAAAGATGAACAAATATTTCAGTTGTATTTCCATAAGAAATACTTTCTATCCTCAAGCTGGCATTGGAATCTCAGCAGACACATTTCTGCTTTGCCTTTACATTGTCACTGTCTTTGTGGGACCCAAACCCAGGATTACTGGCCTCCCAATCACCCACATGGCTCTAACAATTATCCTCATGCTCCTTACACATGGGACTTTTGGTATCTACAGATTTTGGAGAAGTGTAGGACAGTTCATGTCATTTCAAATGCAAAGTGCTTTTCTTCCTGGCCACAGTCATATGGGGACTCTCCAGCTGTGGTACCCACATGCTGGGTGTGCTTTAGGCCATCTAGTTTTGAGATTGTATGATTCTTTCAAGCAGATACATAATAATAACCTTTCATAGATTTAAACAACAGTCGTGTTTTTTCTAAGCTCCAGATTTTCTCCATAAAGTTCCCCAGAAATAAGACCCACTCATGCCCTTCTGCTGCCCATTATGTGTTTTTACATCCAGTATTGCTTGAACTCCATCATCTTCCTGTTAATAAGCATAGTGTGAGCAAGCTATCTCATCCTGAGATGTCTTCAAAGGCTTGGTATCAATGGTGATGGCATACTCAGTAATTTGGTGCTGATCTATGCTGACACTCAATTAATAAATGTATGCAAATTTAATGGAGAAAAAGGTCTGCTTCTACAAAACTGATCAAAAGCAACTTTGTCACTCTTATTAAAATAATATTCTCTATTTCTGAAAATTTTACCTCTTATAAAAATCAATAAAATAGAATTAAAATTTTCTATTACAACAATGTTATCTAAATAGATAAAAATAGCTTGTAGATAATTTTTTCTGTATATGAATCAGTTTTTTCAACATTTGCATTAATTTTCACTGTATCTTACACCATTTGTTTATCATAAAGTTTTATGTCATGTGGGGACTCTCCACCTGCGCCACCCACATGCTGGGTGTGCTTCAGGCCATCACAAATACATATAGATATATTCATATTAACAAATATATATCTCTTTATAGCATCCATATATATGTTTGAATATTATTCTGCAATAAAAATGAAATACTGACACAAGTGACCATGTTGACAAATCTCAAAAATATTAAGAAAGGTAGACAAAATCAGACATGAAATTTCACCTGTGCTATAACTACATTCATATTAAATATTCAAAATTTGTAAATCATAGAGTTAGAAAGAAGAGAGTTTGTTTCCAGGGGCTTGAAAGGCATTTAAGTGAGTGGTTGATTAACTGATTATATAATTTATTTTCAGTAATTAAAATGTTTAAATCAAAATAATTGTGGTAATTATACCACAAAAGTATAAATGTCACTGCTTAACTTATTTTTGATGGGGTCTTTTATGAGCATTCAACCTCAATAACACCAATAAGAAAAAAATCTTTAAAACATTGAAGTCTATACAATTATAGTTAGAGGTGACAGAAATGAACTATGGAACTGGACATAACTTTCTTATCCTTGTATTTCAACACATGACCACAGAAACTGCATTATGTAGAACCACAAAAATAGAATCCTAAGTACATATGGCAAAATATATTCTATCATCATGCATATCTAAAAAGAACAAATAAAATAAAAAATAAAGAAACAATGGATTTATAGTCACCCACATGTACTCTGCATCACCAAACTAAAGCATGGATGGTAACACTGGATACCAGAAATCAAGAGCCTTCTCTGTGTCAGGCAGTATTCTTGATTCATTATTCACTTTGTCCTTATCTTTCAAGTATCATGAGTCCTGATTAGAAGACCTCTAATCTTACAGATGAGTAAACTAAGTTTGAGGGATGACTGATTGTTCCAAGATCATTATCTATGCAGACTAAGGCTCTGACAATTAATTTGTGTGATTTCCAATTTACTGTATCATGTATCACAATACAAAGTCAGGTTTTTGTTTGTTTGTTTGTTTTGTTTTATTTTGTTCCCCCCACCCCTTGGAGGAGGAAACAAGAGGAAGAAATAAAACAGGGCACCAAGAACAATCTGCATAAACTATCAATGTTAAAAACTTGATTGTGGTCATTGTTACACTGGTAAATAAGTATGTGCAAACATGACAATGTAGGAATTATACATGTATAGTTTATTGTATTTCAGTATTACCCTAATAAAATTGTTTTAAATTTGAATGAAAGAAATAAATATATTCCTCAGAAAAACAAGCTATATGTTTGGAAAGCATAGGAAAAGATGCTGAATATTATATGTCATTAAGAAATTACATATCAGCCACCGCCTTGAAGGTCAAGCTGTGCAGTTTTAGCAGATACAAGATATACCCCAGATATGGGAGGCGCTATGCAAGGGTTGACGGAACGGTTTTCCAATTTCTTAATGCAAAATGTGAGTCGGCTTTCCTATCCAAGAGGAATCCTCGGCAGATAAACTGTACTGTCCTCTACAGAAGAAAGCACAAAAAGGGCCAGTCAGAAGAAATTCAAAAGAAGAGATCCCAATGTGAAGCCAAATTTAAGAGTGCCATCACTGGTGCATCCCTTGCAGATATCATGGCCAAGAGGAATCAGAAACCAGAAGTTTAAAAGGCTCAATGAAACAAGCTCTTAAGCTGTCAAGGAAGAAAAAAAAAAAAGCTAAGCAGACATTTAAAAAAATGGCAATGGCTGCTGCTAAGACTCCCACAAAGGCAGCACCTCAGAAAAAGACTGTGAAACCAGAGAAGTTTTCTGCTCCCTGAGTTGGTGGATAATGCTAAATTGGCAGATGAGATTTTAAAATAAAGATGTAACCCTTTTAATTGGAGAAATGTTAAGATAAGGCAATAAAAATGTATGATTGAATGCTAGCTTTACTTAGATGTGTTTAGGACACACTGCACAGACTGAAAGTACTGGAATCTTGCATAGATTTAATCCAAGTTGACTATTCAAATGCTCTTATCCTGTCATTTCTCTATTTATGACAGGCACATTTGTTTTTTATAGGGTTTGACTTATACATTGGGACCCCCCCTCTTTCTCCAACCATTAGCTATTATCTGATTTGACAGTGCCAAAAATTAATAGCTGTATTAATCTCTTGCTCCCAGAAAATAGCATCCTCCTTTTTATTCTGGTTATATTATTCTGTCTCTGAACCCAGGGACACTGAATAAGAGTATATTTTATCTATTCCCAGAGTAGTTTGTTGAGCTAGGACTTTTGACAAAGCTGTGCAAATGTGTAATGTGATAAGAAAAAATATTATAATTTGTGAACAGGCTTGTACTCTATAGATGTCTTTATTATCTGCCCACCTGTGCTGAGTTGCAAGGATACAACAATGCATAAGTCATGTCTTAAACAAGCTTGCTCAAGGTAAAATTATGGTGCATGTCAACATTTTCTTTATCCCCAATTAGCCAAGATAATGGATTACTAATTTTCTTGCTGGTGCATGTTAAATTCAGGCATTATTCTAATTGTTGGGTATAATAAATAGGTTTTGGGAGAAAAAAGGAATTACAAATTAAGCACATTTATTAAAATATATAAAATTTTATACCTGACAATATCAAGAGCTGGCAAAGATAAGGAACAAAAGGAACTCTCATACATTGGTGTTGAGATAACAAAATTGGACAGCCACTCTGGAAAACAGTTTGGTAGCTTCTTAAAAATCACAATATACACTTAATATGGCCCGATAATTGTATTTCTCAGTGTTAATTTGATGGAATTGAAAGGTATGTTCACAAAACCCACATACAAATGTCCACAGCTTATTCACTCATAACTGCCAAGAAAAGAAAGCAGCTAAGAGAGATTTCAGTAGCCATTTACCTGTTATTAATGTAAACACTTTGATACATCCAAACACTGGAGGGTCACTCAAAAAATTTAATAAAATGAAATTTACTATCAAACATGAAAACACAAGGAGGCATCATTAATACATATTGCCAGAAAGAATATATTGTCTGAAATGCCATATTTGTGTGATTCCAAATTTATGACATTCTGGAAAAGTCAAACATTAAAAATGGTAAACATTGCCAAGAAATCAGGCAGAGTAGATGTTAAAGAGGTGAAGAACAGGGACTTCTGGCATGGTGAATCTACTCTTTAAGATGCCATCATGGTGAAAATTGACATTATTTTTTCTCAATGCTTTAAAAACTGTAAAATTTTTAAAATTAATTAATTAAAAATTAATATTAGTAAAATTAATGTTTTAATATATAACTAAACTATTTATTGCCATTAATAATTATTTAGTACCATCACTATTGGCAAAATATTTTGATTTTTTACTTACATCAAATGTTTCTCAGTAATATACAAAGAAAAAAAATAGTAGAAACTCTGAATAGGAAAGGCATATGGGAATATGGTACTATGTAATTCATTTTTCTGTAAATCTACAACTCTCCTTAAAATAAAGTCTGTTCATTAAAACAATCAAAGAAGGCTTGGTGATTTTCCTAGCCTCAAACATGTTCGGCCTAGGACTGGCCCTCAACAATAAAATTTGTACTGAGAATTAATAATTTCCAACAACTCTTTCTTCCTTCCTTCCTTTCTTTCTTTCTTTTACTTTTATTTATCTTTTTTTTTCTATTTTCATTATCTTTTTAGAGAACAGTGGACATAAGCCCTTAGTGAATAAACTAGTACCTTACATTAAAAAGATGCTTATACATCAATAAAAATGATTATTTATCACTCTGCTCCATAGGTAGTAATTCATTAAATACTAAGGAAAAGATGTTCTAAACTTATTTTACTAAACTCATATTTATGAGAGAATTACCTGATATTCTTTCAAGTCCACTTCACTTCCAATATGCTACCTATAAAATGAGATTACTTTCTTTTTCTTACCCAACTGCCACAGTCTGGCTGCAGCAAACTAACTGGGGGGTGATGAGCAATGGGAGCCATTTATTGTAGTACAGGAGGGGTATATATATACATTACTGAATTCACACAGCTTATCTTAATTAACATAAACTAGATACAGCAGTCAACCAATAAGGAATCTCCACACTTAGTGGCCCACTGGCGTTACTTCACAAACCACTCCCTCTGGCAAAATGCCAGGGGCCATCTTGACTTGTTTACAGACCCTAACACCCAACATACCTCTGGTTGAAATAAATGAAGATAGTCTAAGTAAAGGGGTTTGCTGATACACATTAAGGGACAGATAAATTGTGGGTGATATTACTGAGAAACACAGTCCTATTGATCAGATAAATAATAGGCATTTGGTGATACTGAGAGGTGCATAATCTTTCTCCATTTTTTTTTTTTTAAATTTAACACTTTCCATGTAGATTTTGCAATTCTGAGCTATGGTAGTTACTAACACTAACCTACCAGAAACAGATAACATGGTCTGTGAGTCATATATTTCCAGATCAAGTTCCATTATGCTCACAACAATATTTAGTAGAGTTGGACGTGACCAGGGCAAGTCGGGACCTTCCCTTACATTTCTCAGACAAGGTTAACGTAAAGAGGTTCTCATTTTGGTTTCTAGAATGGGAAAGAGAAAATCCTGCAAGATTGGCATCAACATTTTTTTTTCTTCACAGTTCTTAAACTACCTGCTCATGGCTAAGCTGGACTGTGCAGTAGCTGAAAAAAATTTTCTTCAAGCACAGATGGTTCATAATGACAATGTATATCTGCTAAATATTCAATATGATGAGGGTGAGAGAATGAGAAGATAGACTACAATGGAAAGGGGAAATTCGAAGAAAAACTGGCTCCCTCAGGAAGAAGGTGCTTTAACCTATTTCCATTCCCAAATGAGAAAAAACATTAGTCAAATTACTTCCTTCCTTTCTCTCGTGTCTACTTTCTTCCTTCCTCATTTCATTGGTTATTTTTTATTTCTCATTTTCCATCCCTTCCTTGATTTCTTTCTAAGAGAAGATGTCTCAATTCACACTCCATATTTACTTCTCAGAAACTAGTCATTTGGAAAATAAAGCTCTATGGGAGGCATATCCATTTATATAGGGTGTCATTACTCTAAAATGTTTCCAATAGAAAAACCTGAACAAATATATTGTAAGAGTATACATGCTCACATGAAACATTAGTTTGGGGTTTATAAAAATTTATGTTCTTATACACCAAGCCATACATATCTGGGGTATAGTGAGAGGCCTTACATTGTTTTGCTAGGAACAGAACAAAAAGAAAAAAAAGAAAAAAAAACATGACAACAGCAATATAAACCAAATACTCTCTATCACATTACTGACTTTTCTGTAATAAAAGCAGTTTATGATAATTTAAAGTTATTTTGTCTTTTATTGAAAAATATTTAAACTTTCAAATGAATTTTTATTGATTTTTCACTCAAATACCAAAGGATGATTTTGTTCACTGAAAAATTTAAAGAAAAAATGTTTTTCAAAGACAATTTAAATTCATTTAATGAATTACAACAGACTTTGGGTGTTTAGGTAAAGTAAGCATTTTCTTTCTTTTTTTTTTTGATGGATGTTTATTTATTCATTTATTTATATGCGGAGCTGAGAATAAAACCCAGTACCTCACACATGCTAGGCAAGTGCTCTACCACTGAGTCCCAACTTCAGCCCCTACATATATACTTTGTGTTTGTATTATTGTACATAATAGTTGGGTTTGTTTTTACATAATCATACATGCATGGGATATAATTTACTCCATTTCAGGCTCCAGATCCTCCCCTTCTCTCCCTTCTCCTTCTCTCTATTCTCTACTCTTAAAGTAAGCATTTTCAATATTTTTTTTTTGTAATTTTAAAGGCGAAAGGTAATTGGATCATCAGAGTACAACTTTGCCCCAAACATCTGAATCCATACATTGATATCAGGATGGCCAAAGCTTGGGGAAAAAAAGACAACTTTTCCCGAAGAAAACTCAAAGCCCTGGGTACCTACTTTGTACCCATAAGTCTTTCAGGCACTGAGTGACTATTCTAGATGAGGCAACAGAGTTAATGAATACTGCAGCATTATTCAGTGTAGCCATTTATCTGAGAAGACTTTCTGTTATTACTGAATTTATTCATGGGAAATAGTCATTTTCCCTTCTTGGTCATAGATGTGTGAAAGACAGTTTAACAAGTTGAACTTGACAGTTTCTTCTACCACAGCCTGGTTTATTAGTTTCCCTTGAAATGAAGAATCTTTATTGAATTTATTAAAAAAAATTGTAAACTATTGCCTTCTACTCTGTCCTCAGCAGCAAGAGAACTGATGTTCTATTTGCTTAACTTTATTTCTTTCTACAAAACATCTCTAGGCTTCACATTTAAATTTCCAGCTAAATTCAGCATGATATTTATGATAGTGCTTCCCTTATTTCCCTATTTCTTAACACTGTGATAGTATCTTATATTCTCCTACTTTACAAACACCTTAATATCTTAGTGTAGTAATTATCCCAACGTACACACACACACACACACACACACACACACATGAAAAATGTTGATTCCACCTCTCATGGAACTTAGCTTTTAATTCAGAAGCATTTCATAATCTTCATCCTGCTGCCATGGGACTCTGTCACTTCCCTTGACTGATCTCATGTGTTTTATTTATTTCAAAGCTTTTTACATTTATTTCAGGAGCATTATGTCAAGAGTATGAATAACATTAAATTCCATTAGAAATAAATTTGAGAATATTGGAGAGTTAGAGTGTTAAAATATTTTATCCCATCATTTCATACTTCCATGTAGAGACTCTGATAGAAATTATAGCTACTTTAAGTGTTGTTTAGATCAAAAATTTAAGAGGTGGGCTAAAAACCTTGAGTAAAATACCCAAAATGGAGTCATGGCTGTGTTATTTAATGCAGTTTTACCAAGCGACCACAAAACTGTGGATACACACACACACACACACATAGACATACACATACGTGATTTTAAAAAAAAGGAGTCTTGGAGGTTTCAGTCCTCTCCTGGGGAAAACAAAAAAAAATTAAATATATTGTTTTTTGATGACTAACATTTGTCAAAGCAAGCTAATGTTAGGGTAGTCATTTCTCCTCTAATGCATGAAGTCTTGAGTGTACTACATTAATTCTCCCAAGTCAGTGTTTATCACAAGCCTATCAACTAAGATAAACCCAGTATCAGAGGAATTCTCAGCCCAGTTCTACAAGAAGTTGAAAAAAGAATGAACACCAATTCTTCTAAAATTATTTTATGAAATAGAAAATAGCAAAACCTTTTAACCTCCTTCTATGAAACTAATATCAACCTGATGCAAAAACCAGATTGAGATGAATCAAGGAAAGAATATTTCAGACCAGTATTCCTGATGAACAGAGATGTAATAATTCTCATTAAAATTATGGCAAGCAACATGCAAAATCATATTAAAAAGATATTACAACATGATCAGTGGAGTTTGTCCCAGGGATGCAGGGTTGGTTCAACACATGGAAATAAATTAACATTTTTTAAATAAATAGATGTAAAGACAAGAATCAGAAAATTATCTCAATAATTGCAGGAAAAGCATTTGACTAAATACATGGTCAAAACACTAGAACACTATGTATAGTAGAGATATATCTTAACACTATAAAAGCTGTCTATCCTAAACACAAGGGAAACTTACACTAAAAACAGAAAACTGGGAGAACAAAGGATTACAAACAGGAATGTGGACTCACAGCAAAACAAAAACAAAAGAACAAAAGGGCAGGGGGGAGGGATGTCAAAAGGACAGAAGGGGGTAGCCAGAGCAAGGAAAAGGCATAGTATTTTTTTCTTCTTCTTCCCATTTCTTTCAAAAACAAACACAAGAAAACACACATGCACACACAACCATTTGTTCCCTATTAGAAATATAAATAGTGCAAAATCGAACACTCTGTTCTCTCTTCCAAAGGCAAAAAAAAAAAAAAAAAAAAAGTAAAAGAAAAGGCAGGCTGGAGGCTGCAGCCACAAGAGCCTGCTTCCACAGGAGCAGCCAGGGTGCTCAGGCTTGTGCAACACAGGGAAGCGTGGGCAACAGAGGCAGCTCGAGGGGGAATAGAGGCAGCGTGAAGGGGGGTCATGCGCTTGACTCCTAAGGAGCAGGGGGTCCAGCTTGTCAAAGTCTAGGGCGCCCTCTTCAAGTTCTGGACACCCCCCCCCCCAGGATATCCCTGGGGACTATGCCCTCTCCAAGTCCTGGGCATCCTCGGGGAAGGAGTCGCCAGGGCCACACCCTCTCCAAGTACAGGGAGCCCAAGCTCCCCGCCCCCCACTAACCCGTCCCTCAAGGAGGGGGTCACCTATGCGCCCCGAGCTCAGGATCAGTATGCGGGCACCTGGTGCTGGGGCAGAAACTGGCAGCCACTGTTGACGTGGCTGAGGACTTTCTGCTTGTGATGTGCCACCTGCCCGCGCAACAGGCTCACTTGGGACGCTATCTCCGTGTTCTGGCTCTTGAGCGTCTTCACATTCTCCTCCAGGCACGAGATGAGCTCCAGATTATGCTTTCGGTACTTGGAGGCTGTGATGCTGTTGAGCAGCCTCTTGGGCTCCGCCTTGATGCGTTCCTGCATGTCCATGTGGATGGGCGATGGCAGCCTGCTCTCACCAAAGCTTGGCACAAGGGGCATCATCTGAGGCTTGTCCTTGAGCGCGGCCAGGCATAGAGGCCTCAGTGCGCCAGGGGAAGCATGGTGGGAAGTGAAGTGAACGTGCCAGGCAGCAAAGGCGGACCTTATGGCGCCCCCAGCACCAGTGGCGTCACCCGCATAGCTGTTCAGGTTTGCTTAGACCGTTGCCTCTGGCGCGCCCCTGGCCAGGGCCAGCTCTCTGCAATGTGTGCGTGCCTCCAATGCCTTGCCAGAGGGTTCTCCTGCAGGTGGCCGCGCCAAGCTGGTTCTGCTTGTGCAAATCCTCCAGAGCCTTGACAATGTCCTCATGAACTCCTGTTCCTCGCTGCCGCCACCTTGGAGTAGAGGAACTGAGTGCTCATAAGCGTGGTGGTGACCATCCCGTTGGACTGGATGATGAGGCACTCCAGCTCAGGAGAGGCGAGCTTGAGCAGCCCCACTTCAGCGTGGAGAGCAGGCCATGGGGAGCGCTGCGCTGGGGGCGCCATCTGCATGCAGGAGGGCCAGAGGTGGCGCTGCTGCTTCTGGCCTCCACCATCAGGGGCCTCAGGGGAACAGGCAGCCGGGTCGCCAAGTTGCCGCCATTGCCACTGGCGCTGCAGTCCAGGCCGCTCGGTGCCTCATTGCCCTAGAAGGGTGTTTCCATCCTCAGCCTCCCCCACCAAGCAGGCCCTGTAGTGGTGGGGGAGAGGCCTGGCCTCCCTGAGGATCCACGCCCCCCACCACCTTACACTTGACCCTGCTCCCGCCCAGGCAGCAGCAGCTGCGCCTGGACCTCCAATGGCAGAGGCTCCTAGGAAACATTATTCTTAAGGGAGAAAAATTTAATGCATTCCCTCTAAAAATTAAAAAAAGAAAAGAAAAAGAATGCACCTTTTTGCCACTTCTATTCTACATCATCATTGAAACACTATCCAAAACAATTAGATGAAAGAATTAAAGATAAATGAAGAGAAAAAGAGGAACTCAAACTATCTCTCTTTGCTAATGACATGCTTCTATATTTAGAAATTCCAAAAAATTTCACCTGAAAACTTTCTTGACTAATAAATAAATTTAGCAAAATAGCACAATATAAAATAAACACCCATAAAACAAATGCATTTCTATAATTAAGCAGTGAATCCACTGTAAAAAAAAATTAGGAAAACCACCCAATTAACAATAGCCTCAAAAAAGAAAAAAAAGCATAAAATAAAATACTTCAGAATCAATCTAAAAATCAGGAAAAATACTTCTACAATGAAAATTAAGGAACACTAAAGATAGAAATTGAAGATCTTAGAAGATGTAAAGATGACTCATTCTCTTGGAAAGGCAGAATGATTGGTCAAAATGGCCATTCTAACAAAATAGTTATACAGATTCAATGCAATTCCATTTAAACTCCCAAAGACATTCTTCATAAAACTAGTAAAAGCAAACATGAAATTAATTTGAAAAAATAGGAGAGCCACAATAGCCAAAGCAGTTCTCAACAAAATGAGTGAATCAGTAGGCATCACAATACTGACCTTAAACTATACTACAGAGAAATAGTTGAAAAAAAAAAGGTATCAAAAGACATGTAGACCAATATATACTAGACAAAGGTGCCAAAAACATAAATTGGAGAAAAGATAGCCACTCATCCTATCCTATTACCATCAGAAAATGTGTGGATTCCCCCCAACACACTCTTTTCCACTTCAGCACTCAAGTTTCTCTGATAGTCTTCAGGTAATGTTTTCCTGAATTATGCAACAATAGTTTGGCTCCAACAGTGTATCAACTTTTTATCCATTCAGAATTACCATGTGCTATTGAAAATAATTTTAGACTACAATCTCATCTTGAGGTTTTTTGGTATAGATCCTGATTTTATCTGTTATTAGTTAAGTTTTAAGTACACCTTGAAAATTCTACAAATTTTGGTTTTATAGATGGGTATATTATTTCAGTGCTATCTTTATTTTGGTTTATTATCAGACCTAATATCTTCAAAATATCAACTGAGCTAATATTAAGAATTACACTCTTTAAGACACATTGTTTGAATTTGCATCTGAGATCTTCCATTAATTTCAAGTGTGATCTTAAGCAGTCTTTGATACTAAACACCAATCATCTCGTCTACAAAATATGGGCTGTAATATTACCTTAATTCTAGATCTGTTATGTGTGCAAGAAGATGAAGTACCAAAGATGAAGTGTTTCTGACATATAATGACCTTGAAAAATATTGGCCAGTATTTTTTAATTCTGCATGTTCTCATGCATGTTACTTGCAAGATTTTATTCAGTTCTTTTAATTATAAATACCTTTATTGCCATCTCAAAATTTTTTCATGATTTTGGAGCATTTTGTTACTATCTGTACTAAGATCTTTGGGGGTATTTTAAGACTGTCTTTGAATCCACAGTGTAGCCACCCATATTATCTACATGTTATTATCATCACCGGAATAGCTACCCTAAGTGATACAAGTCCAGTTTCAAATACTAGTAAGAACATATTCTAATCTTTTCTACTCAGTCATCTGAAATCAGGGTCATAATTAATGTCATAGTTAAATACATCCTCAGATTAATTGTAAGATTTTTATTAAAGAAAAATAATTTTACTCAAGCCTGGAAAATGGATCTTCACAAGAGTCTGTATTATCACTTCCAGGAAGCAAGAAATTTTTCAGTTCAGAGGCCCAATTATCAATTTGATACAGAAAATTTAATGTTAATTTACCAATGTGATATTTTCTATACAACACATGTTGTGCTTTAATTCAAGTGCCTGAAATTGTAAGTATGTCTTTTAAATCATGTCCAGCCATACATTGAATAATAAATGTCATCATAAAATCCTGCATGTAAGATATCATTTAATATCTCTTTACAACATGTAAATCTATTAGTCAAGATACTAAGGATGGGTGCAGTGGTGCAAGATTCTAATCCTAGTGGCTCTGGAAGCTGAAAGAGAAGAATTGCAAGTTCAAAGCCAGTCTTAGAAAAAAACGAGGTGCTAAGTAACTCGGTGTGACCCTTTCTCTAAATCAAATACAAAATAAGGCTGGAGATGTGTTTCAGCATTTGAGTTCCTCTGAGTTCAATAACCAGACCAAAATAAATAAATAAATTAATTAATTAATGGGAAAAAATATACCAAGAAAAACTAAGAAAAGCTAAATACTCATGAATATTTAATATCATGTAAAAACTTGAATTTATGTACATACTTAGTTAAAACATTGAAGTGTTTATTTTTTTGTTTATTTTAATTGGAATCTAATATTTGTACTTGGATCTGGGATCCAGAATTATAATCCCACATGTGTAAACATTGTGTTGTGATCAAATCAGGCTAATTTCCATTTTTTAATGTTATCATTTTTATGTTGAAAGCCTGTAAACTCTTTTCTGGTTATTTTGAATTTTATAAGTAACTATCATTGACAACAATTACCCTATTATACTTTAAATCCTGAGTTACTTTTCACTCCTAACTTTTTTGGCATTCCTTATCCACCAGCTATCTCACTCTATTTCTAATAAGAGATATGGGACACTTTTCTCTTCTCAGTTTCTGTATGATGATTTTTTTCAGTTCAATGTATGAGTACCAATGTACAGTATTTGTGGAAAATAAAAACCATCTACCACCATGAGCAAAGGACAATTTTTCCCCAGGCAATAATCAGGAAAATTGACAAAATTTGATCCATTCACTCATTTAGTGTTTTGCAGTTGTTTCCCAAGATAATTCTAGAAAAAAAAAGATTAGAAAGATATACATGAAATGTCCATATGTACCCAAGCTTTTATGGATTACATTTGATCACTAATACTGGGTTCTCTTATTTTGTAACATCAGCATACATGTAAATGTCATGTGACTGTTCTTATAAATTATTTTATGCAAATCAAATATTCATGGGTATTTTTACACTATAAGTACAAATGGATTCACATTAGAATGTGCTAAATAACTCTTAAAAATTGTTTTAGGTCATTTACAGGAGTCTGAGACAGGAGGATACCAAGTTAAAAATCAGCCTCAATAAATTACCAGGGCACCAAGTCACTTAGTGAGAGCCTGACTCAAAATAAAAAGTATAAAGTATTGGGTATGTTGCTCAGTTATTAACCCTAATCCTGGGTACAATCCCTAGTAACAAAAAAAGGTCTTGAAATTTCTTCTCTCAATTGGAAAAAAATTGTATTATGAAAACAAAATTCCTTTCTATCATATCATTTCTGTGACATACAGGATCTGCTTTAATTCATTTTAAACACTTGAGCCTTGTAGAAACAAGTATTAAAATACTGATTGAATAAACTTTTTAATCACCTGTATCTCAAAGCCATTGGATGACATTAAATTCGGTTTGACTGAGGAATCTGCAGGCCTGCAAACAGCAGTAATGAAAAACAGGTGTGTACAGAGCCATGAATTTACAATAACACTCCAGAATGCATGGATCATTTTTTGGTTCATTGCCTTTAAACCAGTGGAAAATTGTTTTCTGAAAGTGAATTTCTGTATTAGTCACAGGATAAACTTAGACTCTTTCCTAGTATATGCATGAAAGAAAGGGATGCAATTTGATGTGATCCTAAGCACAACTATTCTATCTCAATGGAGTGCCCAGAGAAACCCCAGAAAAAAATACTTTTCTAATCATCCTGATATCCCCAGTTTTGAACCAAAATCATATCAGTAAATGTGGCATATGAAATATATATATATGATTAAAATTATATAAATATATCATAGTGGTATTGTAGCAAGAGTTCTATAGTGATGTCCATGCTGACGTACCATTGTTGTTAGAAAGCTTTCTGGGGAATGGGGACCATTCTTAGAGAGGAGCTAAGAGAAATCTTGCAGCACAACTTTCCACCTGTGATTCACCACACTCATGCCTGGAATAGCAGTCTAAGAGATCACGGGACAGAGCACAACCTTTATGACATCAGTGAGGTGATCTGAGAAAAAGTCCTCAAATAATGGTCTTCGTAGTGATGCTGCCAGCTTAGTAATTGGATGCCCTCTATTCATAGGTGTTAATATTGTGCTTTATGCACTGGAGAAATACATCCTGTGTGTAAGGATGTATAAATCACAGTGAATCTACCATGGATTTCTAAATAGGTCACATTTGAAGAATCCACATCTGGTAGGAGAAAGGAAATGTTAAATGAGTAGATGAGAAAAGGGGGGCCTCATTCCTTCAACATCTAGATCAAGAGTGCTGTCATGTTAGAGAGTGTGCCCACCTGCAATCACCAAAATCATGGGTGGCTTATGATACATGCATCATCATACATCTACCCCCAAACTAGTGAGAACTGCTCAGCCAGTGAACATGATCTAAAGGTTAGGACAGAAGTAGAGAGAATTAAAGGAACAGGATGAAACTTTGCAGATCCCACTGCAAATTTTGGGCTCTTAGGACCTTCTGGGTTTGCAGATTCCATGGTGCGGAGTTAAGGGAGCACACATCTGTTCTCTCATCTGCAGTGTGAACATCTTCCTGCCTCTCTCTTAGGGATGAGATGACAAAAAATTCCTATTACTTACTCACCATTTGACTATGCATGTGCAGATTCACATGCTTTGGAAATCATTACCCCAGAGCTCAGCTTTACCACTGTTGCCAATCCTCCCCAACCACATCTACTATTCACTTAAGGTAAAATTGGACAAAAGGGATGAGGCAGGTGAGATTAGTCCTGCTTCAAGCAAGTGAGTTTGGGACTCAGGTCAATGTAGGCAGAACTTTCTTCATTATGGCACTACTTGTGCAGGAAATCTATAAAAAGCATTAGGGCAAGATAGTGGGCACCTCAGGGAATGGACAAACCATCACCAAGAAGATGTTAGTCCTATGGACACATCTTTTGTAAAATTCACAAACGCCAGCAATATGATTAGAAGAAGCCTGCATAATATGTTGCCAAATGAATTGCAGCTATTTGTGAGAAATAGAGGTGAGAATTATCAGTTGATTTTGTAAATTGTCAGGCTTGTAAAACTCAGGGTTCACATTTACAGCTATGATATTTATATTACCAATACTTAAAATTTCTACAGAGAAAAGCCACTATAAGACAAAGTGAATTTTTATTCATTTTTTTACACACAGCAATAATAATATTTTCAGGATGACCCATAGGTGCTTCTTCACAGACCCTAAGGTGACATTACTGGAAAAAAATAAACAGACCTCCAGAAGAGTCCTTCTCCCTGATTGATGTAGTGATGAGAGTTTCAAGTCATGCTTTCCAGATCAACAGCTTTGGATTTCCTGTCTCTTCTTGTTCTTTGTGTCATAGTGACAAAAAAAGAGAGATAGATTTACATTTTTCTATGCATGCTAAAGACATGAAAAATTGAGTTTAAGAAAAAAAATCTGAAAGTTAATTACTGCTAACAGGGTAGAATGGGATTTAACTGATCTAACAAAATCAAATTCAAACATTTTCAATAGTAAAGAAATTGAAAGGGAATGTGTTTATATATATAAACATAAATTACTAGTGAACACAAATACATGACTAAAACATAGAGTACTAAAGAACACAAATATTTTTTTTTCTCCAAACTATTGTGAATTATATTCCTGGATGTTTTGGAGCCAGGAAAGAGAAACTACCAGCATATTCATTTGATTTTTAAAACATGTTTAATGAACCTCAAAATCTTATTATCGTAGTCCTCTCATGTAGCATTTCTTATCTGATAGAATACAGGAACAGGGAATTTTTAAATTGTGAAATTGCATTGAATGCAAAGACTTCATAAGAAAATTCAAGTATATATTTTATACTAGTGTGAGTTTTTCCTCTATGAAATGAGTTTCTAAACATAGGCCCTCATTTTCTTCTAAAGATTTCAAATCTTAATTCTTCAAACTATGAAATTCACTTATATTAATGAGAGATCTATTTGATTTGTCAAGATGATAGAAGCAAAATTATAAGTAAGAAGAATGATCAATTAAAACATGGCTTTTTTGATTATATATATACATACATACAAATAAGTGATGTATAAAGTCTCTAAAATTGAGAACATATGTAAATTTTTTCAATAGAAGTCATTAAATTAAAAAATAAATAAAAACTAAAATTAATTTATATTCCCTCTGAAAAATAGACTAACATAAGGAGGATCTACATTAAACAAACAAACATTGTTAGAAGAAAATATCCTCATTGCATCATTCAGAACACATTCCTCCTGGCTGTGTAAGAGAGTTGGAGCTGATATCTCCTCTGCAGCTTCTGGAAACCTCATTAGTAGCCTCAAATTTCCTTCTTCTGCATTCTTTCTATGACCATTGAAACACTAATTCTGCATCTGAGAAAACAGAGGTACTGGGACTGGGGTTGTGGTTCAGTGGTAGGGTACTTGCCTAGCATGTGTGAGGCACTGGATTTGATTCTCAGCACCACATACAAATAAATGAATATAAAAATTAAGGTCAATTAACATTAAAAAAAAAACAGAGGCACTTACTCAGATGGCTGAGGCAGGGGAGGACTCCATTCAGCTGAGAAGAGACCAAACAGTTGTAAGTGTAAAGGAGATGATGTCTTTAAGTCCTGCCTCTTCAGGCCTGTCATTTTAATATCTGTAGAAAGATGAATAGATCCCACTGGAGAACACAGAACTTTGTTTTCCCCAGTGGAACATGTCCCCTGTTTCTTAATTTTACTTTCTTTTCTGGTGGATAACAGCAATCCTGGGAGATCTGGGCTCCAAAGTATTTTGCTAAGTTCCCTGGATGCCTCTGGAGAGTGATCTTGATTGAGATTATGTCCTAATCAGGTTGACAATTCCAGTTACTTTCATTTTGGCCCTAAGATTAAATTAGTCAAAATCCCTTTCACAGTTTATGATCTCTCTACTTTTATGAGGTATTCCTGGCACCATCTATGGTTTCCCAGTGGCTCTGAGAGTCACCTTGATACAGTGTGTAATGGGCCCCACTTCCCTAGTTTGTTCTTATAGAGAGCACCTGGTTTCTAAGTAGAGTTAGTTCTGTATGCCATCATTTCAAAACGTTATTTCTTTGTTTAAAGCTATGAGCAAGATATAAAATCAATCTAAAAATGGATGATAAAAAATTCAGAGATACAACTGAGGTCACAGGTTGAGGAGATAACAGGCAGATTGAGCATAGCAGAGCTGAAACAGAGCACAATCTGGGAGTTTGTTCAAAGAACCCGAGTGATCAGTCCTCTTCCTCACTAATGAAGGTAGAGGGGAGTTCTGTATTTCCTCTGAGATAATGATGCAAAATTAGAAGCAGTCTCCTATAGATTTTATAGGAAGTTATACAAAGAATTAGAGACCAAACAAAGCCCTGTGAACTGAAGTGAAAAGAATGTACAATAATTTCTATCAGACCTAGTTATGTTCTAGATGTTGCAATCAGAAGATAGTTCTTTATGAATACCTGAAGGGGTAATACAGGTATGATAACAAATGTAAAAAGAGCTATTTCTAGAGACCTAGAAAATCAAAATGAACTAATTGCACATATATACAATGAACACTGCACCCGCTATAGGCTAAATTTCCACATGGATGGGCCTAGGGAGGTTTGAAAATTGCAGAAGACAGTAACAAAAAAATGCCAAATCATATGGTTTCCAAAGCCAAATGAGAGGGAAATTTCATTTTTTGTATATTTTAATTTTATTTTAACAATTTATTTTTAAAAGAAACATGCAATTTACTGAATTTAAAACAAACAACAATTTGTTTAAAATATATAGTAGATTATACAGCTTGGGCACTCAGACTCGATTATATTTAATGAGGGTTTGTGGTCAGTCTCTAAGGAATTAACCTGATTTATTTTTTTAATTTGTTGTAATTAGTAATAGAAGGCAGTAGAATTCATTTTGACAAACTTTACATGAAAAGAGCACAACACTCGTTCCTCTGGCTGCACATGTTGCAGAGTCACACAAGTAGTGTAAACGTATATGTATAAAGGATAATAAGGTCTGTCTCATTCTACTCTGCTTACCATCTCCTCAGCCCCATCTTTCCCCTAACTTGCCTCTGCACAATCTCCCATTATGAATCATCATCCACTTATCAGAGCAAATATTCTACCTTTGGTGTTTGGGGATTGGCTTATTTTATTTAGTATTATCTCCCCCAGTTTCATATATTTTCCAGCAAATTGTATAATTATTTTATTCTTTGTTAAGGTTGAGTAATATTCAAATATATCACATTTTCTTTATCAATTCATCTGGTAAACAGCATCTATATTGGTTCCATAGTTTAGCTATTTTGAATTGAGTTGCTATAGAAATTGATGTGGCTTCATCACCATAATATGCTGATTTTAGGTCCTTTGTGTATAAGTGAAGGAATTGGATAGCTGGGTTAAATGGTGGTTCTATTCCAAGTTATTTTTAGGAATCTCCACACTGCTTTCCAGAATGGTTGCACAAATTTGCAGTACCAACAGCAATGTATGCATGTGCATTTTTCCCTCCATCCTTGTCAACACTCATTGTTCCTTGTATTTTTGAAAATTGCCATTCTGACTGGAGTGAGATAAAATCTTAAGAGTAGTTTTTATTCTCACTTCTCTCATTGCTAGAGATGATGAACATTTTTAAAAATATTTGTGAAGACACTTCTGTAAAGTGTCTGTTAAGTTCCTTAGCCCATTTATTAATCATTTATGTGATTTTTGCATTTTATTGAGTTATTTATATAACCTGAAAATTAATGCTCTGTCTGAGATGCATGGGGTAAAGATTATTGCCCATTCTGTAGGCTCTCTGTTCTCATTATTGATTGTTTTCTTTTCTGACATGAAGTTTTTCGTTTTATTATATTACCTTTATTGATTTTACTTCCTGTGCTTAAGGAGCCTTCTTAAGGAAAGTAGATCCTAAGCCAACATGATTAGGATTTGTTCCTACTTTTACTTCTATTAACTACAGGGTCTCTTTTCTAATGCCTGAGTCTCAGGTCCATTTTGAGTTTATTTTTGTACAGAGTGAGATAAAGGTATAATTTCATTTTGCTGCATATAGATTTCCATTCTTCCCAGCACCATTTTTTGAAAAGGCTTTTCTTCAATGTATGTTTTTGGCACCTTTGTCTAGAATGAGATAATAATATTTATGTGGGTTTTTCTCTGTATCATGTACTTTATACCCTTCAAATACAAGTCTTTTTGGTGACAATATCATGCCATTTTTGTTACTATTTCTCTTTAGTATAGTTTAATTTTTGGTATTGGTATGCATTCTGCTTCATTCTTCTTAATAAGAAATGCTTTGGCTATTCTGGATCTCTTATTTTTCCAGATGAATTTCATGATTTCTTTTCCTGGTTTTATTAAAAAATGTCATTGAGCTTTTAATATGCATCGCATTAAATCTATATAATAATTTTGATAGTATGGCAATTTTTACTATATTTATTTTGCCTATCCAAGAGCATGATAGACCTTTCTATATTCTAAGGTTTTCTTCAATTTCTTCCTTTAGTTTTCATTGTTGAGGCCTTTCACCTATTTTGCTAAACTGATTTCTCAAATATTTTTGAGGCTAACATGAATGGAGTAATTTTTAAAATTTATCTTGCAATGGATTTGTAGCTTATGTATAGAAAAACATTTTACTTGTGGGTGTTAAATTTGTATTGCTACATTGCTGAATTCATTTATTAGTTCTAGAAGTTTTCTGATAATTTTTTTGATCTTCTAAATTTATAATTTTGTAGATGGCAATAGTCATATTTTGAGTTCTTCTTTTACTAATTGTATTGCTTTAATTTATTTTGTCTATGTGACTGTTCTGACTAGAGTTTCAATGGTTTATTGAATAAAAATGGTTAAAGAGGGCATTCCTGTCTTCTTCCAGTTGAGGGGGGATGCTTTCTATTTTTATACATTTAGAATGATGTTGGCCTTTGGCTTAGCATATATAGGTTTTTAAATGTTGAGGTACGTTTCTAGTATCCCTATTTTTTCTAGTATTTTGAACATAAAGAAGTGCTGTAGTTTGTCACGTGGTTTTCCTGAATCTATTGAGATAATGATTCTTGTCTTTATGTATGTTTATGTGATGTACCTCATTTATTGATTTTAATATATTGAACCAACCTTGCATCCCTGAGATAAACCCCATTTGATCATGTTGCACTCTATTTGTAATATGGTTTTGTACACAGTTTGCCAGGATATTACTGAGGGAGGTCAGTAAACCTGGGCTTAGCACCCACAAGAACAGCTGTAGTGTGGAAGCAAAGCAGAAACTTGTTTGCTGAGATCCCAATGTCAGTCTGGGGATAAAAAAACATATGGCAATCTATCTATTCATCATCCTGGAGAGTTGAGATAAGTAATGATTCTGGAAAGAAAACCACCAATGTTTGACAGCAGAAGCATTTTAATTCACATGCATCTAATCTTTGTCTCACAATTTTCAACCTCTATCATAATCCTTTTATCAAAATAATTCTATACAGTAAGATTGACTCTGGATTCCTCATTTCAATGTCAATTGAGGGCTTGGAGAGAGGCTAAGTGTTTGAACACTGGACATCATGCATAAAGCCCTGGGTGTCATACCAGTACTCTAGAAATTGTGTAATCAAATAGGTGATTTTAAAAATTTTCAAATAATGAATTTATATTTTTTAAAATCTTATTTTATGTTTTGGTAGTGCAGAGGATTGAACCTGGTGCTTTGTACATTCTAGGCAAGCACACTGCCAATTGCCCATACCCACCAAATAAAATGATTTTGTACATCTCTCCTGAGGGGTCCATATCACACATTTCTTAATAAGCTTGCAGTACTGTCTTTTCTTTCTTTTATATCATAAATTATCTTAAATTAAATTATTAAATGGAAAGCTTTTATTTTTTTTTTACCTTTTCTTTTTTCCCTCTGGACTTCTTAAGGGTGGAGATATGGTGCTATTTTTATTTGGATCTACAACATGCCAAACAGTGCTGCTTACATAAATGTTGGTCAGCAAGATGGCTGATGTCTATTTTGGCAGCTGAAAATAATTATCTTCTAGGTCAATCACCCCAAAAGACCCAGTTTTCATGGTTTATTTGTGGAAGTACAGAATCATGGAGATTTTGTAGTATGTATCCTCCTCCATGGTTGCTTTTGTTTTACAAGGTCCTACCAGTTACTACCTGGGTGAGCATTATCAATTCATTTAACTAATGTTTTTCTCACTTAAAATTATGTGTTAAAGGGAATAGGATTCATACTTTTCTCATAGCATTTTGTAATTGACAAGTAAACACAAAACCATTGAGAAAAATTCTTGACGTGTATGAAACACCATAGAAATGTTAATTATTTGTTTATTATTTATTAGTACCTACGTTTGTCTTGGGACAATTAACATAGTGCATTAAAGATGTTATAACTTAGAGAAAAATGCCTAGGCTAATATTGAGCTACTTTGGCAAACTGATCCCCACATACTAGTAGTATTATAGATTTTCTTTTTTCCTTTTTTAATCTAATACTCTATTGGCTTCAGAACGTAGCCTCAGATGTTTTCAACACATCCCAGGGAAACAGACAGACAGATGATATGGCCTTCTTGCCCATTATTAGTAGTATAAAATCAATTACTTTATGTTTTTAGTTTTTCTCCCACTGCTGCTCAGAGGTCAGAACTTATATTCTCAGGATCTCCTTTAGTTAATATTTTATATAAACTCACAATTCTGCGTCTATGTGGTGAAAATCACACTGAATAATAGGCAATAATTGCAACTATGGTATTTTTATTAATTTATTAATTTTTATTAATCTCCATAACATATGCCCTAAATTTTTTTATATTTATAATAGTGTAAAAGTGGTATTAAATCCATGAAGATTCTCTACATGGAAAGTAAGGACTATGGAATAAATAATTTTATGATCTAATTCTCTGATTTTACCCAAACATATTTCTAATGGAAGGAAGAATTATTAAGAGTCTATATACTTGAAAAAATGCTCAGGAAAGCAGGACAAAACCTTAGAAAGATACTCAGAGACACATAGTTTTCTCAGGCCAGAGAAAACCCAGAGCACCTGTGTGGAAGCTTCAAAGACTGTATTAGCAGAATGAAGAGCATGAGACATTGATATTTCAGTTGAGTGTCAGCTCAGTGTTTTGTTCAGTGTTGGATTAGAAGCAGAGTCCTATGAGAAGGCAGATAACTTTTCAGAGGGTAAAGGATGCTGAGCTAATTACCATTTAAGGGCATTTGTGCTTTTTAATGTAGGAAAACAGCAGAGAGAACAACAGTTTTAGGAAATTAAAAATTACAAGGATCACTGACATAAATACTAGGTGGAACAAGCTACAAACCCAAGTGTGAAATCTGGGGATATTTTTATACATAGCAACAAAGCGGGACCTTCACAAAACAATTCATTGGTTCATCTGCCTCTGAGTAGATAACTGAAGCAAGTAGTTTCTTCACACATTCTGTAAATGCAATGAAGCATTTGATTTAAAGAAAAATGTATAATTCAGGGTTTGGTATATGGACCTGTCATATTTAAACCTGTAATGCTGCAGTTGGCACACCCATGACCAAGGATGAAAAGGGGCTGTCCACTATGAGTAAGATTTAGAACAACTGGAAGTCATCTCAGACTTGTGGTTACTCTTTGGATTGTGTTACAATATTCACTATTTCAGACACCTCTTAAAATATATTAGGTGCTGAAAGACACATGAGTGTTCAGGAATAGCCACACAGCCATTGAGTCTCCTACAGGGAGACTGTTTCCCAAGCTTAAGTCATTCTGCCACCAAAGTCTGGATTTAGATATTTGGGAACCAAAATTATTAAGATAATGAATTGCTAAATGATGAATTGAGACATTTTAAGTTTTTTTCTCCTAGATTTTTTTTCTTCCTATTTTGTAGGTTTAAAATTCTTGTCTTCCTACATCGTTTCTATCTTTCTATATCTTCTCTATCTTTTTTTTACCTTTCTGTACTTCTGTCTTTAAAGTTTTCCACATCAAATTTTTAATCTTCTTTATCCAAATATCTTTTATCCTATTACCTTCCCATTTTCATGTTTTTTTTTAAAGTAATGCTTTTAAGATTAACTAGGCTTCAAATAATACAATCTTTCCTCTGCCATGAAGGCATCTTAACCACCTTTAATTTAACCTTTTAAAGCCTTTTGTAACTTACTTAGACATTTTACAACTTTTTACTTTACCACACAAAAATTATCTCATGTAGAAACATTTCTTTTTCCTTTAACCTTTTATATTAAAATATATTTCCACATTTTTAAACTTTTTATATCTCTTTTGTAACCATTAACCCTTGTTTTAAAAAATTCACATTCTGAAATGACCCTTATAAAATTTTTGAATTTAGACAAATTACTCCACTTTAATAAGATGAAATACTTTCATGTTTTTTATGGTACTATAATACTATAACTGAAACTTCTTATACTCTTTGTAAATAAATTGCACCTGATAGAATCTTAACTCTTAGTAACCTTGTTTCAGCAAAGACACAGACACAAAGCAATATTAAACTTTTTTTCCATTTACCAATTTATGAAAACACACATAATATTTAAATATATTGCCTTATGGAACTTAATAAGTAAAGAGTACTTGATTTTATATTTAGTGGTTGATATTTTAGCACTTTAGCTTTGTAAATTAATCAGATGTCTGTAAAAACCAAGATCTTCAACAAGTGTAGTAAACAGAACTAGCCATCTCTTTTTTGTTGAAGAAAAATCCTTCTACAGGATACCATGATGGTCCCATGGTGATATATTTAATAACTCCTCTAAAAAGCCATGGGCTACATTTTTGTATTGTATCAACATATGCCATAACTGTTCTTGGTCTTACTGGGGTGCCTCCTTCCTCTAACAATTTCTCTTCCTCGGGGGTGAACAACTTCAAACCTTGAGTCAACCATTTCCCCCAGTTTGCCTGGGAAAGTTCTAGGGACAGGCAAATTGAAATGAAAACAAAATAAATCAAAACAAGAACACATTGTTTTTTGAAATGGTCACCATTCTTTCTCTCTCCTTCAGGGGTGTGCAATTTCACTTACCTCCAAGCTTCAGGCATTCCCTGTATGGGCCACCAAATGCTACAGTTTGGCTGGGCACAAAAAACTGAGCTGCCACACAGCCTTGTAGGTTGAAACAGTAACTCTTTATTCCCAAACTCTCACCGGCACTCTACACACACTTCCCAGGAAAACACTCCCTCCACCGGGCTCCAGTTCTCTCAGAACCCCGTGAGAACTCAATGGGAACTCCAAAGTGGCAGACCCCCAAGGCAGCAGGATCCACCCTAAAGCCAGAGCTTCTCTAATCCTGGAGCAGGGTCACCTTTCAACCATTCCCTCTGGCAAAAATGCCAGGCATCATTCCAACTAAACTGTGGCTCTCAACAGAGAAATATATTGTTTCCATTTATATTATTCATATATAGCACTGTAGGTTTTATACTTCATTCTTTTCTGACAGGTTATGCTGATTTTGGTTCCACATTAGTGGGCTAAGATCTATTTCCTGTGATTTGTATCTCCCCAAATCCAAGGTCACTTGCTTTGGAAATTGAGAGACACACACACAAAAAAATGTTTTCATTTAGATGTGTCTTGTTTACCATAGACAATGAAAGAAGTAATTTTCTTTCCTTTGGGAACACCCTCTATAACTACTGAAAGACAAGTACTGTCCAACTTCAGATGCAACCCCAAGATTACCAGTCTAGAAAAAAATGTTTTTTTTCTAATTTTATAAGAAATATTTTATAATCTAAAATACTTTGAGTCACTTCTTCCACCTAAACATTGATGGTATTATGAGCTAAAAATGTCCTTTACATTAAATTTTATTCAATTACAGTCTCAATACATTTATAGATCACAGATTTTACATTTGTATGTAAGGTAACATAAGTACAATACCCAGAAATTAGATGATTTTAAAGAAAAAAAAATAGTAACTAGACCAAAATAGTGGATATGTTTTCCATCCTGATTCTCAAATATCTGCACCAGGGCATTGTAAACAAGATGGAAGAAACTTGGCAAACATGAGAATATGTCTCCTGAAGGAGACTCAGGGTTTGAGGCGTCTGTTTCTCAGAACTCAGGTATCTTTTAGGATCTGAATGAATATGCTGGTAGAGATTTTTTAGCTAAGGAATGTTCCAGAATTTTTGAAAGAGTAGATATTTAGTCAGAAGACTAGTAGTTGTACTTAAACTTATTCATGGGGGAGAGTTCTTTTTTTATTATTTTGTTATAGATGTACCCACTACAATGTTAAAAGTTGGATTGGACTGGTCCTGATACCAATGGCTGGGTATTTGGTTTAAAATACTTGATTTCCAATGAAGGTTTCATTGCACTTATTCACAGTGTGTGTAAAGTCTTCCATTTTGATATCTCCTGAGAATAAAGAGGACGGATAGCCTAATCAATTGAAGTCCAACGTTTTCCAGAATACTCAGACTATGATTCTAGAAACTCAGGAGGGTGGGAGAGTAGGGTCTGAAGGTCAAGACCAGCCTCAGACAGTTAGCAAGGTTTTAAAAAAATAGGGTCTCAAAATTTATATATATATATATATATATATATATATATATATATATATATATATATAATGTAAGGTTTATTCAACATATGGAAACCAATAAATGTAATACATCACATCAATAGATTTAAAGGCAAGCATCAAATGATTATCTCAATAGATGCTGAAAAAGCATTCAGTAAAATACAGCACCTCTTCATGTTCAAAACACTAGACAAACTAGGAATAGTAGGATTATACCTCAATATTGTAAAATCTATCTGTTATGCCCAAGGCCAACACCATTCTAAATGCAGAAAAATACAAAGCATTGCTTTTACAAATTGGAGTTAGACAAGGATGCCCCTTTTTAATATTTTTATTCAACATAGTCTTGGAAATTTTAGCTAGAGCAAACAAACAGACAAAAGAAATTAAAGGTATATGCAAAGGAAAATAAAAACTCAAACTATCACTATTTGCTGATGACATGATTCTACATTTAGATGATCCAAAAATTCCACAAAAAATATTTAAAACTAATAAATGAATCCAGCAAAATAGCAGGACACAAAATAAATACCCATAAATCAAATTCATTTCTCTACATCAGTTATGAACCCACTGCAAAATAAATTTAAAAACTATTCCATGCAAAATAGCCTCAAAGAATATAAAATGCTTGGGAACTGATCTAACAAAAGAGGTAAAAATTCTCTACAGTGAAAAGTACAGAACACTAAAGAATAAAATTTAAAAGACTTTAGAAAATTGAAAGGTCTTCCCTGCTCTTGGATAGGCAGTTATATTGCCAAAATGGCCATACTACCAAAACTGTCATACAGATTAATGCAATTATTATTAAAATCTCAACAGCATTCTTCATAAAACTAGAAAAAACAATCATGAAATTTATTTGGAAAAATAAGACACCTAGAGTAGCAAAAGCATTCCTTAGCAAGAAAAGTGAAGCAAGAGGCAGCACAATACCAGACCTTAAACTATACTACAGAGAAATAGTAACAAAAATAGCACAGTATTGGCACCAAAATAGACATGTAGACCAATAGTATAAAATAGAAGACACAGAGAACAAACCAAACACTTATGTCATACTAGACAAAGGTGCCAAACACATACATTGGAGAAAACATTGCCTTTTCAACAAAATGATGCTGGGAAAACTGGATGTCCTTATATACCAAAATGAAATTAAATCTCTATCTTTTACCATGCAAAAAAAAAACTCAACTCAGAGTGATCAAGGATCTAAGAATTAGAGCAGAGACCCTGCACCTAATAAAATAATAGGTAGGCCCAAATCTTTATAATGTCCGATTAGGCCCCAACATTTTTAACATCACTACTAAAGTTCAAGAAATAAAATCAAGAATCAGTAAATGGGATGGATTGCTGAGCTTCTTCTCAGCAAAAGAAACAATCATTGAAGTGAATAGAGAGGCTACTCTATGGGAGCAAATTTCTACCACATGCACATCAGATACAGTGTTAATCTCCATGATATATATAAAGAACTTCAAAAACTTAGTACCAAAAAACCCCAAACAACCCAATCAATAAATGGACTAAGGAACTGAACAGCAACTTTTCAGAAGAAGATATACAAGTGATCAACAAAAATATAAAAATGTTTTCAGCAACTTTAGTAATTAGAAAAATGCAAATAAAACCTAATATAAGATTTTGTCTCTCCCCAGTCAGAATGACAGTTATCAAGAATACAAACAATAAAAAGTTTTGTAGAAGATTAGGGGAAAAGATGCATCATATATTCCTGGTGGGACTGAAACTTGTTGCAACCACTTTGAAAAGCAGTGTGTAGCTTCCTCAAAAAAACTTGAAATGGAGCCACCATTTGATCTGGCTCTCTCACTCCTTGGTCTATACTCAAAGGACTTAAAAATTAGCATACTTGAGTAACAGCACACAAATGTTTATAGAAGCTGAATTCACAATAGCTAAACTGTGGAACCAACCTAAAAGCCCATCAATAGATGAATGGATGAAGAAACTGTGATAAGTAATATATATATATTATAATTATATATATATATATTACTTATCATTAAAATAAATTAAAATCATAGCTTTTGCATGTAAATGGATGGAAGTAGAGAATATCATGTTAGGCAAAATAAGACAAACCCAAAAACCTAAAAGTCAAATTTTTTCTCTGATTGGTGAATGCTGATCTATGATATAGGGGCATGAGAAGAATGGAGAAACTCTGGATTGGGCAAAGGGGAGGGTTTATAGGGGTAGGAAAGATGGTGGAATGAGATGGACAACATTACCCTAGGTAAATGTATGATTGCATGAATGTTGTGTCTCTATATCATGTACAACCAGACAATTGAAATATTGTACTCCATATTGTGTATAATAAATTGAAACACATTCTGTTATCATGTACAACTAGGTAGAACAAATAAAAAATAATAAGATTGGAAGCAAGAAAATGTGGTAATTCTAACACCATGTTGTAAATGTACCTAAATTACCCATTTGAAATGGTCACTTTTATGAAAATTTAACCTCAAATAAAATATCTATTAAAAAATGAAAACAATGAATTGTACTCCCCTGAAGGCATAGAATCTAAGGGTGATCAGAATTCTCTGTGTAGCTACAGACTCCCCCTAAGCCCCAGGACCACCTACCAAAAGTGTAGCTGGTAACTCTCCAGGAACTGAGAACCTAATATGTGTCAAGGTTTTTATTTACTTTGTTGGTAATCTTCCTCATGGTCTTCAGATCTGGTTGGAGAAATGCTCATTGTATAGTTGAAAAACCTAGGGCTGGGTTACATATTGTCCCAAGATCACCTACCATGCAGCCTAGGACTCTGAGTACAGATTTGTCTGAAGTACACAAACTACAGTTTAGTCTACAAAGATAAATATCCAGTCAGTGGCGGTTGCTGGATTGAATTGGAAGTAAGTATGAGGAATTAGGGACATCAGAAAACTTTTGTGTGTCATATCACTGTATGCTATCTTGATTGTGGTGATGGTTTTACCAGTGAGTGTGTGTGTGTGTGTGTGTGTGTGTGTGTGTATCACAAAACAGCAAATGGTTCACTAAATATATGTAGTTTATTGCAGATCAGCTTTACCTGAATAAAGTTCTTTTTATAAGAGAGTGAAAGACTGAACACACTTCTACTAAGAAGCCTTTTGGATGGCAAATAGCATAAGATGCTGAACTTCTTGTATCATTACAGAATAATAAATGAAACACAACTCTAACAAAATCCCAAACCTGAAGTCACCAACTACTGACCAGTATGAGGAGCAACTCAATGTCTCCTAAACTCCTGGTGGGATCAAAAAATTGCACAGCCACACTGAAGACAGTCTGGCAGCTTCATACAAAGTGAAAATTAGTCTTCCATATGATTCAGCAATTACAGTCCCAGGACAAAATCCACTGGAGTTGAAGGTTTTAAAACCTGCACAGAAATGTTTAGACTGCTTTATTCATGATTGCTAAGAACAAAAAGAAACCAAGATATGCTCCAGAAGCTATTATCTATTATTAATTTTTAAAACCTGTGACAAATCCAAACCATTGAGTGTCATTCATCAATACAAAAGAAATAGGGGAACAAGAAAAGACATAGACCTATGTTGCTAGGGTAACAACTGGTCTGAATTGCCTCATCTTTCTGAGACTATAATGTGACCTGCACCACATAAAAATAATTAAATAATGTATTGTTTCCAACTACATCTAAAAAATAGGGAAAAAAGGTAAAGGGAATGCATATGAAAACTTACACTATCTGCTCAATTTTTCTGTAAATGTAAAACTGACCTAATAAAATAAAGTGAGTTAATTAGAACAGAGAGAATATGCTCAGATGTTTGCTAGCCTAAGCAATGACCAGACCTTACCCACTGGAAACATATGCCTTTGTTCTGAGAATGAATGATGCACAACAGCCCTGCCTTCTTTTGAATTTTTGGTAATACATTCCTAACAGGAGGGTGTCACATCAAGTCTGTGTTTAAGATTTTTCACCCACTTTATACAGAAGAGTGAACAAAAGATTGTATGGAGAAAACCAGTAACTTACATATTCAAGAAAGTTGACTCAACTTTTACCCAAACATGAGTAGTGAGTTAGCTCCCTATAATTCTGATAGTCCTACCTTACAGAGGAAGATTTGTTTGAATGTCACTTTACTACACTGAAGACAAAATAATATGAAATGTTTATTTTAAAGTCCTTCTCACTACCACCATGTAACATGCAAATAAGAATACAATACTTTTGTACACCTGAAAGAGCTTGCATGGAAATTCAGCAGGATAACTTATGTAAAAAGGTGTGTTGGTGCACATTAAAAAAACAAATAAATTGTGGCTGATGTTATTACAAACATAGAATTGTGGATTAGAAAAGAAACATATTTGGCATTTGGGGCATCTTCACATCTTTTCTCTATATTTCTCATAATATAATCTGTGAGTGATCCATTTTTGGATTTGGTGGAGACTGACACTACCAACCAGAAGCATGGATCAGGACCCATGAGTCAATTTTAGCCAGCTCAGTTCCTCTGTATCCTCACAATAGGAAGACACAACCAGAGCTAGTCATGAGCATACCCTACATTATTTAGCCAAAGGTCACAGAAAAGATGTTCTCTTTTGCAGGTACTGAAGTAGGATGAAGAGAGTATTTGGGGATTTACATCCATGGTTCTTGTAGCACCTGCATTTGACTAAGCTACAATCTACAGAAGCTGCAGAAATTATCTCCAAGAAGAGCCATGGCCAATATACCTTCCTTGGTGGATGGGTATTCAATAAGGAGAACAGATCTGCAAACTCAAGCTTGACTTGAATGAGAGAAGAAAAAGCAATGGACAAAAATGGGTGATTAACTGAGGACCCACAGTGACTGAGGGAAGTTTCAACACCACAATGCAAAGAATACTGGCTCACTCAGGAAGGAGGCCTCTTTAATCTGTGTTCATGCCCAATCACAATAAAGCATTAGTCATAAATTCCTTCTTTCCTTCTTAATTTCCTTTCCTGAATCTGTATTTTCTCCTATTCTCATGCAGTCTCTTTCTTCCTTTTATACCAGGCCTAGATTGTCCAGTTCAGTGTCCATATTTTCTTCTCACAACCAAGGCATTTAGAACTCAAAGCTCACTATGAGCTACATAAATTGATAATGTTTGGCATTAATTTGATATAGTTTCAGAAAACAGAACTCAGACACATATCTTCTAAATGTATATGCATTCAAAAACATTAAATATTTTTCTTATTACATTTTATTTTATGATGATAGGTCCCATTCATTTGGAATACACATGAGGCCATCAATTGGCTTTTTATAATTGATCCCCACTTTGAAAACTCAGAGTCACTTTCCTTGGAAAATGAGAGGTATAATCAAAAAGTTTTTATCCAGATGGTACTTGTTGTCTATGAATGGATTTTCTTCTCTTTTCCACTTGGGACTCCCTTTCTTCCTACAGCAGGACAGGTATTTTCCAACATCAAATGCAATACCAAGACTACCAGTCTACTGAGAGACATTATTATTATAGATAGGAAAAGAATGGGTATAGAACGAGGGCAAGATGGTCAAAGTAATTACAGACCCTGTCGTATAATACAAATTGGGTTTTATCTGATTGCCAGTGGGAATGGAAAAGTATTTGCAATATGAGTAAGACAAAATCCAGGTACATAAAATTGTCACTATAAATTGCATCACTACATGATTATATTCATAATTATCTGTGATTGCCTATTAGCTGCTGTCTACTAGGCTAAAGCTGCAGTATGGTATGTGATAGTGTCACAAAGATCACAGCTGTAGCTGCCACACTTCCATGGAGAATACAAAAAATCCAAATGTATTCTGCCAGTCTATTACCATCATAAGCAGCAAAGAGAAGTATGATGTCAACTCTACAGATACCTAGTCCCACAGGATGATGTCACCTAGGGGCCATAGGTGGTGGTTTGCTCTGCCACCAATAAGTTAATTTTGCACTACAGTCAAGTGTTTTTTTAAACTTATATGAAAACTGAAAAAGTGTTTGCTATAAACTGTTCTTCTTGTTGAAAAAAATTCCTTTGGAATGTACACTTTTAATTTTCAAAGCAGTTCTGTAAATGTCAAAATTTCATATTGTTTGTATATTTACAGTATGTTCTTCCTTTCTTGCATGGTTCTCTGGCACATATATTTTATTGGAAACCACCAAATAGGCTCCTATGGGTTTTCAGGTGTTACCCAGTTTATTTCCTATAATTTCTGAACACATGATCCCTCTTTGTCTATCCTGTGTGAGGGGTCTGAATTGTGGATGTTTGTGTTCCCTCTTTGGTGTCCTGCTCTAAAGCCATAAAGATTCAATTAGTGGTTTTAATATCCATCAGCCCCAAGGATCCACACGGTCAAGGCTTGGTCTCCAAAATGGAGCAATTGGGCAGTGGGGGAAATTGTAAGAGGTGAGACGTAGGAGCTGTGGATGTGGCTCAGTGGTAGAGCACTTGCCTAGTATGTGCAAAGGCTTGGGTTTCATCTCAATTACCATGGAAGGATAGATAGATAGATAGATAGATAGATAGATAGATAGATATGGGACTCAGTAGGCCATTGGGATCATACCCTAGTGAGATCATGGGACCCCAACCCCCTCCTTTTTATCACTCTCTGAAATGTTACACTAGAGAGTTCTGGCTGCCAGAACTATTAGAGTAACTAACAGTTGTGGGGAGATAGATGTCTATTGGATTAGAGAAAGAAAAATGATGGGGAGAGAGGTGGGCTGGGAACAGAACAGACAATAGAATACATGTGACATCACTTTCTTATGTTCATCTATGAATACACAACCAGTGAAACTCCTGTACAACCACAGTAATCCAAAGTTATATTTCATGAATATATAATACATCAAAATACATCCCACTGCCATGTAATTCTAGAAAAAACAAGCAAAAACTTAAAAATTGAAAGTAACCAACAGCAGTTTAGTTATAATAAATGATCATTACAGCAGGGAAAATCTAGAACTTCCTATCTGGTTTCTTTTCATGGTTTGTTAAGAAAAATCTCTGATATCTATTCAGATCAAACAGAAAATACAGAGCAATTTGTTGGAAAAAAATGTTGGTTAGGTAGCCCAGGGGGATCTGGGATCTTGGTGGTGTGGACATTAGAAAGCTATAGGAGTTCTAGTCACTGAAGACAGAGATCTCATGGGGGACAGGCAGGTATCAGAGTGGGATGATTACTGGTGAGTTATCCAGCAATCAAGGGTGGCCAAATATATCCTCTCAATGAGGTACGTCATGAAAATACTGGGCAATTCATTTCCATGAACTTTCTTTGGAGCTTTTGCCTCAGTTTGGGGGAAAGAGGGGAGGATTTACTTATTGATCATTCTGATCATAATTCAGATCACAATCCTGGGTCTATCCTTACTGGATACCCACTCATCCGACCCTGCACTAGCTGTACTCCACAGCCAGCACATCTCAACTGATTGATCAAAATGATGAAGACTTACATGTGGAAAAATATTCTTTTTTTAAGTCAAAACTCCAGACAACTCTAATTTGTTCCATGGGACTTTTAAACTTTAAAAAAAAAATGTATTGATAGCACTTCAAAATGACAGATAAGTGTCATGCAAGTTCTGTTAAGCGCTGCTCAGTGTTAGAGCAAGTGCCGAACATGTGCATGACTTGCAGTTTCCATCCTCAAACCAAAATAAATAAATAAATAAATAAATAAAATATTCAGGCATGGTGGCATATACCTGTAATTTCAGAGACTCTGGAGGCTGAGGCAGGAGTATCACAAGTTTAACAACATCCTCAACATCTCATTGAGGCCCAAAGCTACTTAATGAGATTATCTCTAAAAAATAAAAAGAGCTGGAGATGTGACTCAGTATTGAGGCATCCCTGGATTCAGTCCCCAGAACCAAAAACAAACAACAACAACAAAAAAAAATGAACAAAAACAAAAAACAAGTTACATTCCCAACATCCTTTGCATACAGGAGTAGCTATGATTTTGTGCTGGGCAATGAGGTGCCAATGGAAGGCACTGTGTTGAGAGCCACAGCCGAAGGGGCCCCAGCAAACTTCCAGCTGCCAGCAAACTTCCAGCTGCCAGCTGATGATTGGCTCACAGTGGCCCCAGCAAACCTCTAGCTGCCAACTGATTGGCTCCTCTGCGGTGATGCTCATTGGGATGTTTCCCTGCCCTTTCAGACCATGGAGCTGCTCATTGGGACACTTTTTTGGCTCCGCCCATGTAACCCAGCCACTCGGCCTCAAGAGCAGGAGGAGTGGGGGGTTGAGAGGCTTATGGGAAGCTGGTGGTGGCAGTTGGGCTCTGAGGGAATTCCTGAAGAGCTTGTGTGGTGTGGCGTGTGTTCTAAAAACAAAGTTTGTTTCTGCTTGATAAGTGGCTCGTGAATTGTGCCCAGCCAGACTGCGGCATTTGGTGGCCCATACAGGGAATGACTGAGGGTAAGTGATAAGGTAAACTGCTCACCCCTGAGGGCAGGGTGAGAGGATGGGTAGCCATTTTAAGATTCTTCTTTCATTTTGTTTCGCTTTTGTTTTAAGTTGCCAGTCCCTGGATATATGTAAGATGGAAGAAAAACCGCTCACATCTGAAGAAAAACTATTTGCGTCTGAGGAACAGATAGGGAGAAAGGACAGATGGACATTTCAGGAGGATAGAAAGGCTATTATAATGATTTTTTGTTGTTCCACTTTTTGGTTGTTTCATTCTGTTTCAGTTTTGCTTGGCATTATCTTGTTGGGTTATATTATAGTTATAGTAGAAATATGGGATTAGAAATTAGTAAAAAAAAAACAAACTGAAAGAGTGTTAAGTAAATTTTTAGAGGAAGGAGGCATCCCAGTAAAATCAAAAGCAGTCAGGGCATACGTTGATACAATAGAAAAATGTGGACCATGGCTTTTTAAAAAATATTTATTTATTTATTTATTTTAGTTATCGGCGGGCACAACATCTTTGTTTGTATGTGGTGCTGAGGATCAAACCCAGGCTGCACGCATTCCAGGCAAGCGCGCTACCACTTGAGCCACATATCCAGCCTGGCCCATGGCTTTTTAAGGAGGAGTTATTAAATATATCACAATGGAACCATCATGGTGAAGATTTTAAAAGAATAGAAAAGAAAAGCCCAGGGACTCTGAAAGTTGGCACATTGCCATTGTGGACGTTCATATCTTGTTTGCTTAGTCCAAAGTCTTCAGTTCAGGCAATGGTAGAGGAAGGAGAAGACATATTGATTCAAGTAAAAGAGAAGGTCTCTAGAGCTAGTCAGAGGAAAAGATTCAAGTAAAAGAGAAGGTCTCTCGAGCTAGTCAGAGGAAGAAAGTTTAGACCAGAAAAAGCCATCAGGGGAAAAGTCACAACAGGAGACTGCTAACACTTTTCTATCACCAGAGGGTGTAAGTGTCCAACCAACAGTGCCACCTCCATATGCTGGGAGGCCCCCAACCACTGTAGTTGATAGATGGGATCCTGAGACAGGACCTCAAATATTAACATGCTCTGTATTTTAGCAGGCAGGAGGGCAGCAAATTCACCATGCTTTAGATTTCAAAACAGTGAAGCAGCTATAAGAGGCTGTAACAACCTATGGTCCTCAAGCACCCTTCACTGTAAGCTTGGTCGAATCCATTAACAACTTGAACATGACGCCAGCAGATTGGGCTAGTATGTGTAAAGCTGTGCTAAATGGAGGACAATACCTGTTATGGAAGGTTGCCAATGAGGAATTTTACAAGGAGATGGCTAGGCAAAATGCAGCAGCTGGTTATCCTCAGAGAAATCTAGATATGTTGTTAGGAAAGGGACCTTATGAGGATCAGCAGCAACAAATTGCATATGATCCTGCCATATACTCACAAATTGCTGCAGATGCGGTTAGGGCATGGAAGACTTTACAAGGACATGGAGGTTTACAAGGACAATTATCTAAGGTAATACAAGGAGGTAATGAACCTTATGCTGAATTTGTAGAAGTAATTAGACAATGGAAACATGAAGATTTAAACACATATATTAAATTATGTAGAGACATTAATGAACAAGGGCAAGTCTTGGCAGCTGCAGTACAACAGGTTTTAGATGCTAGGCCAAAAACATGCTACAATTGTGAACAAACAGGACATTTTAAAAGAAATTGCCCCATAGGAGGAGGGTTTAACAAAACTAGGTATCAAAGGAGTAGAATACCAGGTATTTGCCCACGATGCCATAGAGTGAGACATTGGGCTAATGAATGCCATTCTCAAACCACCATAGAGGGTACTCTGTTACCAAAAAATGGAGAATGACCAGGTGTTTACCCATGATATCATGGAGAAAGGCTTGGGGCTCCATTGCCAAAAAATTGACAGGGGGGCCCAATGCTCTGGGGCCCATGACCACAAATATACGGGGCACTGGGGAACCCAGCAACCCCATTAGAGTAGTGCCCAGGACACATTGTCCATTAGATCCCTCACTAGACAAACCAGAGGAAGCTCAGGATTGAACATCTGTGCCTCAGCCAGAACAGTACTAACTCCATAGATGGTTGTTCAAATCATTCACGCAGGGGTAAAAGGACCTCTTCCCAAAGTAACAGTAGGCTTATTATTGGGACACAGTTCTTTTCCTCTAAAAGGACTTATGATAAGTCCTGGGGCAATTGATCCCGATTATAAAGGTGAAATAAAAATTATACCAGTTCTCCAAAGGGTATATCAGTAATTTCACCAGGAGATAGAATAGCACAGTTACTAATAATACCCAGCTTACATAATAACTTTTCCATTTGTACTGTAGAAAGAGGTTCCAGGGGATTAAGCTCCACAGGTGTGGATTGGGCTATGCTTTCTTTAAATTCAGATTCTTGCCCCATGCTAAAACTAAATATTCAAGGACTTGAATTTAATGGGCTACTGGATACAGGTGCAGACCTTAGCATCATCTCTCATCAAGAATGGCCAAAACATTGGCCATTACAACAAGCCACTCAAATGCTTCAAGGCCTAGGAGTGGCGACTAATCCCCATAGAAGTGCAATGGTATTAGATTGGAAGGATCCTGAAGGATGTGAAGGAACTATACAGCCATATGTATTGGATCATCTTTCTATAAATTTATGGGAAGAGATGTTCTAGATCAATTAGGTTTGACATTAACAAATAACATCAATCAAAATGCACTCACTATTAGGGCTAGACAAGGTTTTAGGAAAGAAAAAAGATTAGGAGAACAAAAACAAGGTATAGCAGCACCAATTCAAATAGATCAAGGAATAAATAGACATGGATTGGGTTTTCAGACGGGGTCACTGAGACAATAAAAATTACTTGGAAATCAGAAAGACCAGTATGGGTTCCTCAGTGGCCCCTGACTAAAGAAAAGATACAAGTAGCCCATGACCTGGTCAAACAACAATTAGCAGAAGAACATATACAACCTTCTGTATCTCCCCATAATACTCCCATTTTTGTCATCAAAAAGAAATCTGGTACATGGAGATTATTGCAAGATTTAAGAGCCATTAATAATGAAATGGTTATTATGGGACCTGCTAAATCGGGGATTCCTCAATTGTCTGCTTTGTCAAAAACCTGGTATGTTTTAGTTATAGATATTAAAGATTGTTTTTTTTTTCAATTCCAATTCATCCAGAGGATAGTCCACGTTTTGCATTTACTATCCCTGCACTGAATCATGAAAGTCCTTATCAGAGATATAAATGGAAAGTACTCCCTCAAGGGATGGCTAACAGCCCAACTATGTGTCAAATTTATGTTAACAAAGCAATCCAGCCACTTAGAAATCAAAATCCTGAACTACAAATATTTCACTATAAGGATGATGTATTATTAGCACAAAAAAATAAAAACACATTGCTAGATTGTTATGCAACACTTACAAAAGTATTTTAAAATAACTAAGGAACAAGCTAGACAAATAATAAAACAATGTCAAAATTGTGTGACCTTTTTACCACAAGTTAATCTTGGAGTCAATCCTAGAGGACTGGTACCTAACCATATTTGGCAAATGGACATCACACACTTGCCAGAATTTGGAAAATTAAAATATTTGCATGTTACAGTTGATACTTCTTCTGGATTTTTGATGGGCTCCCTTCATGCCAGAGAAAAAACTAAAGATATTATAGCTCATTGCTTACAAAATTTTGCCACTGTGGGCCTTCCAAAACAGTTAAAAACAGATAATGGCCCTGGTTATACTTCCACCTCTTTTAAACTATTTTGCTAATCATTTGGCATTACTCATATAACAGGAATCCCATAAAATCCACAGGGACAAGGCATAATTGAAAGAGCTCATCAAACTATTAAAATGTACTTATTAAAGCAAAAAGACGGAATTGGGAAGGGGTATATATTCCCCAAAGATAAACTTAAAATAACCCTTTTTACTCTAAACTTTTAAAATTTGGATTCATCAGGACTTAGTGCTGCAGAAAGGCATATGTGTCCAAAAAATGTACATAAGTCCAAGGATATTCTAACGGGACAATGGAAAGGTCCTGACCCAGTAATTGTCTGGAGTGGGGGGTCTGTTTGTGTGTTTCCATAGGGAGAACAGCAGCCAATTTGGATTCCAGAGAGATTAACTAAGGTTCTGACCCAGTGATTGTCTGGAGTCGGGGGTCTGTTTTTGTGTTTCCACAGGGAGAAGAGCAGCCAATTTGGATTTCAGAGAGATTAACTAAAGTGATTTCTACAGACCAAAAAGAAGATGTTTTGGCTCAAATCCATAACAGCAGATATCCAAAACTCCAGTTTGGCTATCCTTACATCTGTGACAGAACCATGATGCTTTTCTCAATATCTATTTTATTATTACCCTTTCCCACATCATGAAGTACTATTTTGTTTTTTGAACTCATACAGACCTAGTTTAATGTTTTGCTAATAAGTTCTATATTTTGACTATGGAGTTTTTAAACATTGCAATGGAGATTTCACCTGTAAAATGTTATAAGGCCTTTACTATTATGTTATGTGTTGTATGTATTATATTATGTGTGCACACTTGTGTTTTATGTTGTATGTTTGTATGTACGTATGTCCATATATCATATATGATGAGCGCTCACGAAAAAATGGATCCAAATATTTTTTTTATTCATATGATTTAAATGGTTTAATTTAAATTGGGTAAACAGCTGTTGAGGATTGTTTTAATATGTGAACAAAAAAAGAGGTTAACAAATCTGTTTGTTTACTTTCACCTTTCCTTTTCATTATATTTAATAATTCTGTTCAGGATAATGTAAATTGTTCAGAAAATTGTTTTCTTTTATTGCCAGAATTCCTATCTTCGTCCCAGTGCCGGTGAAGACAAACCTAAAACCAACCTACAGCTTCTGCAATAGCTATCACTGAACTGCTTGCAGAACTTGCCTGGACTATGTATCACTTGTATGCATTGTGAACTATCTCTTGGTGCACCGACTTGTGGTAGTGTTGGGGTATTTTTGCTGATGGTGTCATCGGTGGTACAATTTTTCCAAAAGGAGCCATCAATTGGCTTGGTGTATCCTCCACCCTTCTGCTTGTGATGGTCATTCAGCTAAAATTTGGGGGCCAACATAGGTGAGGCAAAGAACCTCACCCCCTCTTACTGGTAAAAAGACCTATCCACAGGTTTGGCTGTATGCTGGACTGGTATCAATGACGGGTAAGATCCAATTGCAATGGTACCAACCTGAGACAGGTGCTGAGGGCCATTGCCAAGTAGGAATGACGCATCGAAATCCTTGCCAGTGTACCCCATGTTAAATGGACTTGCCTTTGAAATCCGCTGTGACCTTGCATATGTGTTTGAGAAAGGCGACCCTGCTCAAGGTGATCGAGGGTGGATTCAGGTTTAAGATGTATCATGCAGGTTTGAGGAAGTATCCTGCAGCTTTGAGGAAGTATCCGGGTTTAAGATAATTTGGGTTTAGGGCATTCCCGGATTAAGACAATAGGGGTTTTAGGGAAGTTGGAGGTTGAAGATTATTGCTGCTGGGATTAGGGTGTTCCTGCTGCTTGTTCCCGTTCTCCTGAGATTCAGATGGGATTTGGAAAAAAGCCTCTTGGAGTAGGAGATTGGGGGTGGTGACTTATTGGAGATTGGAGCAGAACGTGTTTGTAGACGGCCGGTGTGAGTTCGAGAATAAAGAATTGCTGTTTGAATCTACAAGGTGTGTGGTGGCTCGTGATTCTCTGCCCAGTCAAGACACTGGCAGACAGGAGGCTGATACCTTGAGGTCAGCTCATCCGATGACAGGTAAGGACCATATGTAGTATTGGACAACCTAAGGCCACATGCTTGTTGTTTAAACAGAGAGGGGGAGATGTTGAGAGCCACAGCCGAAGGGGCCCCAGCAAACTTCCAGCTAGCTGTCAGCAAACTTCCAGCTGCCAACTGATGATTGGCTCACAGTGGCCCCAGCAAACTTCTAGCTGCCAACTGATTGGCTCCTCTGTGGTGATGCTCATTGGGCTGTTTCCCCGCCCTTTCAGACCACAGAGCTGCTCATTGGGAGACTTTTTGGCTCCGCCCATGTAACCCAGCCAATCGGCCTCAAGAGCAGGAGGAGTGGGGGGGTTGAGAGGCTTATGGGAAGCCGGTGGTGGCAGTTGGGTTCTGAGGGAATTTCTGAAGAGCTCGTGTGGTGTGGCGTGTGTGTTCTAAAAATAAAGTTTGTTTCTGCTTGATAAGTGGCTCGTGAATTGTGCCCAGCCAGACTGCAGCAGCACTGGCCCTCTAGCTCTTTTTTCCCCTTTTTTCACTTTTCTCTGATAGTGGTCTTAAGAAAAATGGCAGAATAAAAAACATGAAGGGTGCTGGAGCCTGATGGTATGGTTCAGTACCCATAGAAGCCCAGACTACCCACTTCAAGTGAAAGAAAAAAAAAACATTTCAGTATTTGGCAGGTGCATTTTTTTCTAGAAGAGAAAAAAATAGAAGTATTGTATTTCCTCTTTATTCTACTTTCTGTTCACAGTCCTTAGGTTTGGAAAACATCTAGGCCAAGAGGACCAACAACCTTTGTTTCCAATTCCTTTCTCAGATCTTGGGATGGAAATGGAATGGAAGCACCACAGAAAACCTGTCCAGTCCCTAATTGGAGCCCTTTGGACAGAGTTAGTTGTGAGTCCTGCTCGGGAGACCTCACCCTCTCTAGAATGGTCACAGAGAGCAAGTCACTTTACTCTTGATGCAAACACTCAAGTTCCAAATCCCAGAGCCCCCCTAGCTCTCCTGAGCACTGTCTCCACAACAGGCTAAAACTGGTTGGATCCCCAATTCCTTCTCTGATTGGCCACAGAGAAAGGAACATAGAAAAAGTCTTGTTCCTAAACACCTATAAAATGAGGTTGTGCCACCTGAAGACTTGAATTTAAATGAACACAGAAAGGAAAAATTCAGGGTCTCAGTACAGATGGGGAAGGAAGGTAGCAGGTAAATTAGAAAACTTTGCATGAAACAATAGATGAGCAGCAACATATTGAGTGTGGGCATAGAACAATACATGAAGTACTTACTTGTCTCATCTATCACAACAGATAAAAATAAATACCAAAATTGAAATATATAATTTACAAAAAAGCCTTTATATATATATTAATTTGGGAGAAACTTTTTTTTAATCACAGCACTGTAGTGATCTAATATCAAATAGGTATTTTCCTCACAAAAGAAATATGTACATGTTGCAGAATCATATCAGTCATGTAGTCACATATATACATGCAGTAATAATGTCTGTTTTATTTTACTATATTTCCTATCCCCACATATTCTCCACTCCTCTCTCCTCCCCTCCCATCACTTCCCTCTACCTTAAAAGTTAGGAACTGCTTTTTTTCTCCTGAATTTGGGTTTCTTTTCTTAAATTAAAGTGAAAATTCTTTATTGAAAATTTGTCATATACATTCAATCTCATTTTAATCCTTTTTTTAACTTCTTTCTACCCATCCTCCCTCTCCCATTCCTCCTTACTTTTTCACTTATATAAGTAGAATGGCATCTGGGATAATGTGGCCTAAGGCTAATTCTGATGTTTGCGACAGTAGGTTGTTATGATCCCCAACCCCTGGACAGTGTTTTAGTATTTGGCTATAGACTATGAATTCTTCTGTAAGAGACTTTATCATTTTTATAAAACAACATCATGAGTTTTCCAACAATTAGCACTAGTTTTGAAGGATTTGGGGTCATTGGAGCCCATGATGAGGAAAGCACCTGACATCGTGTGGCCACATGATTCTGAGAGATCCCCAATTCCTTTGTGGGACTATACAAATTGTTCTTACGTCCTACCCTTGGCACTTCAGCAAATTTCTACTAATCCTTCCATAAATACTTGAATGTGAAGAATTCCCATAACCTACACTCAGCTAATTATACCCTTTCTTTGGAGTTGTAGAACCTGAGCCATGATAAAGTGATATCATAAAGGCTGACAGTGTGCTAACATGGCAGCAGTGTCCAGGGATGACTGTGCAGGAGTTTGAGGCACTGACAATAACTGACACAGCTCAGCTCTTGGTTTACTGAACTTTGCCATCAGGTTCCCTTGATCTCTCCAATTTCCTCTAACCAGTTGTTTTTATTTAAATCACACAGTTTATATTCTGCAGCTTGCAACCCAAGTCCCCAGGTGCTGCCCTGTCTCCCCAGCATTGCTTCAGATTTTCAGAATGAAGAATAGTTACATAGGAGTTATGATGAAAAGTATCTATTCCTGAGACCCAACCTTTAGAAACATGGGACATGGTCAGACACTGCACATGCCTCATTCTGAGCAGTCTGGGGCTGCCTGGTGAGGAGAGAACTGATGCCTCTTCTTTGCACAGAAGCTGTGCCCATCATGTGCTTAAAGGCTAAGAGAAGGTTTTGAAGGCCACAGAGCTAGAAAAAAAGCAGAAGGTCAGCTCCTGTGCACACAAGCACTCCTTGAATCCTGGCTGGGCTCCTCCACAAGCAGGACAAGAACCTTGCTATCTTTGCACACAAGTGTTTCCTTTTTTCCATATTCTACCTGACACACAGAAGGCATTGAAAACATGCTCACCTGTATGATAAGAAAGTATAATCACCAGCTGCACTGTAAACAGAGACACTGTGACTCAGAGTTGAGTAGAATTGTCCAAGGACATCCATTGGTGATGTGGGGTCCCAAGGAGAACAGACGCCCCAAGTCCAGTTGTCCCACAGCCTGAGGGGCAAGGTTTCAGGGACCACAGGAAACTCTGCAAGATCCCTTTATTCATTTCTGAGGATGCTCTCAAGGAGCAGTGGAACTTTCATGTGGGTGTGGGAGTGACAGGTCTAGGAGTGACCTTGACTAAAGAGCCAGGCTGGTCCAGAAGAACAGAGCTATTTGGGATGGTCCTGATGTCAGTGGAATTGGGCCAAGGTGGACCTCAAAATGTCCCAGAGTTAGAGGGGGAAAAATGCCATCCAAATATATTCAATGTGTCAGAAGAGGACAAGTGGGCAGAATGCCACAGAGCAAGTGGGTGACATGGGTGTGGTACTGCAGAGGGCAAAAAGTCCAATTGTGAGGTGGATCTTATGAGAGGAAGTTGAGCAGGGCCAAGTGGAGCCAAAGGTATATGCAAAGCAACTCCAGGGGAGCCCACAAATGGCCACAGCTTGCAGGGTGGAGCCAAGAGGAGCTGAGCGGAGAAGAGTTAATTAGCAGAGTTGGTGGCACAGAGCCAAGTTGGGCTTAGTGGAGCCCAGTTAATGGGCAGAGCTGTCTGGTAGGAGCCGGGTGAATCTAGTCAGGTGCAGCCCATAGCAGCAGTGGGTGGAGCTAGTAGAAGCAAGTAGGGGGCTGGCCCCACCCAGGGCTCCTCAGGTGAGCTCAGTGTGAGAACCAGGAGCTAAACTCGGGAGTGGAGGGCATGGTGGGTGCTTCTGTAGAGGAGAAGGGAGCCAGAGAGGTGTATATGCTCTGGAAATCCTATCAGCCTTCACTGTGGACCCAATGAGGAACCAGGCCCTTGGGTTCCCATGACCTAAGATGCAACATGAGTCTGTTCCATTGTGGCTCCAGTTACCCCACTTACCAATGAGGCAATGGAGGGTGGCCCAGCATTCCTCTCAATCCCTCCGTCTCTCTGGAATTTCTGTGTATTCAGTTGGTTTAGGGGTCCATGAGATTTCTTGGAGAGGTCCTGCAGAATATCACCATAGAGATTTGTTTTCTGGGAGTGGCCATTGTTGCGTTGTGTTCACAGAAACTTCTCCTGGTGCCTGTTGGGTAGATGGTGAGACCTGAAGGTCCAGAGAGGGTAAGCATGTGACTGTTGTCACTTTCTGGAGCATAGTCCAGATTCGCAATTCACCTCACTAACAAATAGGGGCTTCCTGGTGCCTGGATAGTGAGAGAAGCATAGGTAATGAAGGTAGCATTGACCTTTGCCAGAGGTGACCTTTGGGGACTCACTGAATCTGTGACATAGGAAAAAGAGTGAGACCTTCCACTCAGGCTGATGGGAAGTGAAGCCCCAGCCTTGTGATTCTCTAAGACAATTTAGCAATTGATGGGGTAGGGTACCCGGGGTCTGGATGTGTTATGATGAAGACTTGCATTTGAAAAAAAAATATTCTTTTATTTTTTTAGGTAAAAACTATTATGTACCAGGCTCTGTTCTATACAATCAGGACATAGGTTAAAAACAAATCAGTCAGGAATCCTTGCTTCCCTTCTCTTAGGGGACTGCTGTTCCTTTGGTCTGGCCCGAGAATTCAGGCAATGACCCCCTTACGCATGTGGTCCAATGTCACCATCCATGACATATTTCACCTACTCCATGGTGAAATATGTCACTTAGCTGTCCCCAACTATTTGCTAGCTGTGAGATAAAGGTCTCCTTCAGGAGCTGATGCTTGCTTGCTTCTCCAGTTGTATATCCTCACCCTGCTCAAGTTTCAAGAACACTTGTCTCACCTCTTCCATTGTACAACTCTTTGCTTGATGTGATTTTTTCCCCTTTCGAGAAGAAGTGCTAACTCCTCTATTAGACACTAGATGGCGCTAGAGTTGTACTTAGATTTTATTTCTAGAGTCCACCAGAGTGTCTGCTACCAATCAGCTGGATTGGTTACTGAGAAGATTTAAAAAGTCCTGCAGTACTTGTTTTACAAGAAGCTTGTTTTGTTCTTTTTTTTTCCCCTATGAAACTCTTAATGAATTTTATATAAATAATTAAATATCCCAATATTAAAAGGAGTACTCTACATGTGCTACCCAGATTGTTCATTGTCATTGTGGAGAAAACAACGGATATATATTTTTTTCATAACTTCATTAGGAAATAAATAGGCCCTAGTGAAAAATCAATACTTTTTAGCAAAAGCAGCTTATATTTTCTTATTGATATCAATATTTATTGAATTACAAATTATGATAGAAATGCCTTTAAGAACATTTATTATTTTATTTAACATAATAAATTTTTATGTGGGGGGTGGATACTGTGGATGATTGAACTCCGGGACACTTGACCACTGAGTCACATACCCAACCTATTTTTTATTTTTAGAGACAGGGTCTTATTGAATTGCTTAGCATTATACTTTTGCTGAGGCTGACTTTGAATTTTTGATCCTCTTGTTTCAGCCTCCTGAGCCACTTTAGCTTTTTCTTAACACAACATGTTTATGTGAAAAATGACAGTATTTTCTGATACAAAATATTCAATGATAAGAGTGGCATTGCTTTGCATTTTTACAAATGTCTTTGATGTCTGACTTTATAAAAGCATTTGAATTGCTTTGTCTGCTTCATTCAGGCAGTAGCAGTGCTTTGTGCTGCTTGAAGTATAAAGAAAATTCAGGCAGTCTTGCATGACAATGGTGAGATTGAGAGGGACCTAGGGCATCTCCAGAAAGTGCCACAGAGACCCTCAGATGACAATTTAAGAATCCATGTTTAAGCTGAGTGCTGTGGCAAATGCCTGTTAATCCCAGCTACTTTGGAAGGTGAGGCAGGAGGATCTGAGGTTCAAGGTCCAGCCTGTGCCATTTTGTGAGACCCTGTCTCAAAATACAGGACAAAGGGAGCTGGGAGTGCAGCTCACTGGTATAGCACCCTAGGTTCAATTCCCAATCCTGGGTGAAAAGCCCTTTTAAGATGTTGCTGTATGAATTTAAAGATGTTATCCCCCCATTTTTTCCCTTCAAATATTAGAAGTGGATATGAGGAGGATTTGTGGCCATTGATCAGTACACGCCACCAAGGGTGTGTTTGTCAATAGAATGTATATTATATAACATGATAGCATGACTAGATGACAGGGGAAACACTGGGTGAATCTGATCTATTTATTTACAATTATATGTGTTATATTCATATAATTTTTTGGCATTTATAATTTTGTGAATATACACACACATGTATGTGTGACATGAATATATGAATATTCATTATTGAATATATGTATATTCATTGAAAAAAAATTTCTCTGCTGATGGGAATTAAAACTCTTTAATTTGCATGAGGTGGCCAGTTACATGCAGGTTACATGTATGTGCTCTGTTCATACAGGTGGTCCTTTGCCTTATTGGAATTCACTTGTGAATGATAAGTACTAAGATAAAAATAAAAAAATTATGAAAACAACAGCAGAGTACTCAAGAAAACACAGGTCCACTTTGAGCAGGCATCCTGACTGTGTAGGAGAAGCACCATGGGGTTAGCTGTCCTTTGCCTCCTCCTCCTCTCTCTCTCCATCATCATTTCTCCATCACAGAGCAGCACACTACTTCACCATAACCCCATTTCTGGCAACCAACATGCTGCTCTAAGATATATATATATATATATATATATATATATATTTATATATATATATATATATATTTTATATATATATATATATATATATATATATTTTATATATATATATATATATAGATAGATAGATAGATGACAGATATAGATGATAGAGTTGTATGTTGCATAGATTTATATATACTTATATATAGTTATATATATATTATATATATATATTATATCATATATACACATACATGTATATATACGTGTGTGTGTGGGGGTGTGTGTGTATTTGCTACCAGGTATTGAACCTAGGAAACTTAACCATTGAGCACATCCCAGCCCTTTTTATATATCATTTAGAGACAGGGTTCACATTGGGTGCTGCCACAGTGCAGAGAAGTTTGTTGCTATTAATGGACATGGAGAGGACCCCCAAAAAGAGAATAGTCACAGGATGGGGTTTGCAGATTTAAATTTAAAGTTGGCTAACCAGGAGCCACTGGGACTAATGGTGACAGCCTGAAGCACACTCAGGAAACAGGGAGTGCATATGGACAGTCCCCTCATGACCTTGTACAGGAAGACTAGTGCTTTTCATTTGAAAGTCACCTGAATGTCCTGTGTTTCCCAAATGCCCATAGATACAAAGTCCATGGAGAGGAGCATGAAGATGTGTGTTAGAGCCAAGTGGGTAACAGGGACATCAGTAAGCCCAGGCTTGTGGCTCACAAAGACTGTGGCAATGTGGAAAAAGCAACAAGTTTGTAGCCCAGAATTCTGAACTATCCCACACAGTCTGCATGTGAAAGAGGCCACCATTCACATTTGTAAGCATGGTATGATGTCTGCACAGTGATGGAACAGGAAAAAAAGGACAAGGAGGACAAGAAGGAGCGGGAGAAGGAGGAGGGAGGAGAAGGAGGGGAGGAGGAGGAAGAGGAGAGGAAGGAGGAGGAGGATAGGGAGAAGAAGAGGAGGAGATAGAGGAGGAGGAAGAAAAGATGGAGAGGAGGAGAGATGAGGAGGAGGAAAAGTAGAGGGAGGAAAATGAGGAATGGAGGGAGGAGAAGAGATGGAGGGGGAGGAGGAGAGATGATGATGTTGATGAGAAGGAAGGGGGAGGCATGAGGAAGAGGAGATGGAGGAGAAGATGGGAGGATGAGGAAGAGATGGAAGAGGAGATAAAAGGAGAAGAGGGAGGGGTAGGAGGAGGAGGAGAGGGAGCAGAAAAAGGAGATGGAGGAGGAGGAGGAGAAGGAGAAGGATGAGGAGCAGGAGGAGGAGGAGATGCAGGAGGAGGAAGGAGATGGAGGAGAAAAAAATGAGATGGAGGATGAAGAGGAGAAGAAGGAGAAGAAGAAGAGGAGAAGGAGGAAAAGAGAGAGGAGGAGTTAGGAGGAGAATGAGTAGGAGATTGAGGAGAAGGAGGCAGAGAAGGAGGAGGATATGGAGGAGAAGGAGAAGGAGACAGATTAGAAAAAGAAGGAGGAGAAGAAGCCAGAGGAGAAGGAGGAGGAGGTGGAAGAGGAGAAGTAGGAGGAGGAGGAGGAGATGGAGGAGAGATGATGATGTTGAAGAGGAGGAGGAGGACAAGGAGAAACAGGAGGAAGAGATGGAGGAAAAGGAGGTGGAAGAGGAGAAGTAGGAGGGGAGGGAGGAGGAAGAGGAGAAGAGGTAGGAAGAGAAGGAGGGGGAGGAGTAGAAGGATGAGAAGGAGGAGGTGGAGGGATGATGAGGAGGAGAAGGAGAAGAGATGAGGAGGAGGAAGAGGAGAATAAGGAGAAGAGGAGATGGAGGAGGAAGAGGAGGAGGTGGAGGAGGAAGAGACAGAGGAGGAGGAGAGAGAGAGGAGAGGAGAAGATAGAGGATGAGGAAGAGGAGATGGAGGAGGAGGAGGAAGTAGTGGGAGGAGGAGAGAAGAAAGAGGAGGAGGAGGAGATGGAGTAGAGATGATGATGTTGATTATGATGAGGAGAAGAGAAGAGAAGGAGAAATAAGAGGAGAGGGAGGAGGAGGAGGTGATGAGCAAGGAGGAGATGGAGAGGAAGAGGAGGAGGAGATGAAGGAGGAGAGAGGAGGAGGAGAGGATCAGGAGATGGAGAGGTGGAGGAAGAGGAGAGAGATAAGGAGGAGGAGGAGAGATGGAGGAGGAGAAGGACGAGGAGGAGGATAACAAGGAGGAGGAAGGAGAAGAGAGCAGGAGAGAGGAGGATGTAGAGCGCAGGAGGATAGGAGGTGGAGGAGGGTGAGGAGAGGGAGAGGAGCAGGAGGGAGGGAGGAGATGTAGGAGGAGGAGGGGGAGGAGAAGGAGGAGATGGAGGAGGAGGAGGAGGAGGAGGAGGAGAAGGAGGAGGAGGAGAGATGAAGATGATGAGGAGGAGGAGAATGAGGAGAGGGTGGAGGGGAAAGGGGAGGAGAAGGAGGAGGATAAGGAGGTGGAGGAGGATAAGGAGGTGGAGAAGGAGAAAAAGAAGATGGAGGAGGAGGAAGAGAACAAGGCAGAGGAGGAGATGTAAGATGAGAAGAGGAGATAAAGTAGAAGGTGAAGGAGGGGGAGGAGGAGGAGAGGAGGAGGGAGATGATGATGTTGATGATGAGGAGGACGATGAGAGATGAGAAAGAGGGAGGAGAAGGAGAAAGACATGGAGTAGGAGTTACTGGAGGAGGGGAGAAGTAGTGGGAGGAGAGAGGAAGAGGGAAGTGGAGAGAGATGATGATGATGATGCAGAGGAGGATCGATGAGGAGAGGAGAAGAAAGAGGAGGTGTATAGGAGGCAGAGGAGGAGAAGGAGAGGGAGGGAGAGATGAGGAGAGGAGGAGACTGGAGGAAGAGATGAGGAGAAAGAGGAGGAGATGGAGGAGAGATGAAGGAGGAGAAGTAGGGCCAAGAGGAGAAGGAGGAGGAAGGATGGAGGTAGCAGAATTAAGAGTGGTGGAGGTAGTATGGGGGTGGTGATGAAGAAGAAGG